>NC_090925.1:942482269-942791011 GCF_040938575.1 Ambystoma mexicanum | reverse complement strand
TAACAAAAAGAAATGGCGAATAAACCTGACCAGAGCCAAAAGAAAAAGTATTTGGTCAAGCGGGTTTAAGTTTGAGGCTAATATAATAGCCTAAAACAATACCACGTTTATATACTATAATCGCAGTAGAAAAGTTAGGGTAGATACCACTGCCAACAGCCAAGTCTAAATGTTAAAAGAGCAAAACAATGCTCTAGGAGGTACAGATAAAAAGGGCTAAGGATTAACCCTTTCCAGTACTCCATGTAAGATGGGGTGTACTGGATCTGTGGTTAAATGACTAAGTAAAGTTAATGGCAACTTTACCCTTTTCTGGGGGACAGTAGTCAGCCTCAGAAATGGAGTCGGTGGGAAGTCTAAAAGACAACCCTGTGTTACTGCACTGGAGGTGCAGTGTAACAAACAAAAGAAGGGGCTACTGTAGTGGTGTACTCCAGAGTCCACAATCACAAAAACAGATGAAATACACATGGCAAAACACAAGTAAGAGTACACTCTTAACAAGTGGGAAAATGAACTCCAGAAATCCAGCAAAGCTGCCGAGGGACTCACTAGGTAAGGGAAATTAGCCATTGAATGAGAATTCTCCCTAACACCATTTTATATTTCTTTAGAGGCAGGTGCAGGTTTAAGAAGGAAAGATCTAGAACCACTTGCAGGCCAGCAGGGTTGTTGTTCTTCTGAATAGCAAAGGTGCAGGAATAAAATCCCAACCCTTGCTGAGGGATTGGAACCTGCTCTACCGCCTCGTTCGCACTAAGGGAGCGCATCTCTGCTAGAAGTGATGGTGTCCCAATTTGTGGAAGGGGGTGGACAAGGAGGATGAGATGGGAGAGGTAGCAGGAAGCCCTATGAGATTACAGAAATCACCTAGGGTCCACAAACCGTGCCCTCCAAGCCTGATTGTGGCTCTGAAACGTCCCATCTTGCTTCTTTGGTTATGAGGCTGGTGCCCGGGAGGGGGACTGAAAGAAACCCTTATGAGATGACTTTTGGTGCTTACGCCTATGCTCGCTGGGAAACATGTCCGGTTGCCTGGCCCAGCGGTCTTGGAAGACCCAGAAACCACTGAACGTCCAAACGAGACACGCCCTGCCCAAAACATTTGGCTGCCGGCTTGGTAAGAATAGCCAGTGATTTGGCGGTCTGAGCTGCTTTTCTTTTTGTCCAGTTCCTCGTCTGTGATGGAGTGGAACAAGTCACATCCCTCAAAAGAGAGATCTAAAATTGTCTCTTGGACGTCAGGATTGAACCTGGTTGCCCTCAGCCAGGTAGTCCTTCTCATGTCTGTGGCTACACAGACGGCTCTACTGGCTGTATCAATGTGGGCGACAGTAGCCTCCATGATGTCTTGCGCCACCAACTGGACCTTTGCCAGGCCGGCCTTCAAGGATGCCTGTTTGTGGGTAGGGAGGTCCGGGAGGAAGTCGGCAATTTCCCTCCACAGCCTTTGGTTTGCTGCTGCCAATATGTCGTCGGTGTTGGCCTGTCTGAGATGAGACCCGCATTGGAATACACTTTCTTACCGTAGGCCTCTAGGACTTTCTCCTCCATGCCTAGAAGCGCAGAAGTGGATGCGATTGTCAATAACATCAGCGGTTTGGAATACATAGACGCTGCTGCGATGACAATGAAAGTGGATGAGGGTGAATCGATAAGAGCAGAGGGTTGCCCTCCACTTGCCTAAACGTCGCATACAGTCTTTTGTTTGTCGGCTGTGTGTAGTGAGGTTTCAACCACCCCTTCTTAGCCAGGTCCTCCACATCTTTTTGCAGTGGAATCCCAGATCTGGACTCTACCCTGATGGTGAGGACCTCAGCCAAGACCCTTCTCTGGCTGTTCCTTTTGTGGCTGTGGGAAGCCGAGGTACTCCGCCAGGCCGCCGATTCGGTCACGCAGGGCCCTTGCTGACGAGGGTGTGCCCTGTTCCTCGTTGTCAGTGTCCTGCTGATCCCCTGTGTCAATAGGGGCCGCTGGGTCAACCGGCATACAATCGTGTGTGGGTGACTGAGGGTGCTGCAGGTGGAGGCGGGGCTGCGGCTACCGGAGTCACCAGTGTCACGGGTTGCACCATCTGTTGAGGAAGCATGGGGTTATCATGTCCTGTACGACGCCCTTAAGAATGTTTCCCATCTTCGATGAGCATTACCAATTTATAAAAGAAACGTTCCTCGCAGGCTGGCTGGTAGCGCTCCTGGGCAAGAGCCTGCTGGGGGACATCAACACCTGCTTCTTGCTCGCGTTATGCTAGAACGTCGCTTCCGTGTAGCGTGTTTGTCCAATGATGGTCGGGTAAGTTGTGCACCAATTGACCTGAGGCATAGGCACCCATTCTGACCTTGCAATGATTTCCTGCCTTGTTGGTTCGCCAGGCGGGCTTCTGGCTTTGTAACCGAGGATTCCTGCCTTTGGGGTTCTACGGATTGTCGGGTCTCTGGTCTGGCTGCCATCTTGTTCCTGTGCGCCGTCATTTTATCTGCACCTTATGCACATGGATCCGTGGACGACATGGGCCTGGGTTCAGACTGTTTGCTGGTATGCATAGGCTCTGTCCCCCCCTGAATCTCAGGTGTACGCCTGGCAGGCTGTTGGCCCTCAACCATGAGGTCGATAGTGCTGACTGCGTTACGTTTAGGCGCCCCTCCCCTCAGGCATCGGCCTGGTAATAGGGCAAAGTCCCTCGGACGAGTCCCGGTGTGTGAGCCCCTTAGCTCCTTGACCGCAGAACTGGGAGGATCCTTGGATCCATCGGCCGATAGCTGCTGCAGCCTCAGTACACTTCTTGCTGCTGACAGGGCCTGACTCGCTCCTCCCGTTGGTAGGCTTCCCTGGGAAGGAGGCGCCCTTACGAGGTGCTTTGCTGAACAATATTCTTGCTTTCTTTGTCTTCCTCTGCGCGTACTCCTTAGTGTGCTCTTGCGGCGACGTGGCGAACAGCTCCCTCCACCGTGCCAACTTGTTCTTGAGGGACTGTAGAGTGAGCGTGTCACACACTGAGCAGCCTTCCCATCCGTGGTCTTCTCCCAAGCACCGGAGGCAGAGGGCGTGCAGGTCCGACGTGGGAAATGAACCGTCATCTACTGAAGCCCGCCGCAGATGACATGCGCATGGGACAGGCTGGGACACTGGTGGACGGTGTATCCCTGGAAGTATTTGAAGTATCTGTAACAGATTGAATAGAATTATTAGACACTAAACACAAAACTATGGGAAAGTGCATGGAATTACAGGCCCAGAAGGGCTTTACCACGAGCATTGGTGAAACTGGTCCACTCCTCGACGCGCAAGAGGACTGAGGAATGGCGCAGGTGGGCTGGGTTAAGGGAGTGCATGCTCCCAAGGCCACGCCCCTGCACGCGTATACATTTAAAGGGAAAGTGTTATTTTTCTGTGGAAAAACTGTTCCGTTCCCGTCCCTAGCGAGGGACACCCTTGCAGGATGGAAGAAAGGGGTCGGAACGTAGGAGTAAGGAATTGGACAAAGAAGTGGCATGTTTCAACAAGTTTTATTTTAAATATCAAGAAAGGGGGTCCTACCTCTCCCTACCTCTACAGGGTTATATCTGCCTTATCAACTAGAATCAGGTGCTCATCGTCCGGGTGTTAGTCCAAATGAAAAGTGTCCATCGTATGTCCAAAACCTACTCTAGCCCTACCATTAGTCTACAAAAGAGTTCAACAAATGAAAATAGATCCATGCTAAATGGCTTCCTTCTCCTAGTAAACTGGCACAGTCTTTATCTTTTTCACCATCAATCTTTTACTTTAGTTTCTGATTCAACAAAGAGTATGATCAGGACAATGACTCCCTTCTCCTGACCCACCTTGCACAGCCTTGAGGGCTGTCTTGGGATATTCTTTGACAATAGTCCTCAAATGTCTCTTCACTTCTTCCAAAGGAGTTCTAAAAACGTGCTTTACAGTTACAGACCACATTTAGAATATAAGGAGATCTAACCACTGGCTCCCCATCCAAGCTAGAATAGTGTTCAAAACCCTCAGCATCACACACAAATGTATCACTAACAAAGCACCTAAATATCGCCTCAACGCAGTCAATAAGAAACATCACACTAGACTCCTTAGATCGAACAACAGCGATCCCACGTCCCACGATACAAAAGAGAAAAAGCTGGCGGTAGTAGCTTCAAAGTACTCGCCCCTAGGCACTGGAATGCTCTTCCCACTGATATCAAGATGGAAACCTCCTACCCATTATTCAAAAAGTCGCTAAAAACTTGGCTTTTCAATCAATTCTAACATGAACACAGAACCGGACTAGCGTATACCTAACGCACATGATATTTATACATAACTGTCAAAGTATTACTGTATTATCTCTGTTATTGCCTTACTATATTCTAATATTGTGTTTTTGCCATTGTCTGTAACAGACCTCAGGGTCTGGGCGTATAATAAATGCAATAAATAAATAAATAATACATACAGCAATTCTTCCCTGTCTTACGATATGTTATGAGGATTATCTCCAGATAGCTCTAGCTGTCTAGGGCCCTCTTTAATCCTATTGGGATTGTCACTGTGACGAGGGAGATCCCTCCCAAGTCACTCTTGTTTCTTAAACCTTTGTTAACCACTATTGTAACGGGGGGATCAATCCCAAAAATTTTTTGACTCTTGATTCGTTGGGTAGCACTACCATGATGAAGAAGATTATCTTTGAGTCTTTCTGGACTCCGACTTCTCTGAAGATCACTACTGTGATGAGGGAGATTACTCCTGGGGCTTTCTTGATTCTTGGTTTTCTGAATATCACTACTGTGACAAGTGAGAGTACTCCAAATGCAGCTTCCACTCTCTGTTCTTCCAGACCCCACCTAGATAATCCACAGTTCCTGTTGCAGTTCCCGCTACCTTGTTTGTGCTGGGAACGCGAGTCTGGTTCACCCCTGGGTCGCAAGTGGCTTGTTGTTCGCTTGTCGCTTCCTTCTGGCTCACCGGCATGGCTCTGCGAAAGCTTGGTGCTGGAGGTCTCGGTGTCGCTGATGGACCGAGTGGTCCACCTCCCAGAGGTCACGTCACCACCACCTTTACTGCCCAGACACTGGAGTGAGTTGCCTCCCTGCTGGCTCACAGGATTCTGCTGCTGCTTCCACTCTCCCGCGTCCTGTCTCTGGAGGATGAGCTTCTCTGCACAGGTTCCCGGGTTTGAACTTCCCGAGACTGCAAAGTCTCAAATAGTAGTAATGAAGAAGCACAGTCTGAGAAAAGTGTCAGGTCACAGTCTGTTGGTCTGTTTATTAGGTCCATTGTATATTGAAATACCGTAGCCACATTTTCTTTAAAAGTCCCTCATGGCTGATGCGCTGTTCATTATCTGTTTTCTCCGTTTGGGCTGTCAAGCAGCTTTGCACCTCTTGAAGGTCCCTTTTAATGTCTTATCCGGTCGAATTTGTTTCTTGTGTCCGCTGGCCTATCTGTTTCATTTCGGCCAGTATGGCCTGTAGTTGCGACTGGATGTCCATTTCGACTTTGTTCCTGGCTGATCGTCTTGGTAGGCCCCCTTGCTGTGGGACTTTTGTGGTGTCTTTTTGGAGTGGTGTATGGGTATCTTGTTGCATGCCCTCTTAAGAACGGCTTACAGTATATTACACTGCGTGGTTTTAGGGTGTTGTGCTGTTTTTCTCCTGCGTGGTGTGGGGCCCTTGGTGCGGTTGATGGGGCTGCCGCTGCCTATTCGTCGGGTTGCTTTTTTGTGTGTGGTTCTGCTGCTGGAAGGTGATTCTGTTGTCGTTGAGATAGTGATCTATTCCTGTCTTGTCTGCGAAGAGCACGATATCCTCCAGCAGTGGCTCGCACA
Source organism: Ambystoma mexicanum (assembly GCF_040938575.1). Taxonomy (NCBI): domain Eukaryota; kingdom Metazoa; phylum Chordata; class Amphibia; order Caudata; family Ambystomatidae; genus Ambystoma; species Ambystoma mexicanum. Next base: position 942,785,190 of record NC_090925.1, on the reverse strand, counting down.
TTTATTTACTGTGTATGGTGTAGAGGCCAGCGGCCTGCGCCTGGGTGCAGGTGCTCTCCCAGTACGGCAGAAGTGATGGGGCAGTAGTTTTGAACTCATCTGTTTAGTGATTCATATATCCTCATCCGACTGTAAAAGCCTCTCACGGGCTCCGTGGCAGGTTGCAGTAGATAGCGGGGGGGAGGGGCTTGGGGGGGGTTTCTACCCTGCAGGTTCAGAGATTTTCTCCAGTTCGTGTTTCCTGAGGGAGGGCAGTTTTGCATTCAGGGCCGGGTGAGGTTCTGTGCTAGAGATGGGAGGAGGCCCTCCAGGCGCACGCGGGGTGTCACGATGTTGGGGGGGATGTTTGTATTTTGCGGTGCGCAATGGCATCGCCCCACGAGGGTCCCCACTGTTTTTCTGAGCCCCCCCTAGTCATTTAGGTGGCATATCTGGTTGGTAGTCCCCCTCTGGGGAGTATTGGGGGCTCTGTTTCCTGCGTCTTCTCCCCCGTCGAAGCCGGGAGGCACTAATTATACCCCCTACGTCTGGCCAGCCCAGTGTCCTTCCTGTGGAGCCGGCTTTATTATTTCCGGTCTTAATCCTTGCCGCTTGGTGTGGTTCCGTAGTAACTCCTGGTGAAGTGGCGCTCACTATGGACGGCGTTCAGCCCCCTGTTTCGCTGGGTTATTATGGCGGCCCTGCCGGCCCGTTATGCGCCTTTTCCGAGATCTGACTTGCTTCGGGTGTATTATATATTTATTGGGGTCCCTAATCGTGGTCTTGCGATGATGCTTTATTATGGTTAATGTCTTCCCTCTTTCTCCACTTGTTTAGCGGTGTTATGAAGGGCCCTGGATTACTTTCTTACCCCACGGACAGGGCGATCGCGTGGTTGCTGTGTCCGTCTCCCCCCCACCGCGTTTGACTTACTTGGAGAGTTCGGCGTTCGTGTCCTTCCCGGCTCCGTGCCCAGGGGCGGCGTTTGTGGGGTGGGCCCCTCTTGCACCGCAGGCCGTCTACGATGCAGTTTCTGGCCCTGCTGTCACCGCCTCCTCCCGGGTCTCATGCTGGGGCTGGTCTGCCTTCACTGCGAAGGGTTCCCCCGCTTTCCGTGTCCGGATGACGTCTCTGATTGTATCGCTGAGTCTCCTGTGAAGCTTGTGTTTTGTGGATATAATGGCATTCTGGCGACCTCCGTCCCTCTGCCTGCACTCCTTCCCGTGTTGTCTGACGGCGATGTTCTGTCTTGTCGCCCCGCGGGCAGCCCTTTCTTTCGCCTGCCTGACTGCGTTAAGTGGTCTTTTTGCCCATCTCCATGCATCCGCCGTGCTCGGTGACTTTGCTCCGCTGTGCCTCTGCTGTAGAGGGGTTAAGGTGGTCCTGTAATGCCAGCACTTTGTTGTCACACCTTATTACAGTCCGCCAACTGCCATGGTGTGGGTCGTCTGAGCGCTCGGTGTGTCGTATCTGTCGTCTGGCTGTGCGGATATTCCTGCAGCTTCATGATGCTCCCTGTATTCCGATGAACACATCTCCCGTTTTTAGATTATAATATGCGCTTTAAAGGGGTTGAATCAGCTTTTTATGCCATCTCGACTTGGAGCTCTCTCAGTCCACGGCCATCTTGCTTGGGCTCTCGACAACCAAGCAACTATGGAAACAGATGTGGATGGGGTTTTACGCGAAGTACAAAGGCTAGGAGACAAGATGGAGGATCAAGAAAATAGATCCTGCAGAAAGGATTGGACCTAGAGAACTACACATACAACCTCATGCAGAACGCCTTACACCTGACCAACCCCAGACACCTAGTTATAGAAAGAATACACCGGGCGCCGATAAACAAACCGGCGTCAAACGAACGCCCAAGGGTCATAACCATGAGGTTACTAAACTTCCAACACAAAGTGGCCATCTTGAAAGCGTATAGAACGGTATCCCCAGTGTGGCTAGGAGGAGCAGAAATAGGAATTTTCAATGATTCCTGAATGGAAGTCTCGAGGCGGCGGAAAAGTTTCAACCCCATGTTCGATGCACTCAAACCGACAGACTATAGAAATTTCCGGCAACATGGTGCTTCCAAATGAACAAGCAATGGCACTCATTCGACGACCTGGAGTCGGCATGGCGATTCCTACAACAACACAACTTAGTGACGACTGACTGGGAGAAAACAACAGCAGGAACAACGAGATCACACTTTAACACCGCGTCCCAACAAGTACGCACAAGGACAGAAGGAAAATGGCAGAGGGCGAGTAGAGGCCCTTGAGGACAGGACCCAGATCGGAGGAAGCGCACCGGAAGACCCTGACGACAACCCAGCTCGAAGACCCTGGCAGCAAAATCACTAGCCTCCCATAACAATAAAGAAAGCAACAAAACAACATCCTGCATCCAATTATCGCAGACCCGGAAAGATACATCTCCACACAACTAAAGGAAAGAAGACAAGAGACGCATTACGGAGCACCTTTGCCACTCCGACTATCTACCACCCCCCTGGCAATACCAAGACATTATATGTGGGAAAGGGAGGCAAACATCGAGCTTGCGCCCACAAAACTCATGTATGGGCTTTTCGGACAAGTATTGGGCACGGGCCGGCTGGTTGGCTCACCCAGTGTTCCGGTTTACGGTTCAATACAGGCCTACGATTGGGCCTGAGTTTGGTTGTGTTGTGGGAATTGGCCCACACGTTAAATGGCATGAGACAAGGGCAGAGGACGAACTCAGGATATGCAATCACACATAGGAACCCGAGCAACAAGACTTCACGAGCCCATACACTAGAGGAACCCATACAATTACAAAATGGCTAAACTTACCATAGTTACCCTAAACATCCAAGGCCTGGGACACCCTATAAAACGTAGGCGAATGTTAAAACTACATGCAAGACCTACAGGTGGATATCATATTTCTACAGGAGACCCATCTCAACAAAGCAGAGGCGGACAAACTTAACAAGTGTTGGGTGAGCACCGCTGCACACTCAAGCCAAGGGAAATAGGGAGTATCCATCCTAGTCCATAAGCGAATCCCCTTCCAACTACAACACACATGCAGTGACAAGGAAGGCTGATTTATACTAATGTAGGGCCATATCCAACAGCACCTAATCACCCTACTAAACATGTACGCCCCCACAACAGACACACCGTCCTACTTCACTCATGTGTTCTCGAAATACACCCAATACATGGGGAACCTCACCATAATAGACGGAGACCTAAATGTAACCTTAGACCCAAACCGCCAAGGGCCCAAACACAACAACCCACACAATCTAAAGAAATGAGCGACCATAAAAACACTAATGACTGACCTACAATTAATTGACATATGGAGAAACACCCACGAGAACCACCAACACTTCACATTCTACTCTCACTAGCACTGCAGCTACTCCCGAAGAGATTACTGGTTGATGTCAGCAAACACAGTACACATGATAACCTACTGCAGCATTATGCCGATCACTCGGTCAGATCATGCCCCGGTCACACTCCAACTCACGCTTCCAGATACGAGCCGCAAACCCCCGACATGGTGACTAAACCTGCGCACCCTGCAATACCCAGACATACTAGAGCGCCTACAAGACGACAGATAATTCCTGGGAAAACAACTAAAAACCAGGCTACACCCCAAACAAATGTTGGGACGCCTTTAAAGCCTTCCTGAGAGGTCAGTGTATCTCTCGATGGGCATATAAACGCAAATCATGGGGGGAGACAGAAGCCCGCCTGTCAGAGGAACTAAAGCTGCTGGAATAGCAGCATTAAAGCGACCGACGACAGACAACTACAACCTCAACTCAAAAAACTGAGAACAGAGATCAGACAGCTCACTACAGATAGGGCACAAAAGTCATACACAAGCTGGTCACAAGCATGTTATCTAGAGAGCGACAGACCCGTACATATGATGGCACTCGCACTCAAACACTGACAAGACGCAAAAATGATAACAGCCATTAGGGATAGCACAAATAATCTGGTGACAGGAGACGACGAAATCAACGCGAGATTGGCGGAATACTACTGTGAACTATACACAGCAGCTGATACATGCACCCTGCAGGCCATAGAAGCCTTCCTGGACACGGTACCTATCCCCGCAACCCCCCAAGTCTCAGAAGCCCAGCTGATGGACGTAGATGCCCACATCACGGCCGCAGAAATCACCCGAGCAATCCAATCATTCTCCCAAGGAAAAGCATCTGGTCCCAACGGGATCCCAATAGACCAATACAAAAACATAGTAGATGAAAAAGTGCCGAAATTGGAAGCAGTCTTCAAAGAAGCGGCCACCCAAAAACAGTTACTAAAATCAATGCTAGCAGCCAACATCATTGGGCCTCATTACACGGTAGGCGGTAGGGGTTTACCGGTACCGGTAAGGGCACCTGTACCGGTAAACCCCTACCGCCTTACTACGAGTTCCGTTTGCGGGACCCGACTTTAACGGCTGGTTTTACCATTCCCCATTCCCATTATGGGGGCAAAAATGGGAATGGGGAAGGGCCTTGGTGAATGGGGAATTACCGCCCCCGCTCACCTTGGAGTAGGGCGGTAATTCCGCCATCCACCAAGGCGGACTTGGTACGGTACCGGCGGCAACCACGGCGCTAATAGCGCCATGGTTACCGCCTACCGTGTAATGAGGCCCATTGTCTTCCATAAAGGCGGGATGGACCGAGAAATATGTGGCTCATAGGCCAATCTCACTAATAAATTCAGAAGCCAACATTTTTGCGAAATGTCTGACACCAAGAATTGAGAACACAATCCCGCAGCTAGTACACAAAGATCAAACAGGCTTTATAAAAGGCAGACAGTCTAGTGATAACATCCGCAGGCTCCTGCACTTAACAGTTGGAGAGAGAGACACCCAGGATGCCATATTGGCAGTAGACGCAGAAAAGGCATTCAACAAAGTCCAATGGGAATTTATATTTCATGTTCTCCCTAGAAACGGCTTCACCCCGCGCCTTATCCAATTAATTAAGCTTCTATACACAGGACCGATAGCCGCAGTGGTCACCAACGGGGTGGCTTCCGCAGAATTCGCACTACAATCAGGAACGCATCAGGACTGCCCACTATCACCCCTACTTTACGCGCTATCTATAGAAACCATGGCAATCAAACTGCGCATAGACCCAAAATGGTCGGTCATACACCAAGGGGAGGAAGAACATCGGGTTTCTCTCTACGCGTACGACCTTCTATATATAAGCCAAACTCCATCAACCCTCCTGTATACCAGGCTACTTTTATAGGACATAGGCCCGATGGTAGGATACAAAAAAAAACTGAAGTCAGAGGTTATGCCCCTAAGGCAAGATATCTCATGGGACCCTGGCGGGGTAGCACCATTCACTCTTCAGCTCTGATCCATCAAACACGTGGGAACGTATATTAGCCCCATAACAGAGGAATTCCATGATCTCAACTACCCACAGATTCTTAGGAAAATTAAAACAGACTTAGAGAAATGGCACTATCCATGACAGGGAGGATAAACGCCCTGAAGATGAATTAATTCCCCAAACTAATCTATATAGCCATGATGCTACCGATCAGTCCAAAAGCGACCATGCTAAAAGAGCTAGACAAAGCAGTTACAAAATTCATGTGGCGAGGGAAAAAAGCACGAGTCCGTCTCCCCGTATTACAGGCAGACAAGACAAACGGAAACCTGGTAGCCCCCTCCCTAAAAGCCTACTACCAGGCGGCTCAGATAAGCTGGCTGTAACAGTGGTTAAGTAATTAGAAGTTACTCTTATGTAGTGACTAACGTACTCTTAGTCCATAGTCCCCTTTCCTCAATACTGCAGGGGCGTCCCTTCCAAGGGACGGGAGACAGAACCTTTTTCACCAGAAAAAATCTTCTTCCCCTTTAAATTTAGAGGCGCGCATGGGTGCGGCCCAGGGAGCATGCCCTGCCTGACTCCGCCCTCCGACGCCACATCTCAGTCCCCATTGACACGTCGACAATAGATTTAACATTGCCTAATGACACCAGTATTATTAGGGGGCAGGTTGGTGGGACGTATGGAAGAAAGGGGACTATGGACTAAGCTAATAACGGTATAAAGCCCAGGCATAGAGCAAGTCCCAAGCCTGGGAAACCTAGACACTTAAGAAAACATTTTGCCACAGAAAACCTGGCTAAAGGATTTCTTTCGTGCACAGCATCTTTCCAGGGAAGGAACCCGGAACCTCACAAGGCTCAGGGATGCTGTTTTGAACTTTGAGTTTCCCTCAACTTTCAGTTAGCAACAATCACTGGAGTAGTGCTGCTATTTCTGTTGCAACTTGGGCCTACTCAATTTGTTATTTTGGCGACTCACTGTCACTTTAAGCTTAGGTTTCAGAGCCGGTCTGGTACATCGATTCCCCTCACACTCGCAAGAGTGTTCCTGGGCAATTGATAGCAATCTCTGCCAATTGTGTGAGTACCTTATAAGTTACTCACCCTAGTGATTAACGTACTCTTAGTCTCCTGTCCTCCATACTGCATGGCTGCCCCTTTCTAGGAACGGGAGACAGAACGTTTTTCACCGGAAAAAAACCTTCTTCCGCTTTAAATTTAAAGGCGCGTAGGGGCAAGGCCCTGGGAGCATGCGCTACCCTGACTCCGCCCATCGGCGCCACTTCTCAGTCCCCATTGACACGTTGACAATATTTAACATTGCCTAATGACACTAGTATTATTAGGGGGGAGGATGGAGGGATATATGGAGGAAAGGGGACTAAGAGTATGTTAGTCACTATGGTGAGTAGCTTATTACTCTTATGTCCCGTCCCCTTTCCTCCATACTGCATGGGCGATTACAACTGAATGTAGCCCCAGGGTGGCGAGGAGAACCTCCTTAAGCAAATACGTTCCTGAGAACCGCCTGTCTGAAAGCCACGTCAGATCTAGAGCTGGCATCCAAACAGTAAGGCTGGCAGAAAGCTGAGGGAGTGGCCCAAGTGGCCGCCCTGCTTATGACTTGCCAAGGGACATGGCGCTGGAATGCGATGGCTGTTGCCGTGGCCCTGACTGCTTGTGCATGCATGTTGGCCAGCAGCGGCTTGTGCTGGCTCTCGTATGCTTCTTTGATGGCCGAGACCATCCAGCCGGATATGGAGGCCTTGGAGTCCTGGTATTGAGCCCCCGAAAGTGATGAACAGGGTGTCCGATTTGCGGAAGCCCTTGCTCCTGTCCAAGTAGAATTTCAGGGCATGTCCGACATCCAGGCAGTGCAGCACTCTATGTGCTTCGTCCTTAGGATCGGCAAAGAACGTAGGAAGGACTATTTCCTCGTTCAAGTGGAAAGCAGACAGCACCATGGGCAGAAATGCTGGGTGTGTCCGCAGAACTACTTTGTCCCTGTGAAATGTAGTATATGGTTCTGAGACGACCGGCGACTGGATTACGCTGACTCTATAAACCGAGGTAAGGCCGACTAGTAAGGCCGTCTTCATGGTGACCAGCCTGATGTCCGCGGACGCCATTGCCTCGAACGGTTTGTGCGCCAGGGCGCCCAAGACAATATTGAGGTTCCATACCGGGTGCGGCCTCTTGACAGGCGGGTAGAACCTTGCGAGCCCCGTCAAATGTTTCTTGACGATAGGATTGGAGGAGAAGATCCCCCTCCTCCGAGTTCCTGTAAGCTCCGATGTCTGCGAGATATGTACAGAAAGTGTCAACATGCACGCCAGAGTGGGTGAGGTGCGCCGAGAAGGAGAGTACATCGTCCAGAGTACATACTAGGGGATTGATTCCCCTGGAGTCTGCCCAGTGGCAGAATCTGGTCCATTTGCTTTTATACTGGGCCCTAGTAGCCTTGCTCCTTGCGCCCTGTATGATTTCCAGATTATCCTGTGAGAGGCTGAGGCGCCGCAGCGTTACCTGCTCAGGAACCATGCAGTGAGGGGTAGTTTCTGTGGTGCAGGGTGGATGACCTTGCCGCCCTGCTGTGCCAGAAGATGTGCTGGGTCCGTCAGGAGGTGAATCAGAGGCATCTCCGAGGCTGAGCAGCTCCAAAAACCATGGCCTGGCCGGCCACCAATGAGCTATTAGAATGATGTTGAGTTGGCGAGATTCCTTGCACTTGCAAATTACTCTAAATCAGCGGAGTGGGCGGGAAGGCGTAAGCCTTCATGCCGTTCCTGTGAATCCGAAATGCGCCACCCAGTGAGTCGGGGCCCTGGCCCTGCCAGGAGGCGAACTGAGTGCACTTCTTGTTGTGCCAGGTGGCAAAGAGATCCACCTGGGGATGACCCCACCTGTTGAAGATCTCCTGAATAACAAGGTTGTTTAGCTGCCACTCGCAACTGTCCTCTCCCAGCCTGCTGAGCCTGTCCGCCTCCAGGTTGGATTCCACCGGGAGGTGGACTGTTGTGAGGTGAATGTCGTTTTCCAGGGCCCACTCCCACATGCTGATTGCCAGTCTGTTCAGAGGAAGGGATCTGTTGCCTCACTGCTTGTTGATATAGTATATGCTGGTCGAGTTGTCCGTCTGGATGAGGACAACCTTGCCCTTGAGAAGTGGTAGGAATGCCCTGAGCGCTAACCAGATGGCGTTCAGCTCTAGCCAATTGATGTGGTATTCCTGTTCCTTCGAGTCCAGATGCCATGGACCGAGAAATCCTCCAAGGTGGCTCGCCAGCCCTCGAGCGAGGAATCCATGGTGACGGTGGCTTGCGGGGTGGGCGGCCGGAAGGGCTTGCCCGTCCGTAGGTTGCGGTCCCTGGACCATCATGTTAGGTCCGGGTGGAGGGACGGAGTAACGCTGATCATCTCGGATTGAGAGCCCCGCTCCTGTTTCCAGGAGGCCGCAAAGTGCAGCTGAATCCTCCTCATCCTCAATCTTGTGTGCAGAACGGCTAATAGGACCGCCGCCAATAGACCCAGGAGATGTTGGTACCAGGTCACCTCTCTGCCGAGGAAGTGGTTGGCGGCCCTCTTGATGGCCGAGATCTTGTCCTCCGACTGAAATACCTTCTCGGAGCACATGTGCCAGATGAGGCCTAAGAATGTCAGAGTCTGCGTGGGCTGCAGCTATGACTTCTTGAGATTGAGCGGGAAGCCCAGATCGTGCAGTCTGTTCATAAGGGCATGGGAACAGTGGTGACCTGCTTCCGGAGATGTACCCCTGATGAGCCAGTTGTCGAGGTATGGGTAGATGTGGAGGCCCTGCGCTCTGAGGAAGGCCGCCACCGTATTCATGAGCCTGGTAAAGACTCTGGGGGCTGAGTTGATGCCAAAAGGAAGGACCTTGAATTGAAAATGGTAGCCCATGATCCTGAACCGTAGGAAAGAACGATGGGGCTGCCAAATCGGGATGTGTAGGTACGCGTCCTTCAGATCCAGGGAGCACATCCAGTCTACCTTGCACAATGTCTCTACTATAAAAGCTGGCGTAACCATCTTGAATTTTTGCAGGGGTAAGGAGAAGTTGAGGGCGGAAAGGTCCAGCACAACTCTCAGGCCCGCCTGGTTCTTCTGAATGGCGAAAATCCTGGAGTAAAAGCCCAATACTCGCTGGGAGGCTGGGACTTCCTCCACTGCCTGGCTCTCTACGAGCGACCGGATCTCCGCCAAAAGAGTTGCTGCCCCAACCTGTGGGAGTGGAGAGGAGGAGGGAGGAGAGGCTGGGATAGGGTGGCGGTACCCTGTGGATGCTACGGAGAGGATCCAGGGGTCTGTGAAATTCTGGTGCCAGAAATGTGCGTGGAGAGCTAGCCTGCCCCCCACTGGAGACGTGTGTACCCGAAGGGGCGTGTCATGTCTTTTTTCACTTGGAGGCTGTTGCAGAGGAGGGGGACTGGAAAAAGCCCTTGCCCCCCCCCCCCTTGTTGTTGCTTGTGCCGGTTCTGAGACGGCGAGCGGTCTGGCTGCCTGGATCTCCGTTCCTGGAAGCCAGAGAACCCTCCGTACGTACGACCCCTGTCGGAGCGTTGCTGAGATTGGGTGTACGATTTGGGCGTGGTCTTTTGTCAGGATGGATAAAGATTTGGCCGTTTGTGAGCTGTTTTTCTTTTTGTCCAGCTATTCTTCTGTGGAGGAGTGGAAGAGTCTCCCCCCACCCCACCTCGAACTGTAGTTCTTGGACGTCCAGGTTGAATTTTGTTGGCCAGAGGCAGGTTGTCCTTCTCATGTCCGTGGCAATACAGATGGCGCAGCCGGACGGGTCGATATGGGCCATAGTGGATTCCATGAGGTCATGCGCCACCAGCTTGGCTTCGGCCAGCCACGCCTTAAAGCATGACTGGCTCTGAGTAGGGAGTTCCGGGAGGAAGGCCGCAATTTCCCACCATAACCTTTGGTTGCCGGCAGTCAGCATGGTATATGCGTTGGCCTGACGAAGATGCAAGGACGTGTTGGAATAGAGCTTCTTCCCATACGCCTCCAAGATCTTCTCCTAGCCTAGCAGCGTCGCAGAGGAGGAGGCCGAGGACAACTGAGGCTTGGAGTATAATGATGCTGCAGCGATCACCAAGGAGTGTGGCGGAGGATGGGCCGAGAACAAGAGTGTATCCCCCTCCATCTGCCTGCACTTGGCGTCCAGGTGTTGATTGACCGGTTGGGCCGAGTGGGGCTTGAGCCAACCCTTCTTGGCCAGGAAGACTGCATCGGTTTGCAGTGGAATCCCCGTTTTGGCAGAGGGGCATTGTATGAGGACTTCCTGCTCGACCTCGGGTTGGGGTAGGCCCAGATAATCCGCCAGCCCAGCAAGACGTTTGTGTAAGGCCCTGGCCGAGGATGGCGTATCCGGATCCTCCTCCTCATACGTATCCTGTGGGTCCGGAGGATCCTGTGGAGGAGGAGGTGCTGGAGGCTGGGGTACAGGGACCACGGCCGGAGGCTGGCACGGAACCGCCTGAGGCATCGACTGGGGAGCTAGCATTGCGGGAAGGACTTCCATGATGACGTCCTTGGTGATGACCTCCATCCGAGGGGACTTCATGAGGCCGAGGAACCTCTCGAAGAAACCCTCCTCACAGGCCGAAGAGGCAGCAGGGGGTGCCGACGGGGTAGCTGGGAGCTGCTGGAGTCGCAGCGTACGCTGTCCACATGGACGCAGTGGGAAGCTGCCCTGCGCAAAAGAGGGATAGGCCGTAGGCCACGTACCTGGTTGAGGCCAGTCCCACCTTGACACTCATTCTTCGCCGAATTCCTGTAATGGCGTTGGACGGGTGCCTCTGTCTGGCACGGCGGCCATCTTGTTGAGCTGCCTGCCCGGCCTCGTCCTAGACTCTTGCGTTTGGATCACAAGGCCTAGCCTGCTCCTCAGGCCTAGGCCTGGTAGGTGTGACACCCGCAACCCGAGGGTCGGTAGAGCTGCGTTTAGGCACCCCCTTGGACGTATTGCTGGTACTAGGGCATAACCCCTTGGCCATATTGCCGGAACAAGGGTGGAGACCCTGGGATTACAATCTGGTACAAGAACCTTCCGGTCCCTCAACACTACCATCGGGAGGATCCAAGGATCCCTCGGACCGAAGGCTGGTAGCTGCAGCAGCCGTGGTGCACATGCTGGTATAAGCACCTGACCGGTCCCTCCCGCGCGGGAGGGAAGGAAGGAAGGAAGGAAGGAAGGAAGGAAGGAAGGAAGGAGTCTCCTTTGCCGGGTTCGATGGAGAATATCGGCACTACCTTGGGCTTGGATCGATGTTTCACGAAGTTCTTGAGGTCCTATGGAGGTGACTTCTGGAAGAGCTCCCTCCACCTAGCTATTCAGTTCTTCAGCGTTTTCGAGAACAGCGAGCCACACGCTGGACAAGCTTGCCAACCGTGGTCTGGGCCAAGGCAACGTAGGCAGAGGGCGTGGGGGTCTGAAGTTGGGAAGAGCCCGTTGCAGGATGGACACCTGCTGAACCCTGTGGAAGTCGACATGCACCGGGGAGGATTGTGACGCCCGAGGACCCAGTACCCGAATGATAAAAAGACAAAAAAGACAAAGAGAAGAAGTATCCGCGCGTGGAATTACATGGCCAAACCCAGGAGAGCTGGTGAATTTGGCCCGCTCCCGTCGACGCGGAATAGCGAACTGAGCTGTGGCACCGGAGGGCCTAGTCAGGTCACGCATGCTTCCAGGGACGCACCCCGAGCGCCTCTAAATTTAAAGGGGAAGAAGATTTTTTCTGGTGAAAAAGGTTCCGTCTCCCGTCCCTTGGAAGGTATGCCATGCAGTATGGAGGAAAGGGGACGGGACGTAAGAGTACTAACGACAATGCCAGCTGGCGCACTATGGAACTAGTTGTGCTGGAGCCATTAACTCCCATAGAGACCATGGCCATACCACCACACAAACTCCCGCTGCGGCTCAGAACCCATCCGATAATAGGACCAACGCTACAGCAATGGCATAGGTCATCTAAAGGAGGGTGAGTAGCTCTCATCACCAAAGACACACTGTCCATCAGGCCATGCCACCACCCCTGGGACGACAACACGGACATCCTCTCTGCCAAACTAGCACTATCCCCAAACTGCACCATCAATATCCACCTTACATACAGACCTCCTGGCTCAGCCCCCCCCCCCCACCCCCCGACTTCCATAGGCAGCTCCTGCACATACTCAGAAACAACATAAAAAATTCCACCAACACCATCTTGCTCGGCGACCTAAACCTAAATTTGAGCGACCCCAAAGATAAAGCAGCATCAGCCCTAGCAAAGGAACTAAAAGACCTTGGATTCAGACAAAAAGTCAACAGCCCAACGCACTGCAAAAGCCGGAACCCAAGACTGGGTGGCTGACCACAAATGCTCCACATATGTCAATTCTGTTAGTGAGAATTCTCATTCTATGGCTAATTTCCCTCACCTAGTGAGTCCTCCAGCAGCTTTGCTAGATTTCTGGAGTTTATTTTTTCCACTTGGTAAGAGTGTGAGCCTTCCCCCCGCTTACATGTGTTTTGCCATGTGTATTTCTACTGTTTGTGTGATCTTGGGCTCTGGGGCACACCACTCCATGAGACCCACTTTTAGTGTGTTACACAGCACCTTCATTGCAGGGTTGTCTTTTAGACTTCCCACTGACTCCATTTTTCTGGGGCTGACTACTGTCCCCCAGAAACATGTAAAGTTGCCATTAACTTTATATAGTCACTTTTAAACTACAGACTCAGAACACCCCATCTTACCTGGAATAATGGAAAGGGTTAACTCCTATTTTTTTTTGTCTGTGCCTCTCTGAGCTTTGCTTTGCTCTTTTAATATTTAGACTTGGCTGATGGCAGTGGTATCTACCCTAACTTTTCTACCGCGATTATATTATATAAACGTGGTATTGTCCCAGGCTATTATAGTAGCCTCAAACATAAACCCGCTTGACAAAATACTATTTCTTTTGGCTCTGGTCAGGTTTATTCGCCATTTCTTTTTGTTAAAGTCCTTCTTGTGTTTTACTTTGCGCGGCAAACCAGGTTTGCCTTCTTTGTTCACCGTCTTTTGGCGGGCTTCTGAGTAGAAGCCCTCCTCTTGGCGCCAGGGTGTCTAGGTGGGCTGTATTTGAGGGAGGGTGTGTAGTCACCCCCTGCACAGGGTATCCTAGGAAACCCAAGTCGCACTTTACCATGATTGGCTGAGGTGGTTGACAGCCAGACTGTATGAATGGGGGATTTTCGCATAATAGGCAGGACTCTTGGGCTGGAAGTCAGAGTCGCCACTGGAACTGCAAGGAACCAAAGAGAAGTGGAGAAGAAGATGGCTGCTGCAACTACCGAGTCCCGGTAGAGCCCTGCTGCAGTCTTGAGCTATCTACCCTTCAACGACAAGAGAAGATCCAGTTCGGAGTCTTCTTCCATTGAGCCTGGTGGGATCAACCAGCTCATCTTCCACAGGCAGAGGATCCGCTCCTTGGTCGAAATCGCTGCACACTGCTGTAGTGGTCCGGATGGCCATCTGTAGAGCCTCTCCTGTTTTTTAAGGAGTGCACCTTTTATTCACCGTCGCTGCTGCTGGCCTCATCCCTGGGTAGTGCAGCTCACTCCAGACGTCGTCCTTCTTGTCCCCACAACTGAACCTCCGGGAACCGTGAGTCTGCAGGAAACTACCAGGAACAACTGCCGTGGCACCAGCTTCTTCAAAGAATAAGGTACTGTGTCCAGCTTCGAGGAACTAGGGTGAACCCTTTACTCCTCATCCAAGGCTTGCCCTTGTCTTCCTTCCCTCTTATAACTTTTGCTTCCTCTGTTGACAATATCCAAGTACTCCTAGCAATCTTCAATCATGCACTATCTGACTGTGTGATCCTCGACAACAGGAACCCGGTTCCACTTGACACTGGCACAGGCCTATTGACTTTTATCTTCTTGTCAGAAAGTGTTCTCTGATTCTGTCTGCCTTGACAAAAGTATTGCCTATGATTTTTGCCCCCAACTCTCTTGTGTTAACTCAGGTGCTAAGTGTGTTTTAACTCCGGTAACATTTCTTCCCCCGGGTACGCGTATCTTTAGTAAGACCGAACTGTCATTACTGTCAAAAAGTGATCACATATGTATTCCCGGTAACAAATGTTATTGTCTGTACCATTTTGTTTTAAGAAAAAATCAATAAACAGTTGGAAAAAAAAATCCCTCTTTGCAAATCTCTGCAATGACAACATATATTGTCTGTCCACCTAGCTCATCTTCCGAGTGTGGTTAATTTCCTGCGTCACCTCTACCCAAGACTGTGGTGGGAAACCTGTGGCCCTCCAGATGTTTTGGCCGAAGACTTCCATCAACCCTAAACAGCGAAGTCAGTGGGGAGGGATGATAAAAGTTGTAGGCTAAAGGACCGCTCATTGCTGCCATAGAAGATAAATTGCAAGTAGTGGACTAACACAAATCCACACTAATATAAATCATATCACTCTGCCTGATTTGTTCTTTGAGTCTGTAACTACCCTTTGACACTTTCCCTTCCTCTTACTTCCCCTCTTTTCTCCTTCCCAGAAGACTAACCACACAGGTGGTGGTACAATATGCCATGGACAAGGATCAGTGCTTTGAAACTACTAAGTTGGTAATTTGGCACAATAATTGATTATAATTGTTCTTTTATAAGGTGATTAATACCAGAGATTGGTTTCTAAGCACAGGATCGGGATTCAAACCTATGTTGTGCTGCGTTGTCTTGCTTCCAAGACAAACAGCGATGCCCCTAAGCTATAACAAAAACCATTACATGGTTCAAATACTATCCTATACAATCTTCTGACGAGAAGGGTGAAAAATAAACCTCTAAGAATTCAAACAGGGGTCAGCCAGAAACCATTACAATCTTGAAAGAGGAGTATGTGGACATAACAATTGTGGAAACCTCCCATAATACAAGAAAATTACAGTTTATTTTGGGAAAATTGACAAAAATAGGCAAATATGATTGGAAACCCTGTGTGGTGAATCCAATGATGTCCGATGGCAGCTGCTACCTCATCCTGTCCCCAGGGGTGGCTATATGAGGGAGGACCACCTGGGCGAAGGGTGACTATCGGGGAGACTCGGTGGCATCGGTGGGGGATATCACATGGCCTCCTTTCTCCTCAAAGGATGCTTCCGCAGTTCCCCATGCCTTAATGGCATATTGTTACCCTCACTCACCATCTCTATGTAAAGTTGGGGTGTCTAATCTCCAAACTCCCTCAAGGGAGAATATGCGGGTTGCTGAGACGGGGAGTAGTGAAGATGAATTCCCAGGCAACTTGGTATCCATTTCCTCAGAGTGATCTACAACCTAAATTACCCTAAAAAATTACTGAAAATACCTCTTCAAACTCTGCATACAAGTCATCAAACTGGCCATTTAAAACTTCTGAGAACACCTTCCCAGACTCTGCCTACAAGCCAGTAAATGGAATAACCTTCCGTTACAGTTAAGACTTGAACCTTCCTACGCCATCTTCCGGAAAAAACTCAAAACCCACCTTTTCAGATAAACATCCCTCCAGAGTTAGACCGATGCCCATACTGACAGTATATATGTGTTAAATGTCGTCCCGTGGCCCGTAATACAACTGTCCTTTGACTTAATGTTGGCGGCCTGATGCCTGCGGGCTTACGGTGCGGTATAAACAAACAAATAAATAAATAAAATAAAGTTATCACAAACTGACTTCCCTTCTTCTAAGGATAGAAGTACTGCCACAAGGAAGGGTGACCCAAGTTATGAGGATCAGTGAAGGCCCATAATGTAAGCCGCGCTCTAGTTGTCGCGAGTGCACACTGGCCGGCGGGACATTTAAACAGCAAAGCCAGCTGATGGGAAGTTGCTGGCTGGAGAGGTGAGTCCTCTCTGTGCTGACTGAGGGACTGCTGGGCGAATGTGAGGTACATTGACCCAACGTGGAATAGGCATGCGAGAGCCGCAGGAAAGATAGGAACCACGAAGAAGAGGCAGTGAACCCGAAGAAAGGAAGCGAGACGCCAATGAGCCGCTGCAGGTTCACCGCAGGAGAAGCCATTCCTGCTACAGCAAACTGGTGAATCCACCCAAGGGAAGAGGGGACACTGGGGCATTTTGGCAACAGGACCGAAAGTGCACAGAAATAAATGAAGCCAATGAGAAGGAACGAAAAGTGCCATATTTCATAAAGAATTCAAGTCACAAGTGTTTTGCGTATGAGAAGTGTTAAGCTTATAGGAAAAGCCCTGGCAGGAGAGTATACCAGGCATTTCAAGTCATAACTGTTTTGTACAAGAGAACAAGTGTTTACATTTGGGGAAAGCCCTGGCAGGAGAACATGCCAGGCATTTCAAGCCACAAGTAATTTGTGTATGGAAAGAAGTGTTTTGCAATAGGAAAAGATTTAGCAGGAGAGTATACCAGGCATTTCAAGTCATAAGTCTTTTCTTTTTTTTTTTTTACAGGAGAACAAGAGTTTATATTTCAGAAAAGCCCTGGCAGGAGAGCATACCAGTCAGACCCAAGGTTCAGAAGTATGTATATGAGAAAAGCCCTGGCAGGAGAGTATACCAGGCATTTCAAGTCATAAGAGTTTTTGTACAAGAGAACACGTTTTTACAAATAAGAAAAGCCCTGGCAGGAGAGTATACCAGGGATTACAAGTCATACGTTTTTGTATATTAAAGAAACCTGGCTGGGAGAGTATACTGGGTAAAAACAAATTGGACAATTTATAAAATACACTGCATGAGAAAGTCTAGATAAGGATAAACGAAGAAGTAACCAAAGAGTGTAATTGACAGATATCAAGACGTAAGAAGAAACATGGCAGGAGAGTACACCCGGTTGTCTATCAAGAATCAGACTGTCAGCCAAGCTACTTTGTATATTAACTATATTTGATCTAAATAATCTTAAGAAACCAGTATAAAGCATAGTGAAGTGAAATCCAGGAGAAGGGAACCACCCTTTGAATTGTGAACTTATCCTCCTGTAACCTGTGTTGGAGTTGAGCATTTTACTTTGTGAACACTTGTACAACTTTCAAGGCCAAAGACCTTTCCCTTTTCACCTTATAGTTGATTTTTAGAATGTGACGGTAAGAATAGTAATTTGGACACAAGACAGTTTGCTTTGGACATCTTGACAAAGGACTGACCCATTTGTTTTGTTTTAAGTAGAGAAAATACCTCTTAGAGCAGGGACAGAGGCATTTTCCACACCCATTTTCATTCAATAAACATTTATGGCCAAAACCAGGAGTCATCTGTGTCAGAGTTTCTTTCCTGACCTTTCACACCTCTGACAGAAAGGGGAAAATAGAATTTAGAGGACTTCTGTCAATCTACTGAAAATCTGATAAGACTTTAAGGAGTACTCACATAATTGTTCAGTACAGCTTTAAACAGTTTTTAAAAACGTATAAAAAATGCAAGCTTATGGTTTTATGTTTTAATTACTGTGTAATTACATTACTTCCATTACTATGTAATTAAAGTGCCCAGCACAATACATGTAGCACTATGATTAGGATGGTCAATACATGATCTTAACAATTTCACTTAAAAACAATAAATGAAAAACATTGGGCCCCATTATAAGTTTGGCGGTAGCCTTGCCGGTAAAACCGGCAGGCTGCTGCCAAACGTCCCAAAATTTCTTGCGCGTGCGAATGGGCAATTACCGGGGCATTCCAGCTCTGCCGGACCCGGTATTTGCCCATTCGCGGGTGCTGGAAAAAAGATGCTCTCCCATTCCCATTTGGCCCCATAGGGCTGAATGGGAATGGGGAGGTCGGACGCACCTGCATCGTTTATAACCGTGCCGGTGCATCCGACATGCTGTGCTCGTGGGTACCGCTCTGCCCGCCAGGTCTGACCTGGCGGGCAGAAAGACACCCACGAGCACAATTCGTAGTTTGAAGGTCCGGGAAAAACGGTATGGTACGGCAAACTTATAATGAGGCCAATTGTCTTATTTTGTAACTTGTAAGGTAAATTTCGCAACTGGCAAAACATTATTAGCAGCTTTGAGCTAGTAATACAGGAACTATACTTTGAGATCAGTTTACTTATAAACAACTCTTATTACATATTCAGTCACTTTTATAACAGAATGTGGAGCTCGGAGATTTAAACTTTTTCAAACAAATGCCCTACCTGAAAGTGAAATTTCTTGGGGAGTTTGTCTCTGTCTACAGCCCATACCTGGATCATAAAATTGTTTTCTTCTTGGACTTCACACATACACCGAATAATCTCAAAACCACGTTCATCCTCATCGAGAATTTCCGCATGGTTTGTGGTCACGTCAATTTCCTGGCTGTATTCATCCTCACTCCAAAGCAAACTGTCTGTGGATGAGTCACTTAATGTTTCATCATCTTAAAAAAAAAATATATGTACTGTTACACTTGGTATGCAAGCAACACACAAGAGCAAGTACTGAAGTTGGCGTGTGCACAACAAAATCTTCTAAAATGTTATTAATAAATATCACTTGGATAATAGCTGATAAAGGTGTCAATACTTAAAAATTAAAGAAAAACAATTTTTACTAATTGCCTGATGATGCTGGATTGTCCATCAACCAAGTAAAGTATAAGGACTTTATTTAATGCCTGGGGACTAAGTGGGGACTACAGGCTTAACCGCAACAGAAAAAAGGATACAAATTGTCATTTATCTGTCAAACAACTAAGAAAATGGTAAACTAAATGGTGTCATAATTTCCTATATAATGTGGATTCTGCTTTCTTCAGTTTCCCTAATCTATTGCAGTCATCAAGTGTATTCAGATAAAAACACCCATACAAAATTACAAAAATTAAAAACATAACATGTAAGTAAACCGTATTTAAAGATGTCAAGGCAGGCGCTCTGTTACCAGTCTTTAGCTTCTCCTCTGTAAAACATTGAATTGATTAGAGCAAGAAAGCTGAGCAACCCAAGTAATAAGTTTCATTGCAGACATGCTAATACATGTTTCCTGCATTTCATGGCATGTTTTTAAATTACTCAACATAGTGACTAACGTACTCTGAGTTGTTAGTCCCCTTACCTGCATACTGCATGGGCGTCCCTTCCAAGGGACGGGAGACAGAACCTTTTTCACCAGTAAATTTAGAGGCGTGAGGGGGCGCGGCCCTGGGAGCATGCGCTGCCCTGACTCCGCCCACCGGAGCCACTCCTCAGTCCCCATTGATGCGTCAACAATATTTAACATTGCCTAATAACACTAGTATTATTATGGAGGGATGCATGGAGGAAAGGGGACTACTACGGTGAGTAACTTATAATTACTCCTACAGCTTGTCCCCTTTCCTCCATATTGCATGGGTGATTACAACTGAATGTAGCCCCAGGGTGGAGAGGAGACCTTCCTTAAGCAAATAGGTTCCTCAGAACCACCTGTTCGAAAGACGTGTCTGACTTAGAGCCGGAGTCCAAACAGTAATGCTTACAGAAAGCCGAAGGGGTTGCCCTGGTGGCCGCCTGCTTGTGCCTTCCCACGGGACCTACCGTTGGAAGCCGAGGGCTGTGGCCATGGCCCTGACCATGTGAACGTGCATGTTGGCTGGCAACGGTTTCTGTTGCCTCTCATAGGCCTCTTTGATGGCCGCAACCATCCATCGAGCGATCGAAGCCTAGGATGCTTGATAGCCTGGCCTGGATCCTCCAAAGGTGACAAAGAGAGCATCCGATTGCGGAAGCCCTTGGTCCTGTCCAGATAGAAATTCAGAGCGTGTCTGACATTCAGACAGTGCAAGATTCGCGGTGCATCGTCCTTGCGGTCAGTGAAGAATGCCGGCAAGATCATTTCCTCGTTCAGATGGAACGCAGAGGGTACCTTAGGCAGGAATGCCACGTGGGTCTGCAGGACCTCCTTGTGGAAAATGGTATAAGGCTACGAGGCCACCAGAGCCTGGATATCGCTGACTCTGCGAGCGGAGATTAGTCCCGCCAGTACAGCTGTCTTCATGGTGACCAGCCTGATGTCCGCGAATGCCATTGGCTCAAAGGGTTTGTGTGCCAGGGCGCCCAACTCTTGATCACCGAGTTCGAGAAGGAAAATTATTACTTTTTCCAAATCATGGTATGCCCCTATGGCTGCCAGATAGGTGCAACATGTGTCCACCTGCACCCAAGGAGTAAGCGAGGAGCGCCGAGAATGAGAGCACGTCATCCAGCGTGCACGTATGATATGATAGGTTATTTATAACGCGCTTAATACCCAGAGGTTTCTAAGCGCAGGCCCAGGGATTGAACCTGTGCTGCTCCATGTCGTCTTGCTTCCAAGGCGAGCACATTGCCACTGAGATATCCTCCCGAGGCTACGGGGGTCTATCTCCTTCGAGTTGGCCCAGTGACAGAATCTACTCCATTTACTCTTGTATTGGCTCCTGGTAGCCTTGCTCCTGGTACCCGAATGATCTCTAGGTTGGCCTGAGACAGGTTCAGGTGCTTGAGGGTAACCATGCTGCGAGGGCTAACTTCCGAGGAGCAGGGTGGAGTACCCTGCCCTCCTGCTGGGACAGGAGATGTACTGGACCCCGCGGAAGGTCGAAGGGGTGGTCTGTCCGTGAGGTTGAGCAGCTCGGAGAACTACGGTCTCACCGGCCACAAGGGGGTTATCAAAATGATTCTCAGGTGGTAAGCTTCCTTTATCCTGCGTATTACCTGGGTATCTGTCAGGAAACCACAGCGATTAAGGACTGCGGGTGTCTTCCCTCACGCCCAGAGAATGCCATCTTTTCCATCTGGTCCATGCACTCCTTTTAGCACACAGAAACAATTTGTTTAAAAAACATACAACACTAATCCTACGCACTGCAGATCTTTCCAGGAGCGTTGGGTGTTGCCGCGGAAACGCTAGCGTTCTGCATTTCACAGATCACATGTGCGGTGACGTTAGACGGTGCTTAGCAGGTCTCATGACCCTGATTCACTACATCAGCCTTCCTTGCGGTCACCTTGCTGCTTTTGAATTCGTATTCTGCAGCATTGCCAATTGTGATTTCTTGTTTCTCAAGCTACGCCTCACATTTTGCACTCCGTTTAGCCCTTGTATGGATGGAAGAAGTTCCCCCTTGCCGACTCTGGAACCCTCCCGACTTGCTTACTGCCTTGCAACTCGGTCTTTGTTTTGCTCGCACGTTGCTGGACTTACCTGGAACTCTCCCGACCTGCCTTGCCACAGGATTTTGTTTTGGATGTTGCCCGCACGTTGCTAAACTTACCTGGAAATCTCCCGACCTGCTTTTCCCGCATGAATCCTTCCGTCATTTGCCTGCACGTCATCGCATCAATGCCCCCAACGGACCTTGTGTCTTCTATTTTCTACGCTTGGGGATTTTTACATCGCATTTGTGCTCCAGACTAGAGACTGTCGTAGGGAGCATTTTAGGTGTCCTCGTGCCGGCGGGTCTCAGGTTTATCTTGATATCTCACACTCGAACTAGAGACTGCCTTGGATTGAATTAGGCGTCCTCGTGCCGGTGGGTGGTAGGAGGAGTTGCTGTGTTTTTCCATCGTCACAGTTTCATCTTTTCCACGTTTGGCATCACCCATCCCACATTGGTAAGATCTTTGATATTCCACATTGTGTATTACTGAAAACCTTGTTACAATTATCACGGTATCCTGATCTGTTGTGTTGTCATTACTCTCAGGATAACGTCCACCCTGGTTTGAAAAAGAAACCTTGTTGTCATCACGGAATTACCAGCTGGTGAAGGTATTCCTACTGTAACCTTGTTGCCATGTATACACTGTTCTTTCCTCCTTGTGGGTTAAACTGTGTTTTCCTTTACAGGCCTGCGGTATGCTGTGGCGTTACTCCATCTTTGGGTCAACAGACCCCTCAGGCAGTCCTATGGTAGTTCTGAGAGGTACATTGGCAGAAAGAACTCTTCAGCTACACAACGAGTTCAACTGCCGGAGCAGAACTACCCATTTGATAATCCAAGGTGGTTCTGACAGTATCAGGGGTGTGGGAGGAAAGGCATACGCTGTCTGACCCTCCCATGGCACGATCACAAAATGTACAGTTGCCAAAGAGGCCACGCGTCGACATTTTACAAGCAGTCCGCCGAAACAGCACGATTCGACACTACACCACAAAGGGAACAAGTTACTTACCTGTAACTGTTGTTCTCCAGCATGGGTCTGGCATGGATTCACATGCTCATGAATATTCCCCGTCGTCAGGCTGGGAATCCTCGGTAAAGAAAAAACCAGTATCAGTTTTGTTTCTGATCTGTCTTTCGTAGTAGCAACCAATCACTGATCTCTGCGTCATACTGACCACAGCCAATGACTGCCCTCTACCTAAGCCCCGCCTCTGGCAGCCATCTTCAGATTTGGTAGCACGTGAAGTGGCAGTATGACCAAGTGAAGAGCCGCAGAGGGGTAGGCGGGAGGGTTTGCATGTGAATCCATGCCAGACCCATGCTGGAGAACAACAGTTACAGGTAAGTAACTTGTTCCTTCTCCAGCATGGGGTCTGGCATGGATTCACATGCTCATGAATAAAGAATACATAGCAGTACACACATGCACAACCACGGGAGGTGGTAAAGGCTCAACATTAAGCATCACATCAAACTCAACATTAAGCAAATCTTACCTCCTCACCAGGCTCACCTTAGGCGAACAGGTTGCGCAGCACTGCTTGGCCGACCCTGGACTCCTCCCTGGAATCCCGATCGACGCAGTAGAATTTCGTGAAGGTGTGCGTCGACCTCCACGTAGCAGCCTTGCAGATGTCCAGCAAGGGCACACCAGATAGGAAAGCCGTGGTAGCTGCGATCGCTCTGGTGGAATGGGCTCTCGGACGGCCAGGCAGGGGTCGGTTTGCCAACCGATGACAGTACATGATACAGCCGGAGAGCCATCTGGAAATGGAAGCCTTCGAGAGAGCCTTCCCCTGATTGACAGGTCCAAAGTTCACAAAGAGTTGTGACGTCTTCCGAAAACACTTCGTGCGGTCCACGTAGAACTTCAGCGCTCTAGCCACATCCAGCTAGTGCAAAGTCCTCTCAGCCGACGACGAAGGCGACGGGAAGAAAACAGGCAACACCAAGGGTTCGTTGAGGTGGAAGTCCGACGGCACCTTGGGCATGAAGGAGGGGTGCGTCCTGAGCACTACCCTCGTGTCGTGAAAAGTCAAGTACGGGGCCTTGCAGGAAAGGGCCTGGATCTCTCCCACCCGTCGTGCGGAGGTGATGGCCACAAGAAACGCTGTTTTCCACGACAAGAACTTCAACGGGGCCGAGTGCAGAGGCTCGAACGGAGGTCCCATGAGCTTGGTCAGCACCACGTTGAGCTCCCACGCCGGGGCCGGAGCCTTCACCGGCGGGAACGATCTGAACAGTCCCTTCATGAACTCTTTCACCAGACGATGAGACCACAAAGACGTCCGCCCCGTGGTTCTGGTGTATCGGGAGATCGCAGCAAGATGAATCTTGATGTACGCATGCGCCAGTCCAGCTTTGGCCAGCGTCAGTAGGTACGGCAGTAATTGGGGAGCCGTAATCCGCAGAGGGTCAATCTTCTGTGCGTGGCACCAGACAGAGAATCTCTTCCATTTGTGTCCGTAGCATTTAAGAGTTGAGGACGCCCTGGCCTTTGCAAGAACCTCTCTGCAGTCGGCCGGTATGTCGTATCCTCCAAACTCTAACGCTGCAGGAGCCAGGCCTGCAAGTTCAGCGACTTCGGGTCGTGATGGAGGATGGCGCCTCCTTCCCTGGAGAGCAGATCCGCGTCCACTGGCAGCTTGATTGACGGGGACGCTGACAAATCCAGAAGGTCCGGGAACCATATCTGCCTCGGCCACGCAGGTGCGACGAGGATCATCCTGCACCGGGACCTCTTGAGCTGGTTGATGAGCCGGATCAGCAATGGCAATGGAGGGAATGCGTATAGGAACAGGCCCTCCCAGGGGAACGAGAAAGCATCGCCCATGCTCCTTGGCTGAGGAAACCTGCTGGCGAACCTCCGGCACTTGGAGTTCATCGCCGTCGCGAACAGATCGATCTGGGGTGTGCCCCACCGTCGGAAGAGGCGGTCCACTAGATCCTGTCGTAGTTCCCACTCGTGGCACGAGCGCAGCTCCCTGCCGAGTGAGTCGGCGATGGTGTTTTTTATCCCTGCCAGATGAAACGGCACCAGAAACATCCTTTGGGCGATGGCCCAATGCCACAGATCCTGCGCCTCCCTGGACAGGGCTGGGGACCTGGTTCCGCCCTGTTTCCTGATGTAGAACATGGTGGTGGTGTTGTCATTGAAGATCCTCACCACCTTGCCCTTGAGGGACGGAAGGAAGGACCTGAGGGCCCAAAACACTGCACGGAGCTCCAGGACGTTGATATGGAGGGACTTCTCCGTCGGGAGCCAAAGGCCTCTCGCGTGCAGATTCTCGGTGTGCGCTCCCCACCCTTCCAGGGAGGCATCCGTGGTCACTGTCTCCTGGTGGCCGGGGGTCTGGAAGTCCATGCCCGCCGTCAGATGTGCGCGGGTGCCCCACCACCAGATCGCTCGTCGGAAACTCTTGTCAAGTGTGATCCTCTCCTCGAAGCTGCCTGTCGTCTGGATCCAGCGTGCGTCCAGGAACTTCCTGCAACGGGCGCATCCGGAGCCTGCACAGGGGGATGAGGTAAATGCAAGAAGACATCATTCCGAGGAGGGACTTGATGGACCTCACTCTGGCCGCGTCCGCAACCAGCATCCGCTGCACCTTGCCCAGAATGGCCCTCGTCCTTTCCTCCGACGGGGAGGCCAGAAGCGACACTGTCGAGCTTCGCTCCCAGAAACAGTGCGTCTTGCGCGGGCACCAGGTGGGACTTGGCGTAGTTTATGGAGAATCCCAGGTCCGTGAGAAGTTGGACGGTCCTTGCCGTGTGCTCCACGGCGAGCTCCCTCGTCTTGGCTCGGATGAGCCAGTCGTCCAGGTAGGGGTAGACGTGGATCCCCTCTCGGCGCAGCTGCGCCGCCACCGGTGCGAGGCACTTGGTGAACACCCTGGGTGCCGAACTTAGTCCGAAGGGAAGGGCTCTGAACTGATAGTGACGCCCTTGGACCACGAACCTGAGAAACTTTCGGTGTCCCTTTAGGATGGGAATATGGAAGTAGGCATCCTCCAAATCCAATGACGACAGAAAATCGCCCTCCTCCAGCTGACCCAGGACGTGTTGGAGGGTGACCATCCGGAACTTCTGTGCCTTGATGGATTTGTTCAGTCGTCGTAGGTCCAGGATGGGACGCCATCCTCCCGTCTTCTTCTTCACGAGGAAGTATCTTGAGTAAACTCCGGAGCCCCGAAGCCTCTTTGGGACAAGCTCGATGGCGCCCTTCCTGAGCATCGCCTTTACCTCCAAGAGAAGTTGAGGGATGTGAAGTTCTTTCCTGGCCACAGGGGGGACGCGCGGGCACCTTCTTTGAAACTCGAGCGCGTGACCCTGGGCTAGGGCGTCCAGCACCCAACGGTCGGGGGGGATGGACTCCCACACGCTGACGAAGCTCGCCAGCCGGCCTCCCACCGGGGTGCTTCGGTGGGGGCCCGACCCCACGGCCGGTTCAGTCCTGCTTCGACGAGGATTTGCCGCCTTGACCTCCTTGGCGACGACGGCGGGGTCCGCCTGACTTGCCTCGTCCCCTGTAAGCTTCCTGCGACGACGAACGGGCCGCTTGACGGTAGGTGGAAAATCCGCCGCCGGAACCTTTGGAGGCACCCTTGGCTCCGCCGCTCCGAAAGGGCGGCCGCCGTTGCTGGAGAACCCCAAGAGCCCGGGCCGTCTCCGTGTCTGCTTTGATGGCTTGAAGGGAATCGTCCACTGTTTTCCCAAACAGGTCGTTTCCATCGAACGGCATGTCCAAGACTCTGGTCTGCACGTCTTGACGGAAGTCAGTAGCCTTGAGCCATCCACGCCACCTAAGGCACACGCCGTTGCCCAACTGGCGAAATCCAGTGTCGGCGATGTCCGTCGCAATCGTAATGGCGTGGTCCGACGCCACCTCACCTTCCTGCAAGATCTCTAGGGCATTCGCCCTCTTGTCGTCCGGTAGGAAGTCCAGCAGGGGGGCCAGTTTGTACCACAGCTCCCTGTCGTAGCGGGCTACGATAGCCAAGGCGTTGGCCGCCTTAATCGTCGTCGCTGCAGACGAGATGACCCTGCGTCCCATCGTATCCAATTTCTTTCCCTCGCCGTCTGACGGGGAAGTCTGCGTGGAGGCCGCACCCCCCCCGCTTTCTTCCTGGCCGCCGCGGAGACGACGGAGTCCGGGGTCGGCCAGGGGGCCGCGTCCGGGACCCGGTACTTCTTCTCGTACCGATCCCTTCTAGCCGGCGTCGTGGATGGGTTCTTGAGGAGGGCGGGGCCCTCATCCCAAATATCGTCCAGTAGAGGCACGGAGAGGACCGTCTTCCTCTTGGCCTCGCGCCGTTGATAAAGGAAACCTTCCTTCTTCTCCTCCGGGCAGAACTGGAAGAGCTCGGATGCCCTGGCGATCATGGAGTGAAACGTCCAATCTCGTCGGGTGGGGAAGCCCGGGTGGGAGGTGACGACGGCAGATCCTCGTCGTAAACCTCGTCGTCCGTACCCGTTGCGGCCTTGTCAGTCCCCGTATCATCCCCACGAGTCGTGGACGGGGAGGAGGGCTGAACAGGGCGCGATGGCTGAAAAGGAGGTGGAGGGTGAATCCTTCTTCTCTTAGGGGGAGGGCTCCCAGAAGGGCCTGGCTCCGGGTCCCCCGTCGGGAGCGGTTCCTCCGCTGGTGGTAACGGCAGTCTCGTCCTTATCTCCGAGCACAAGGACTGTATAGCCAACAAAATGGCCGCAGAGTTGTCTTGCGGCGCTGGTTGAGGGGAGTCCGATGGGCGGTCAGGGGCCCCGTCGGCACCCTCGACGATATCGTCGTCTCCTACGTCGGGATCCCTCCCGACAGGCTGGTCTTCTTCCACGCCAACGCCGTGGCTTAAGACCTCGATCAGCTCTTCCTCAGAGGTTGAGGCCGAATCCACGACGACCTCCTGCCCCCCCTTTTTCTTCTCCGTCGGAGGTTTCACGGGGGTCCTGTCGATGGGCATAAAAGAGGACTCCCTCCGCGGTGGCAGGGAGACTCTGAGCCCCGAGGTCGCCACCACTGGTGCAGCCTCCACAGGCTGAGCCAGGGCCGCCGCAACTGTCTCGATAAAGGCCTTGGCCGG
The DNA here is from genome assembly GCF_040938575.1 of Ambystoma mexicanum. NCBI lineage: Eukaryota > Metazoa > Chordata > Amphibia > Caudata > Ambystomatidae > Ambystoma > Ambystoma mexicanum. Next base: position 942,757,606 of record NC_090925.1, on the reverse strand, counting down.
ATGGATTAAGGCTTTCACCACCTTAGGTGCGCTCACCGCCTTCTCCTTGGGGGGGGGACACTGCCTCGCTCTCCCTCCGATGGGGCCTTCGAGCTCGACCGGGGCCTCTCCAGGAGCTTCGCCGGGTGCTCGGCCTTCCTCTTACCCGAACCAGAGCGTTGGTTCGTGGTTGATGGTGCCGGGGAGGATACGCCCTGCCTGGCGCCCATAGAGCCCGACCGTTCGGCGCTCCCGGTGCCAGCGGACTCGCGGTGCTTGGCCTTGTGTTGGACCCCCGTCACCGGGGCGTCCTCAAAGGTCTTAGAAGATCGCTCGGATTTCTTCCTCTTCTTCTCGCCTGACGGGATCTTCCCTTCCAGCCAGTTGGCGAGACGTTGATGGCGGTCCTTCATGGTCCGCTCCGACATATTGCCGCAAAACGCACAGTCCTTCTCCACGTGCGTCTTGTCCTCATGTAGGCAGTAAAGACAAAAGGAGTGTTCGTCCTCCTTAAAGACATTCTGAAGCTGGCATCCAGGGCAGACCCTGAACAGCTTTCCGGGCGTCGAGCTTCCCTTCTCCTGGGCCATATCCGAGATGGGCCTGAGAAACTTCTGGAGTCCTCCAAAAGCGTAGCTCGACGAAATCTTCACCCTTGAGGGGTGTAGACGAATCCGACACGGGTCCCCGTTGATCGGATGAAGAATCGGTGGAGCTTGAGGCTCTTTTTGACCGAAAAAATCAAAGTTTCTGAGAAAAAAACGTGAAAAAAATAGCACTAACGCTCGAGAGCAATAGCACGAGGATCCCAACACTTGAACATGCGGTAAAAATCTGAAGATGGCTGCCAGAGGCGGGGCTTAGGTAGAGGGCAGTCATTGGCTGTGGTCAGTATGACGCAGAGATCAGCGATTGGTTGCTACTACGAAAGACAGATCAGAAACGAAACTGATACTGGTTTTTTCTTTACCGAGGATTCCCAGCCTGACGACGGGGAACATTCATGAGCATGTGAATCCATGCCAGACCCCATGCTGGAGAACGTCCACTTCCTCCAAACCGAAATGGCCAGACAAATCTTCTTGGAGGGCATACACGCACAGATCTTCCACAAAGCCATCACTCACGATGAAAACTGTACGTCTTGCAATGTTTGGCAGCCGCTGTACACAAAGTAGTTGAAAAAGTTAATGCCGCCCTTTCCTGTGACTTACACCCAGAGCACCTGATTGGCCAAAGGCCATATTCCGATTCCCTTTGGCCCCCATGGTAAGAAGCGCAAAATATGCCATGTGCCTTTCCCCAATGACCGAGGGCCGTGCCCCGGGGAAGCAGGACTCCTTCTCCCTAGTGTTGCTGTTTACTGTGACATACACCCTGAACACCTGATTGGCCTAAGGCCATAGTCCCATTTCCATTGGCCAGCGTGCTGAGAAGTGCAGAATGTGGCACGTGCCTTTCTCCAAGTACCGTGGGGGCCGCGTCCCAGTAAAGCAGGAGTCCTTCTTCCTATTGCTGCGCTTTCCTGTGACGCACACAGAGCACCACCTGATAGGACAATCGCTACAGTCCCATTTCCAAAGGCCAGCATGGCGAGAAGCACTGAATGTTGCACGTGCGGGTCCCCAAGTACGTCGAGGGCCGGGCCCGAGTGAAGCAGGAGTCCCTCTTCCTATTGCCGCACACCCTAAGCATTTGATTGGACAATTCCCACAGTTCCATTTTTGTGGCCGCCACCCGTGAAATCCCCGGATGTGCCTTTTGTGCTGCGTGCGGGAATGACTTGCAACCAGAGTAGGGGGACTTCGTGGCAAAGGGCGACTCTTAAAAGTCAGTTTTTTTTTGTTTACATGCTTCTACAGAAACACTTTTTCGGTTTTTCTTAGCTTTTGTGTTTTCTTGTGCTCACATTAGTACAGTAAACTCTTCACTGCATCCTGTAGACGAGCAAACAAAACTGCATCGCCAATGGGTGACAACAAAATGCCATTTTCTTGGAAAAACTTAGCATTTCCACAACTAATGAGGTAATTGTTGCAGAAGAGCATTCCACGAGTGGACAAAAAAGTGGACATGCTTCTGTTGATGCGACACCTTACTGCGTTTTGCTCGGAACACCATCTATGAGCAGTGGGCCATACTCTTTGTGGTATTATGGATGACAAAAGCACCATGGCGGTGGGGAAAACTGTCCTCGCGACATCCAGCAATCTCCTCAGTCTAGGTAACAAATCTAAGCAAGCCAGGTAACTCATATGTATGCCGCCGTAATGGATGACGATAACATCTACTACTGGAAAGCTGGCGAGGTCTTTGCAAAGTGCATGCATATCGCCGAAATTGCACTCATACACAGCGTTCCACAATGCGTCCACTCCTTCCAAACCAAAATTGCCATCAAAGTGTCTTTGCAATAGTTGTGCAGATCTATATCAAAGGGATCACCTACAGTCAACACAATGTGTTTCACCATGTCTGCCACCCTCAGTACGCATATTATAATGTACAACAGTTTCACCTCCCCTTTCTGTTAACCACACCCACACTACCTGATTGGCTAATCCCCATACTGCCATAGCAATTGGGCAAGGTGGTGTAAAGGGCAGATTTTGGCACGTGCACCTCCCAAAGTAGTGCGAGGGACACACCCCTGTAAAGCTGGAGCAGTCGTCCTTCCCTTTGCACTATCTTCTCTGCAGCTCTACTTCCTTGGGTTGCGTGTAAATAGGTGCACACGCATCCACCAATCCCATCGAAAACACCATCATCCAACACGGTCACTCCTGTACAACGCATGAAATGTGCCGCCACACATTTATAGTACAAATGTCGTACCATTCCAAAGCACGTCCACTACAAAGTTCAATGAAAGTATGCACAATTTCTCAATCCGCATACATCCACATAGCCACCCAGGATGCGGCACGTGTAATCCTGAAAGTACTGCGTAATCCATTACCTTTTCGTGATAGTGAGTGTGGGGGGGGGGGGAGGAAACAATATCAATCCCGGTAGGGGATGCAGTCTTCCTGCGTACATGTCTAAAGGTGTTTTTTCCTTGTTTTTTTTACATGCGTGCAAGCACTTTTTTTGTATTTTCTCTTTATATGCGTTTCTGTTTGCCTCTCCTCACATTTTTACCACATTCTGGCCAATGCTTCTTGAACAGTGTAAAAGAAATCGGCATTGCCAATGGTGATCTAATGAATGCCATTTCTACGGAACCACTGAATATTTTGCGACCTCATGATCTCATAGTGGGTGGAAAACATGCCAGCAGTCTGCATAAACTCACGCATAATTCTGTTTATAGCACACTTTCCGACCTCTGGCTGGGTACAAATTACACTGTCATGGACCCATACTCCTCTTGGTGTTATGCATGAGAAAAGGACCTTGGCAGTAGGAAAAATATGCATCACTGCGGTCAGCAATCTCTTCAGGTTTCGGATTAATCGTCCACACGACAGGTAACCCAAATGTAGACTTCCATAGTGCAGAACGACAAAGTCAACGTTCGTGACGGAAGCCACATATCTGCACAGGCGAACCATCGCGCCGAAACTGCAGTCACCCTGACAGGCCCAGAAAGCGTCCATTCCTTCCAACACGAAATTACCAGCAATGCCTCTTTGCACACAACACCTGTGCAGATGGCGCACAAAGGTATCACCGACGATAAGCACTGTGCGTCTCTCCATCTCGACCACTATCACAAAACAGTATTGGGACAAAATGGTACTGCCTCTTCCTGTCAACCACACCCAAAACTCCTATTGGCCTATTTCCCAAAATTCCATTTGCCTTTCCACCCTGCTCATAATGGCAGGATGTGCACGTGCACTTTCCCATCTGCAATGAGGGCCACGGCCCAGCACAGCTCACACAATACTTCTTCCCATTTCACGGTCACTTTTTGCAGCACTCCCCCATTAGGTGCTGTCAAATTTTCAAACGCGCATGCAGCAATCACATACACAACCTCTGCATTGCACACTGTCCTTTCTGTACACCACTCCATTTTTACTGTTAAACACTCAGTACACGTTCCGTTTGATTGCAAAGCCCCTCCACCAGAAACCTCTGCTAAATAATGCACTATTGCAGCATCCACAAAGATCCCAAAATGCACCCAGCACACCTTTGGCCATGCACATTGGAGCCCTTTCCACACCCACCACAACACTATACATTCAAGCATGTGGGCACCTAACATTATGCACAAACGTAACAAACTACATAGCAGCACTTCTACCCAACTCCCCCAAACCATAAAACACCCATTCACAAAAATATGTCTCACTTAGCAGAATCCACAAACATACCACAGCCTGCACCAGCCCTACACTGAAATTCACAAAGTATTGTGTCACTGGCAACATACGCACAACAGCTGCACAATATTGGGCCTACTTCAATAAATCTGCACACAACAGTTACCAACCACATATAAGCTGCACTTCAACCATACCCACTTCCATACTCACATTACTTACACACTGCACCATGTGTCCACAATACACACAACTTCTCACTGCACCATCTCCTGCTGCACATCAAATACTGTAGCATGTTGCAACTATCACCATAACCATGGAATGCACAATGCACGCTTTGCCACTCACTTGCGGTGCTGTAGCACGTCCATAATGTGCTCCAAACCCATTCTCCAAAGATCACCACCCTATACCTCATGCACTGTCAAACCTGCATTGCTCCACTGGATATGCTCCTTGCACACATTCCCTGCACCGTAATGCAACCATGCATGTCAGCATGTCACCAACTACCACTATACACAAATGCACCACTGGCACCAATAAGCTGCCCTTCAACCATACCCTCTACCATACCGGCAGTATAGAAACCCTACACCAAGTGCCCACACTGTGACACTTTTCAATACAACATCTCCAACCAGAGCACACCGCCATGCAGCTATGCAGCAAAAAATTGCAACAGTTACCATAATGTACAAACAAAACACTCTCCTGCCTCCCAGTGCTCTTTCAATCACATACTATGGGCATACTCACTTTCATTCACATAGTATTGTGCCACTGCCAACCTACCCACATTCTGTTTGCAACACTGGCCTATAACGGCTTAAATGTGCTCCACAACCATTCCTTACTTGTCATCACACTCCAACTCATGTACAATAAAAAATGCATTACTGCCGTGGGAGTCCTCGAGGACTAGGCCTTGAACACACCCACAGCAACGTAATGCCACAATGCATATCACCATGTCAGCAACTATGAAAATCCACATACACACCACTGCCACCAGCACTCCTACCCAACCTGTACACCACCTTGGCGCTATGCAGCAACAAATTGCAACAGTTAACATAATGCCCATGAGGGCAGCTAACATTATGCACAAACGTAACATATGTAGGTAGGTAGCAGCACTTCCCCCCAACCGCTCCACACCATAAAACACCCATTCACAAAAACAGGTTGCAATTACCAGAATCCACAAACATACCACAGCCTCCGCCACCCCTATGCACTACCATTCACAAAGTATTGTGTCACTGGCAACCTCTGCACAACAGCTTCACAACATTGGGCCTACTTCAATGGATCTGCCCACAGCAGAGTAACCAACCACATATAAGCTGCACTTCAACCATACCCACTTCCATGCTTACATTACGTACACAATGCACCCTGTGGCCACACTACACAACTTCTCACTGCACCATCTCCTGCCGCACACCAAACACTGTAGCATTTTGCAACTATCACCACAACCATGGAATGCACAATATACGCTTTGCAACTCACTTGTGGTGCGGTAGCACATCAACAATGTGCTCCACATCCATTCTCCAAAGATCACCACCATGTGCCTCATGCAGTGTCAAACCTGCATTGCTCCAGTGGGTATGCTCCTTCCACACATTCCCCAAACCACTGACACCAGCACTCCTAACCAACCTCCACACCACAATGTACATGCATAGCGTTACATGCAACAGTTACCATAATGTATACACATTACACTGTTTCCGGCACCCCTACACCCTTTCATTCACATACTATTGTCTTACCCACTTCCATTCATAAAGTACTGTGTCACTGCCAATCTACCCACATTCTGTTCGCAACTCTGGCCCTACTGCAACCAATCCGCACACACCACACTATGCAAGCACCACCCTCTACCGAACGCAGAGTCAAACATGCGTTCCTGAAGTGGCAATGTTGCAGTCCTACGCTCTTCAGTGCATACCCTACGGCCTTCAGCCATGCACCCAATAGCCTATTCCTACCAGAGACCCACAGCACCTTCATTCACCCATGCATACCACCATGCGCCCCACTACCACATTCCATCCACAGCTCACAGCCACCTGCGCTCCCACCCAACCGATGTCATGTGTAATTCAGTCCCCTCCTGCAATTGACCTGTCACCACTCACCACGAAAAGAGGTCGCTGCAAACAGCTTGCGGCAGAAGCTATGGGGCTGTTACGACAGCTGCCTCCAATCACCACACACAGTACTCACCTGCATATGTCACATGAACCACTTCTCACTCCCCCACCCTTTCCCCTCCTTTATTGCCGCCAACATATTCCGTACGGTACATTTTCCAGACCCTTCCGCCACCGCACTGTCCTCCGATAAACCATGGCGTCTTTCCCAGAAAATGTTGACGCACACCACGCTTCACTCCAGCCAACCACCGGCCGCGTCCAAACTTATCCGACAGCACGCTGTATCGCAAGGGGATCACTCATTTTTTGGGACGTGCATTTCAGTTCTTTGCAACAAAAGTACTGGCCGGATTTTCACCAAACACAGAAAAGCATGCATTCTGGCGCAAGCCCCGCTCCTGCCGCACATTTGGTGAAAATCAGTCCAGCCGTTCGGCCTGTTTAGTTTAGTTTATTTGTAGTGCACAGCCGAACCCTCGGGTAACTGGGCGCATTAACTTATGAGCAGCAATGTTACAGGTAGTTGCAAATACAGTCATGATCATAGTGTGAAACAGTGCTGTAGCCGTGCGCAAAGTTTTCCCCCATTAACATTTTTGGGACCTCCCCCTATAACTTTGCCCCCCCCCCACACGAAACCTCGCCCAACTTGGTGAAAAAATTCAGAGCCGGCCATATACTTATTTTGCAAAGTTTGGTGAGGATTCGACCCGGGGGAGCAAAGTTATAAGCCGCCGAAAAAGTACTCTTCCTATGAGCTTAGCAACTTAACCATAACTACACGCCCGCTACCGCGGGCCGTGAAATATATATAGTGCAATAGGGACCTTTCTGACTATTTTGCATGTCTTGTTTATTTTCTTCCCCTGTAGTCTTTACTCATTCACTGCAAAAGGAAAGGTTTTATGCTCCAACACTGAATGCCTCATAGCGAAGCCCAATGGTTTTTTCAACTATCTGCACACTAGGATTTCAACAACAGTAAGACAATGGGTATTTCCTTATTTTCGGCTCCTGTCTAGCATTTTTGCAAATGAGGATTACTCAGCTTTCTGATCCTTTTTAACTAATTACAACCTGTCCATGAACTGTTTTTGTTTCCCTAGGGCATTACATTATTTCAGCCCTGTGGAACCATTCACCAGCCCTCGACTACTTGTTTTTGGGCTTGGTCCACCGAGGTTTAACATATAGGTAAGCAAGCATCGGCTCACCATTTCTTAGAGAGTTTGAGTCAACTGCATGGCAAGCAGGCGACTACATTTTATTTCCTTCTTTATATTGTAGGGTCTTAAACTCAGTCCTGAGGAAGGCGGTCTATACCAAGTAACACCGCTGAAACATTATACACCAAGGGAGTTTTCCTCCCACGCACACACATTGACGTCTAGACCCAATATCATTTAAAATAACTTTCAGAAATGGCGAAGAATCTGTTGTATAAATAACATATATTGTTTCTTACGGATGCGGACACAGTAGAGAATGTTTGTAATATTAGCTATGACATTGTCATGCATCCATGATCAGGTTCAGTGTGATTGGCAGCACTTCATTTAGTTCAATAATTTAGAATTCATCAATGACAAATAATTAGAAGAATGTTTTGCATCTCAAAAGGGTGCAGATCTTTTTGATTCTTTCTTCACTACCCATTTGGCTTATTAGTCCAACTATAACCGGCATCTCTACAGGGTTCACCACCAATTCAGTCTTCTTCTTTGTTTTATTCTTAATATTTTCCTTGACTATAAAAGACATCCACACCTACCACTGTTTATTAAATGTGATTAATTGTAAAGATGTATATGTTTTGAGATGAATACATTTGTTCCAATTTGTTTTGACAACAATTCCATGAAGTCCATTTTCTTTTGCCTCTTGCACTTTGCAGATGCTCACATTTGTGATTCATTTGTGAGCGCTCAATGACGAAATACGTATGATTGAATTCAGAGTTTGGTTTTCCAGTGAAAGTCTTTGTTTTTTAGTTTTGACTACCCAACTTCCACTGTGATAGGGGATTGTCCTGTGGTTTAGATTTGTTAAATGATCAGTCCCTTGTTCACCCCTCCAGGGTGATTCAGTTTCTCCTGGGTTACTTTATTTCTCTTAGCATGGTGTGGGCCTTCTGATTCTTCAGTCTCTCCCAGCTTGGCACTGTTCTCACCCCGCTGTGTGGTACCTGGTTTCTCAGCCCTGCGTGGGCCATCCAGCCTCTCATAAGGTCTGAGTTTCCTCTAGCTTCCACTCCAGTCAACTGGTTTTCTTGATGCTTTTACCCCCTCGTGGGGTACTTTGTGACTCAACCCCTTGTGGGCTATCAGACCCCTCAGATCTTCTGAATTTCTCACACACCCCTATTGGCGTATTTTGTGGTTCAGTCTATTGTGGGCTATTGGGCCCACCTGACTTCTGTATTGCTCTCACCTCTTTGTGGCTCAGCCCTGCATGGGCTATTCGGGCTCTTAGGCCGTAGAGATCTTGTATTGCTCTCCCCCTTTCATGGGGTATTTCGGTCAGACACGTCATTTAGGGGTCGCACCTCCTGAGGTCTCCCCCTTGCTACCCCTAAACAAATTAAAAAAATATATATATGGGATACATTACTCACCGTAATCGTATTTCTGATGCTTGTATCTGCTTAGATTCACAAGCTGTGCATAGGCCGACATCCAGTGGAAGCTGCATTGTAATACATTTGTAGTTTTCGAAATTCGAAAAGGGACGTCGAATAGGGTGTGCCAGTAATACTATCCCTAGTGTGACGTCCACTGTAACCATGACCCCTCACGCGTGTAGGTCCCTCAGATTGTATTTTTCTGGCATGAGGTAGCATGAGGTGTATCATGAGTACAGTTGTATCCAAGCAGATATGATAGACAAGCTCATAAGCATCCATGCGCCTTCTCTCCGAGGGGAGGAAGGGTGGGTCGCATGTGAATCTAAGCAGATACAAGCATCAGAAATATGATTACGTGAGTAATGTATTCCTTCTGAGGCTTGTGGAATCTGCTTAGATCACATGCTGTGCATAGATTAGCGAGCAGTGGAAGAAGGAGGTGGGATATGAGAAGGTTCATGAGCAAATAAATGTCTTAGAACCGCTTGTCCCACTTGTGTATCTGTCTTGGAATGGGTGTCAATGCAGAAGTGCTGAGTGAAAGTATGCATAGCGCTCCATGTAGCTGCCTTGCAAATACTGTCAAAAGGGACATTTGCAATGAAAGCCATAGTGGCTCCAGTACCTCTTGTGGAGTGGGCCCTCAGTGTAAAAGGTAGTGTCTTATCTGATAGGGAATAGCACAGTTGGATACATCTGACTATCCACCTAGAGATGGCATTCTTAGAGATGCAGTCACCTTCTCTGCCCGGCACTATGGAGACAAACAGTTGATCTGCTTTTCTTAGCGGTCTGGTCTTGTCTACGTAGTAGAGGACCGCTATCCTCACATCCAGTGTGTGGAGTTTTACCTCAGCTGAGCTTTTGTGTTCCTGGAAGAAAGCCGGTAGCTCAATTGACTGGTTTACATGAAATTTGGAAATTAATTTAGGTGAGAACCTAGGGTGAGTACGTAAAAACCAGCTTGTCTTTGTGTACAACAAAGAAATTATCCTGCACTGACAAAGCTTGAATTTCATTGACCCTTCTTATGGAAGTTATAGCTACTAAGAATGCAGTTTTATAAGTTAGGTGTTTGAGACTAGACTTGTGCATAGGCTCAAAAGGGGGTCCCATGAGCTTAGCAAGTACCACATTGAGGTGCCACGCTGGCGGCGGGTTAGAAATTGGAGGGTGGAGTCTTTTTACCCCTTCCATAAACGCTTTGATGACTGGTACTTTCCACCATGACACCTTATTGTGAGAGGTTGTGTAGGCTGACAAAGCCGCCAGGTGGACCTTTAGGGAGTTAAATACTTACCCTGCATCTAGAAAATGGAGCATATAAGTTAGAATGTGTGATGGAGTACATTCTACAGGGTTGATTTGTTTAGTCTGGCACCAAATTACGAATCTTCTCCATTTGTCAAAGTAACAGTGCCTAGTGTTTGGTTTCCTTGATTCTTTCAATATAGCCATACATCTCTGTGGCAGGTTGAGATGCCCGAACTCTATGACCTCAGGAGCCATGCTGCCAAGTTCACCGAGTGGGGTGTACTGTAAGCCCCTTGTGCTGGGTGAGTAGGTTGAACTGGCATGGGAGTTTGATGGGATCGCACATTGCCAGTTTGCGCAGATGTGGATACCATGGTTGTCTCACCCACATAGTAGCAACTAGGGTAAGCGTCATCGGTTCCAGGTTTATTTTGTTGACCACCCTCCTCATTAGAGTGGTCAGTGGAAAAGCCTAGGCAAATATCCCTGACCAGTTCATCCATAGGGCGTTCCCCTTGGAGCCTGGCTGGGGTAACCTGGACACAAAGTCTGGGTATGGACTGTTTTTGTTTGTGGTGAATAGGTCTACTGTGGGGAAACCCCACTGAGAGAAGACGTGTTTTACGACCTCTTCGTGTAGTCGCCATTTGTGTTCCTCTGGAAGGGAATCTCTGCTCAGAGTCCGCTAGTGAGTTGAGTTCCCCTGGAACATGTTGGGCTCACAGGTAAATCTTCTGTTTGAGTGCCCATTTCCAAATTTCTTGGGCAAGCGTGGACAGATTTTTAGAACGAGTGCCCCCCTGCTTGTTTATGTAAATCATGGCAGTTGTGCTGTCTGTAAGGATCTGCACTGACTGGTTCGATAAGAGGGATTGGAATGCCCGAAGTGCTCTGAATACTGCTAGAAGTTTCAGCAGATTGATGTGGTTCTGAGCAACCTTGCAAGGCTACAGACCCTGAGCTGTGTGGTAGAGGTAGTGAGCCACCCACCCTGTTAAGGAGGAGTCTGTTGTGAGGACGGCCTGAACCTCTGGGTCATAGAAGGGTTTTCCACTTGTTAGATTCTCTCTTGTCCACCAGCGAAGATTCTGTACTAGTGTTGGCGAAACGCCCACTAGATCATCCCACTGACCACTTGCTTGAGACCACAGTTTTGCCAACCACTCCTGCGTGGGGAACCAGGTAAATATAAGATGCCATCATGCCTAGCAACCGCATAGCTTTGCGCACCCTTTTTTGGCGACTGGCTTGGTATTGAGGAATTTGCAGCAACACATTTCGAATTCTTTCCTCTGACGGAAAGGCTAACCCCTCTTGAGTATTTAGGGCAGCTCCTAGGAACTGTTTGGAGGTGTTTGGCACGAGGCTTGACTTTTTCTCGTTGATGGAGAAACCCAATTGAAAGCATAGGTTGATGGTTCTTTGGATGTTGTGTCTGCAAATTAGGGGGGACTCCCCTGTAATGAGCCAGTCGTCCAGGTAAGGGTACACTGGGATTGCATCCCTGCGCAGGTGCGCTGCTACGACCGCCAGTACCTTGGTGAACACCCTTGAAGCCTGGAAAGGGCCTGGATCTCTCCCACCCATCGTGCAGAGGTGATGGCCACAAGAAACGCTGTTTTCCACGACAAGAACTTCAACAGAGCCGAGTGCAGAGGCTCGAACGGAGGACCCATGAGCTTGGTCAGCACCACGTTGAGCTCCCACGACGGGGCCGGAGCCTTCACCGGCGGGAACGATCTGAACAGTCCCTTCATGAATTCTTTCACCAGACGATGAGACCACAAAGACGTCCGTCCTGTGGTTCTGGTGTATCAGGAGATCGCAGCAAGATGAATCTATATGGACGCGTGTGCCAGTCAAGCCAAGGCCAACGTCAGTAGGGACGGCAGTAATTGGGGAGCCATAATCAGTAGAGGGTTAATCTTCTGTGCGTGGCACCAGACAGAGAACCTCTTCCATTTGTGTCCCTAGCATTTAAGAGTTGAGGACGCCCTGGCCTTTGCAAGAACCTCTCTGCAGTCGGCCGGTATGTCGTAGCCTCCAAACTCTAACGCTGCAGGAGCCCGGCCTGCAAGTTCAGCGACTTTGGGTCTTTTTACGGAGGATGGCGCCTCCTTCCCTGGAGAGAAGATCCGCGTCCACTGGCAGCTTGATTGACGGGGACGCTGACAAATCCAGAAGGTCCGGGAACCATATCTGCCTCGGCCACGCAGGTGCGACGAGGATCATCCTGCACCGTGACCTCTTGAGCTGGTTGATGAGCCGGATCAGCAACGGCAATGGAGGGAATGCGTATAGAAACAGACCCTCCCAGGGGAACGAGAAAGCATCGCCCATGCTCCTCGGCTGGGGAAACCTGCTGGCGAACCTCCGGCACTTGGAGTTCGTCGCCGTCGCGAACAGATCGATCTGGGGTGTGCCCCACCGTCGGAAGAGGCGGTCCACTGGATCCTGTCGTAGTTCCCACTCGTGGCACGAGCGCAGCTCTCTGCTGAGTGAGTCGGCGATGGTGTTTTTTATTCCTGCCAGATGAAACGGCACCAGAAACATCCCTTGGGCGACGGCCCAATGCCACAGATCCTGCACCTCCTTGGACAGGGCTGGGGATCTGGTACCGCCCTGCTTCCTGATGTAGAACATGGTGGTGGTGTTGTCGGTGAAGATGCTCACCACCTTGCCCTTGAGGGATGGAAGAAAGGACCTGAGGGCCCAAAACACTGCACGGAGCTCCAGGACATTGATATGGAGGGACTTCTCCGTCGGAAGCCAAGGGCCTCTCGCGTGCAGATTTTCGGTGTGCGCTCCCCACCCTTCCAGGGAGGTATCCGTGGTCACTGTCCACTGGTGGCCGGGGGTCTGGAAGTCCATGCCCGCCGTCAGATGCGCGCGGGTGCCCCACCACCGGATCGCTCGTCGGAAACTCTCGTCGAGTGTGATCCTCTCCTCGAAGCTGCCCGTCGTCTGGATCCAGCGCGCGTCCAGGAACTCCTGCAACGGGCGCATCCGGAGCCTGCACAGGCAGATGAGATAAATGCAAGAAGACATCATTCCAAGGAGGGATTTGATGGACCTCACCCTGGCCGCGTCCGCAACCAGCATCCGCTGCACCTTGCCCAAGATGGCCCTCGTCCTTTCCTCCGACGGAGAGGCGAGAAGCGACACTGTGTCGAGCTTCGCTCCCAGAAACAGTGCGTCTTGCGCGGGCACCAGGTGGGACTTGGCGTAGTTTATGGAGAATCCCAGGTCCGTGAGTAGTTGGACGGTCCTTGCCGTGTGCTCCAAGGCGAGCTCCTTCGTCTTCTCTCGGATGAGCCAGTCGTCCAGGTAGGGGTAGACGTGGATCCCCTCTAGGCGCAACCGCGCCGCCACCGGTGTGAGGCACTTGGTGAACACCCTGGGTGCCGACCTCAATCTGAAGGGAAGGGCTCTGAACTGGTAGTGACACCCTTGGACCACGAATCTGAGAAACTTTCGGTGTCCCTTTAGGATGGGGATATGGAAGTAGGCATCGTCCAAATCCAACGACGATAGGAAATCGCCCTCCTCCAGTTGACCCAGGACGTGTTGGAGGGTGACCATCCTGAACTTCTGTGCCTTGATGAATTTGTTCAGTCGTCGTAGGTCCAGGATGGGACGCCATCCTCCCGTCTTCTTCTTCACGAAGAAGTATCTTGAGTAAACTCCGGAGCCCCGAAGCCTCTTTGGGACGAGCTTGATGGCGCCCTTCCTGAGCATCGCCCTTACCTCCAAGAGAAGTTGAGGGACGTGATGTTCCTTCCTGGCCACAGGGGGAACGCGCGGGCATCTCTTTAGAAACTCGAGCGCGTGACCCTGAGCCAGGGCGTCCAGCACCCAACGGTCGGTGGAGATGGACTCCCACACGCTGACGAAGCTCGCCAGCCGGCCTCCCACCGGGGTGCTTCTGTGGGGGCCCGACCCCACGGCCGGTTCAGTCATGCTTCGACAAGGCTTTGCCGCCTTGTCCTCCTTGGCGACGACGGCGGGGTCCGCCCGACTTGCCTTGTCCCCTGTAGGCTTCCTGTGACGACGAACGGGCCGCTTGACGATAGGTGGAAAATCCGCCGCTGGAACCTTTGGAGGCACCCTGTTTGCCTCCGCCGCTCCTAAAGGGCGGCCGTCGTTGCTGGAGAACACTGTCATGACTACGGGGTTCCCCCTCAAAAGAATTTCCAAAATTTCCTGGGTGGCCGCTTACAATTCCTGGTCTAAGGATAGGTAGGGTTGGGCTATTCTACCAGGGTTCTTCCTCATCAACCAACATGGCCGCCTGATGTTACAACCCCTAGATTGGGCAAGCGGTCTAGTTTTCTGTCACTCTGGAGTACTTAAGCCCCTCCCCTTTGTTCAACGGCGCTTCGCGTCTTCAGCTGTGTTCAGCGGACGCTTACCGCGGTTCATCCCTCTGACAGGAATTCCTCAGTTCCCTTGTAATTCATAGATACCCCCTCTGTAGTACCATGGTCATTGTTTTCCCGTGCCATTCCGCAACTACTATTCTGTGAGCTCTGTGTGGAGTTGGCGTTCGTCAGTGTGGAGTTGGCGGGAGACGCATTCTTTTGGCGTTTCGTTTTGTGAGGAGTTTTCGAGGCACTCATTCCTGTTCTGTCTCTTTTCCACAGCAAGTATCATTTAACTCATTAGCTGTCTCCACTGATTATTGTTCTTAAATGGCGAGTGCCCTGCTTGAATTCGTTCTCCAAGGGCAAGTGTATGTTTAACCGCCAGTATTGTATTAGTGTTACGGAGCTGGGGGGTTTAGTGTGGAGATTTTGTTTCTAGGAACAGAGGTGTTCTGCTTTTTCTGTCACAGTTAGGTACACTAATTTTACACATTAAGGTGCCAAAAAGGTTAAATGTTGTGCACGTTCAGTTTTAGACACATTAGGGTGTTTCTTGCAAGGAGTTTGTTAGCAATACTATTTCTGACTGGGAATTGTTAGGAACAGCACTTTTGAGGTATTTCCAGGAGCTCCGGAGAATAACCTTACCTCTCCAGTCACAGTTGTGTTGTTGGAATAGTTCGAATTTTTTCCCACCTCACCATTAGGCATTTAATCTACGCCCTACATTCCATATAGAGCTGTCCTTCTTCCCTTGTATAGGCCCTTCTTCAGAACACGCACCCCTGCGCAGAAGCAGGATGGAGAGCTAACCAAATCACCAACTAAGGTAATTGAACAATACAGTTGCTGGAATTTTTTGACCTATAATATTTTCCCTACATTAGGACGCATTCCAATTGTTCTTGTGTTGTAATTTGTTTTCTGTGGTATAGAAAGAGAGTTCAGTTGGGGTAGTGAACGACAGATAACTGCGCACACAGAGAAGTTTCAGGATATCACGTGGTGTCCCGAGGAGTCTAAGGTAAGCGTTACAAACACCAAGAGCCCGGGCCGTCTCCGTGTCCGCCTTGATGGCTTGTAGGGAATCGTCCACTGTTTTCCCAAACAGGTTGCTCCCGTCGAACGGCATGTCCAAGACTCTGGTCTGCACGTCCTGGTTGGAAGTCAGTAGCCTTCAGCCATCCACGCCGCCTAAGGCACACGCCGTTGCCCAACTGGCGAAATCCAGTGTCCGCGATGTCTGTCGCTATCGTAATGGCGTGGTCCGACGCCACTTCTCCTTCCTGCAAGATCTCTAGGGCCTCCGCCCTCTTGTCGTCTGGTAGGAAGTCCAGCAGGGGCGCGAGTTTGTACCACAACTCCCTGTCGTAGCGGGCTACGATAGCCAAGGCGTTGGCAGCCTTAATCGTCGCCGCTGCCGATGAGATGACTCTGCGTCCCATCGTGTCCAATTTCTTTCCCTCGCCGTCCGGCGGGGAGGTTGACGTAGAGGCCGCGGCCCCCCCGCTTTCTTCCTGGCCGCCGCGGAGACGACCGAGTCCGGGGTCGGCTGTGTCCGAAGGCACAAGGGGGCCGCGTCCGGGACCAGGTACTACTTCTCGTACCGATCCCTTCTAGCCGGCGTTGTGGATGGGTTCTTGAGGAGGGCGAGACCCTCATCCCAGATATCGTCCAGTAGAGGTACAGCGAGGACCGTCTTCCTCTTGGTCTCGCGCCGTTCATAAAGGAAACCTTCCTTCTTCTCTTCCGGGCAGAGCTGGAAAAGCTCGGATGCCCTGGCGATCATGGCGTGAAACGATCCAATCTCGTCGGGCGGGGAAGCCCGGGTGGGAGGTGACGACGGGAGATCCTCGTCGTAAACCTCGTCGTCAGTACCCATCGCAGCCGTGTCAGACCCCGTATCATCCCCACGTGTGGTGGACGGGGAGGAGGGCTGAGCAGGGCGCGAAGGTTGAAAAGGAGGTGTAGGATGAATCCTTCTTCTCTTAAGAGGAGGGCTCCCAGAAGGGCCTGGCTCCGGGTCCCCCGTCGGGAGCGGTTCCTCCGTTGGTGGTAACGGCAGTCTCGTCCTTATCTCTGAGCATAAGGACTGTATAGCCAACAAAATGGCCACCGAGTTGTCTTGCGGCACTGGTTGAGGGGGTTCTGACGGGCGATCAGGAGCCCCGTCGGCACCCTCGACGTTCTCGTCGTCTTCCACGTCGGGATCCCTCCCGACAGGATGGTCTTCTTCCACGCCAGAGCCGTGGCCTAAGACTTCGATCAGCTCTTCCTCAGAGGTTGAGGCCGAATCCACGACGACCTCCTGCCCCCCCTTTTTCTTCTCCGTCGGAGGTTTCACGGGGGTCCTGTCGATGGGCATGAAAGAGGACTCCCTCCGCGGTGGCAGGGAGATTCTGGGTCCCGAGGTCGCCACCACTGGTGTAGCCTCCACAGGCTGAGCCAGGGCCGCTGCGACTGTCTCGATAGAGGCCTTGGCCGGATGGATCAAGGCTTTCACCACCTTAGGTGCGTTCACCGCCTTCTCCTTGGGGGGAGGGTCACCACCTCGCTCCCCCTCCGATGGGGCCTTCGAGCACGACCGGGTTCTCTCCAGGAGCTTCGCCGGGTGCTCGGCCTTCCTCTTACCCGAGCCAGAGCATTGGCTCGTGGTTGATGGCGCCAGGGAGGATGCGCCCTGCCTGGCGCCCGTAGAGCCCGACCGTTCGGCGCTCCCGGTGCCAGTGGACTCGCGGTGCTTGGCCTTCTGTTGGACCCCTGTCGCCGGGGCGCCCTCAAAGGTCTTAGAAGACCGCTTGGACTTCTTCTTCTTCTCGCCTGACGGGGTCTTTCCTTCCAGCCAGTTGGCGAGACGCTGATGGCGGTCCTTCATGGTCTGCTCCGACATATTGCCGCAAAACGCACAGTCCTTCTCCACGTGCGTCTTGTCTTCATGCAGGCAGTAAAGGCAAAGGGAGTGTTCGTCCTCCTTAAAGACATTCTGCAGCTGGCATCCAGGGCAGACCCTGAACAGCTTTCCGGGCATCGAGCTTCCCTTCTCCTGGGCCATGCTCGAGAAGGGCCTGAGAAACTTCTGGAGTCCTCCAAAGCGTGGCTTGACGAAATCTTCACCCTTGAGGGGCGTAGAAGAATCCGACACGGGTCCCTGTTGATCGGATAAAGAAACGGTGGAGCTTGAGGCTCTTTTGACCGAAAAAGAGAACATTTTCCTAAGAAAAAGCGCGAAAAAAGCACTAACGCTCGAGAGCAATAGCATGAGGATCCCAACACTTGAACGTGCGGTAAAAATCTGAAGATGGCTGCCAGAGGCGGGGCTTAGGGAGAGGGCAGTCATTGGCTGTGGTCAGTATGACGCAGAGATCAGTGATTGGTCACTACTACGAAAGACAGATCAGAAACGAAACTGATACTGATTTTTCTTTACCAAGGATTCCCAGCCTGACGACGGGGAATATTCATGAGCATGTGAATCCATGCCAGACCCCATGCTGGAGAAACACAATACCAACACTTTAGGAGCACCAGAGCAAGTCAGAAAAGGCAGAATTCACTGAGGAGCAAGAAAGTCATAGGCCAGGCCCACTCTTGAAGAGAGCAAGGCGGAATGTGTCCAAGATCACACAGTTGAATAGCACTTTTAAAGAGTTGTTGCAAAGAGTTCAAAAAGGGTTGGCTCAAGTCAGGAAAAGTTAGTTAGTAGGTCCCAAGTCACCCTAGGATAGAAAGTCAAGGATTTACGGGACACCTTGAACAGTCTGTTGCAAGGGAGACCAGGCGGGACTCAGTACCTGAAATGGTGAGAAAGCTCCAGCGGGGTCGTTGTTCCTAGCAGCAGGTGCAAGTCGGTGCTTCGTCCAGGGGAAGAGGAGATCTCGACGTGGAGGAAAGCTGGAGGTCGTTGCACTGCCAGGGAAGAAACCAGCAGCGGAGTTTTCCGGTTAAAAGGTACTACCCTTTTATTTGCGGTCGTGGTGAAGCGTGGCTATCCGGCCGCCGGGGTGCTTGGCACGGGCGATTCAACCACGAGACGATCCAGGAAGGCGAAAAAGAGGGTGAACTGGTTATCCCCACCAGCTCAGAGGAAGAAGACTCTCCAGGATGAAGATCTTCTCTGTCGTTGGGAAGTGGTGAGACGGTTCAGCAGGGCTCCACCGGTGGTGTCGTCATTGCAGGTCGGCTCAGCTTCTCCCTCTTCGTATTCTTTGGTCCTGTGGCGACTTCTGAAGTTCCAGTCCCCAAAGCCCTGCTATTATGCAGAAAACCCCCATTCATCAGTCCTAGCTGTCACTCAAACATGCTAAGAGGTGAGCCGGATCGCTCACCACTTGCCCAATTCACCCAAGAGTAGGACTTGAGTTGCCGAGGCAACTCAGTCCAGGGTGCCTAAACCCCCCCCACCCACACATCCTGTAGACCCAGACAGAGTGGCACCACTTTTGGAGGCTTCTGTGGAGAAGCCCGCCAAAAAGTGGAACAAAGGGCTCGACTTGGGTTGGAGTTACAGAGGCGAACACAAACGCCATTTTAAAACCGAGCCCTGGCAAAAAAAGCAAACGGGGTATACATATTAGATAAATAACCTGGCGGTATCTTTATCATTGCACCAAAAAGTGGTGCGTTTAAAATGAATGGGAAAATCCCATAGGAAATATTCCGGTGGAATATTTTGCGTGGTAACCACTGCCACCAGCAAGAAAATCAACGAGGGGGGACTGCACAGTGCCCCCTCGAAAAACAGACCCAGGGGCAATCTAATTACCCCTACCAGTACTTCCACAATATGATGGTTTGTACTGGTTCTGTTCCCAATTTAAGACTAGTAAAGTCAATGGTGACTTTACATACCCTAGGAGACAGTAGTCAGTCCCAGGGTATGGAGCCTATGTTTGGGGGTCACTATGACACCCCTGTGTTACTGCACTGAGGGTGCTGTGTAACACACTTACCAAAAATACATGAAACCCTATGGAGTAAAAGACCCCATAGCCTATTAAACACATTACAAAGTCAAAGGATATCTCAAATAATGTCTAAGAGTGGGAGAAAAAGAGTCTCACTCTTAGCAGGAGAAAAAAAATAAACCCCAAAAATCCAGCAAAGCTGCTGTGGGACTCACTAGGTTTGGGAAATTAGCCTTAACAGAGAATTCTCCCTAACACATGACACTTTCCATCTCCCCTATTTTTTCGAACTGTTTCTCCATCTCCTATACCCACCTCTCTCACAAAGTCTGTAAGGAAGAAACTAAAAAAGGCACTCCTGAATTCCAACCGGGTTCAGCCTATTGCAGACAACGACATCAATGTTTCCTCTAGACAGACTATCACCGACATTCTCTTTGCTGTTCCTTCTTCTAACCTATGGACCCCATATGGTCTCTGTCCTCTCCCCTTTCTCCTCCTCACCCATTACTGCCAGCAGCAGATAGGAAGTGCTCTTGGCTCATTTGACATCTTCCAAATGCTCATTAATGTCTATTATAATGGCACTATCATGGCCCAGGGCTCTCAGCCCAACCTCTGCCTTCTTTAAAGGCGTCTTCCTTCTCTCCAACTTCCCTCCCTCTCCTCCCACCCTTCTTCCCCTCACAACACCAGTGGTGGCACCCCACCCGTGCCCCCCCTCGCAAATCTTTTAAAGGGGCAACCAGCTTCACTTAACTACCCTCAAATCCTCGCTCTGCTATTAAGCATTCCACTGACATCTGTCACCTCCTTGAAGACCTTGAAATCCTTGCTCTCACTGAGACGTGGGCCCAGGCCAGCTCTGTCACTGCTTTTGACACTCTTCTCCCTGATGGCGACAAGATCCTATCTAATCCGAGGCCCTCCCGGACTGGTGGTGGAGTGGCTCTGATCTTCCCTGAATGGGTCCCTGTCGCCATCATCCCAACTCAAACTTACTCATCCTTTGAAAGCCTAGTCTGCAGGCTGTCTCACCTACATTCTCTCTTACTCTTGCTACCATCTACAGATGCCCCGGACCTTCGTCCCTCTTCCTCTCAGAATAGGCCAACCTCTCCTGCTCTCTTCTTGCCTCCTCCCCCAAACGTATCTTCCTTGGGGACTTCACCATCCATTTCGACTCTCTCGATAGGGTTACTGTTCACTTCTGCAACCTATGCAACACTCTTTCCCTCTCTATCCTTCCATCTGGTCCAACCCGCTCTGCCGGACACAACCTGGATGCTCTCATCTCTACAGACAACCTCTCTCTAGCCCCCTCGCTACCCGTCTCTCCTGGTCAAACCACTGTCCCCTCTCTTCCCACCTTGACCTACCCTGTCCCCTGACGCCTCTGCCTGCTCTGCCAGTCTTCTTCTCCATCATTCAATCGATGAAGCGTGTGTCAGTTGCTGCATTTGCCTTGTGCGTCACCGCTCCTCCTCGCCCTTCTGTGGACGCTCCATCCGACTCTGTTCTAGCGAACCTCCATCTCTAATACCCTGTACTTCCTTGCCCCCGTCATGAGGATCCGCATGAAGCCTGCCTCTGAATGCAACTCCTGGTATGACTCTGGCCTAGCAGCTTTGACACGCAAGGGCAAAGCTGTACAGCGGAAGTGGCAGGCATCTAGCTCATCCTCTGATAAACTGGCCTGCCGCCTACTCCAAAGGCAATATCGTTTCACCATCTCCTCCAAGAACAGGGCTCATGAACAAGCCCGCATTTCTGGAGCCACCAATAACACAGCTGAACTCTTTAAAATCTGCAAGGAACTTTGAGATCCTGCTGCAGTCTCCTCCTGCCCTTCTACTTCCCACGCCCCCTGCACTGCACTGGCCTCCCATTTCTAACCCAAAACCCTGGACATCTTGTCCTCTCTATCTTCTGCTACCCCCACTCCCCTGCCTCCCCTGGCCCTCCTCGCCCCCCCCATACTCTCATCCTTCTCTACTAGTGCACCAGTCGAGATCTCTAGAGTTGTCCGCTTCTATGAAAGTCTCCTCTAAACAGGTGCTCCCCTGGCTCCTCCAGAACCATCAAGGACATCACCACCCTTCTCGCCCCAGCATTGGCTGACCTCTGCAACCAGTCCTTCGCCAACGACTCCTTCCCTCAACCCCTTAAGCAGTCCCCTTGTACACCCCATCCTAAAGAAGCCGTCTGCTGACCCTTCTTGCCCGGCTAACTAGCACCCTATTTCTAGCAGCCCTTTCTTGGGCAAACTCATGGAGAAGCCGGTCATCCCCCAACTGAAAACCCACCATGAATTGGCTGGCTGCCTCCATGACCACAAGTCCGGTTTCAGGGCATCCAGAGGCACGGAAACTGCTCTGCTGAACACCTGTGAAGACCTGCTCTATAACCTGGACTCATATACACCCTCCGTTCTTATCCTCCTTTATCTTTCTTCTGCCTTTGACACAGTCAGAAACCGTCTCTGTGATACCCAAGGCATCACAGATAGGGCACTGGCATGGCTGACCTCCCTCCTTTCAAGCAGACCCACACAAGTGCAATTGGGTCCTTTTTCTCTCCTCCACCTCAATCTCTACCTGTGTCGTCCCTCAGGGCTCTATCCTATCACCATGGCTCTTTAACATCTACCAGACCCATCTGGCCTACTTGATCTCGACATTCTCCCCTCATTTCCAGTGTCTGCAGACACACAACTCTCCTTCAAGCTACCTTCCTCTACCTACTCCCCCTCCTCTCTCATATCGGATTGCCTGACTGCCATTTAGGCATGGTGCTCTGCCAATGACCTCTGCCCGAAAGTCAGCAACACAGAGATCCTCCTCATTGGGACACCAGCTCCCTGCGGTCCCTACACTCTGGCCAGCCGCCTTGGGTGCCTCCCTTCAGCCAAATGAGAGGCAAACACTCTGGGGTCACCTTCGACTCCTCTCTCTCTTTCTCTCCACACATCATTGACCTCGCCAAGAAGTCCAACTTTCAGCTCGACATCCTCAGGAGCATTCTTTCTCTCCTCACCTTCCCCGAGAAGCTCAACGTCTACAGAGCACTGGTTCTCTCTAGGCTCGACTACTGCAACAGCCTCTTCCTCAATCTGCCCCTTTCCTCCCTTCGCCCCCTTCAACTAATCCAGAAAAGGACTGTGAGACTTATCCTTGGCCTCAAGCCCAGGGACTGCATCTCTCCAATCCTAAAATCTCTCCACTAGCTCCCGGTGACTGCAAATATCAAATTCAAGACCCTTTGTATCATCCACAAGGCTGTTTGGGGCGTGGGACCCCTCTACATCCAGCATTCCCTCCCCAAATACCTCCCTGCCAGAGTCCTTCGGTCTTCTGTTTCCATCTCTCTGCAGGTCAAACGTTTCTCCAAACAGAGAGTGGGAGGTTGAAATCTTTCCCCAGCTGGTTCCTCCCTCTGGAACGGCCTACCTGACCCTCTCAGACTTGAGCTAGATCTTATTACGTTCTGGAAACTTCTCAAGATTTTCCTTTTCTCCTCTTCCTTCTCCCTCTCGCCCTCCCTTGCTAAACGCTCCCACTGCTGCTCCGACTGGGTCCTGGTCCCTTCTGAGTCACACAGGGGCCAGACCACACCCTTACTAGCACTTGCCTTCGGGCTCCCTTCCCCGGACCATCCCTAACCTGGTCCACCCTGTCCTCTGCACCCACCCTAACCTTGACCACTCTGTCCTCTGCACTTCAACCTCCCTCCCCCCTCCCTTTTCCCTGACACTTGTCTTCTTGACCCCCCAGCACTCGCCCTCCTAGACCCCACAGCACTTGCCCCCCCCACCCTTTGGGCACTGCAACCCTGCACTTACCACCTTGTTCTTGTACTTGCACAGTAGGATTGTGACAAGACGAATATAACAGTTTTTATTTTTGTTCTACTTTCTTCCTATGTTCCCCTCACCAATTTGTCTTGTGGTGCCTGGAACCACTTGTGTATAGGCGCCATACAAATGCCCAATAAATAAAATAAATATGTATGTTCCTCCCGGGACCAGGAGAGGAGGCACCATTGGTTCTGCTCTTCAAGCACAGAATTTGAGTGGGGTCAGGAACCAAACATGCATGTTTAAAGGGCCCTGTAAATTATTATACTGTTCAATCCCCATATAACCGACACACATTTGGGGCTCTGCTTTCAAGGGAAGTGTAAGAAATGCTGGGGTTTCCTTGTCCCCTAGGGGTGTTCTGAGTCACCGTCTCACATCTCTAGTCCCAAAGGGGGTGAAATGACAAATTCTCTGGATTTGTCACAGTCCCTAAGCCTGATCAGACATTGGAGTTGTATATATTTCATGACGGCAAATGAGCTATCCTAAATTGATACATATGTAATGCCTCTGAAAAATGATGAAATAGAAAATCTGGGAACTACAAAACTCCTATCTACTCAAGATTTAACAAACTATTTAGCAAAAGGATATTGGCATGTGAGAGGAACACATACACATGTATATCTACTCTGCAAAACGGTGAGAAGCACAGATTTAAAAACTTCCAAGTGGAAACTTTCCCAACGTTCGGTGAAATGCTTAAGAGTTCCACTTAGAATGCAATACTGTAAGACCTTAAGTAAAAGAATGAATTGAACTTAGAATCTCCATATTCTATGCAGCCAGTGACAGTGCACGTCGAACAGAACTATTATGATATCTGTGAGAAAACTGAAGGTGTCTCACCCGCTAGTCCACTGGCATCTGTCATCCAGGTGGCCAGGACACATCCATTGCATTTGGATGCTGATCCTGGGGGTGGACCAGTGCGGAGGATCCCCTGGGTGAGGGGTCTTCGCAGAGTGGAAGTGGGAGACAGACAGCAAGACGCGGTATCCCCTTCCCTATAACACCTTTATCCGTTCCTACCAGATTGGATACTTAGGAACTCAACTCCCCCCTCTCCCTTTTTCCAACACAAAAACGTTATCAAGGACAGCTCACTGTGAGAGAAAACGGACTAACACCCGAGCCATATACCTGACATGTCCCAATACAATGGTCAGGCAATTACTGATCATTACACACACCTGACTTCCATCACACTTCCCCACACGGATAAAAGACGGAGCACGAAAGCACACTGTGAGCAAGGCAAAGCACACAAAGAAGAAGTAGTTCCGAGATAGCAGTTTAATACAAGGAGAAAGATGGCAAGACCGAAGAGGGTTAAAAGGAGTGAAGTGCCCTGGACCTTATCAGAGAAAGACTCTTACTTTCATGAGCCTTCGAGAATAAGAAACATAAGACCCGGAATTAAAGCTGAAGAAACCTGCATTGTGTGTCGTACGTACCCGGGCTCTCCTGCGTCGATAGCCAAGACAGGGAGGATCGGTTGCCGCCGTGGTACGGTCCTTGGCTCCTACAACAAAGCAGCACCAGTGAAGTCAGCACAGCCAGTGAGTTGGGGAGACTGATACCAGACCGGCCTGGGTTGAAGCCAAGGTTGCAAGCGCCAACATTGTATAGAGAAAAATGAGGACAACAGTGTGTGAAGCACATGTGGCAAGCAGCGCAAATATAATTAAAACAGTATATGAGTGACTGAACTTTAAAGCTAAGATTTGATACCGTAAAGAGTGGTCTGGCACCACATGGGTGCTCATTTGAAAGTCTCCGTTAGGTACCCAAACGAAAGGTGATGAATGGTAAAGGGAAGAAATTGTAAAATCGAAGTGGTCCTGCAACGGGTCAAGCCAAACCCTGTGCATATTCGAAAGTCTTCGATACTTGAAGTAAATTGAAATTGGTCTGAGCCGGCTGGGGGAGACTGATTGTGTTAAAAGGGAACTGTGCCAGACAGAGGGATCCGGGGTGAACCGTGAGTCACCTGAGAAAGAATATTCTACGAACATTGTGCAAGAGAATCTGGGTCTGGCTGAGGGGAATCCGGGGTGAATAGCGAATCACCTAAATTGAGTACTTGTGAAAATCTGAAAGAGAAAAATAACTTATCCTTGGTTTTGTCGCATCAGGCTCTCAGCATGAAGAGACTTTGATAAGCAAAGAGACTTGGGCACAGAAGGACCTGATGCCAATGCATGAATTGTATCCTTGTGCTATAAAAGCCAGAGATTGAGCTACGCTTGAATGAACCGATTTGTCCCGTGCTGAAAACGTGGGGAAGGGAGGCCAACGGCCTGAACATCCTGACATATTATTTTATGAACACTTCTTTCTTTTTGCTAACACTGTTTCCCACACCATTCTAATTTAGAGGGAAGGATTGGCAATAGGTTTATTAGTATAGGCCCGTTTATTTTGACAAGACACCACTAGGACTGGTAAGCAGAAGCAGAATGATCCGGAGCAGGTACGCAGAAGCAGGATGATACGGAGCAGGTAAGCAGAAGCTGGCTAATCAGGAGCACGGAGAGCGTGTTCCTGATGCAGCTCACAGTAAACAACACGAAGCACTGGACAAATCTTGGGTGTGGCTTATATAGCCAGCCACACCTGAACACTAGAGAGCTCATGAATTGTCATGAACTTCCTGTTTGGCAACAGGAAGTGGAAACCAGGAAGTTACTACAAACACTAGGAAGGAAGTAAAAGAAGGTATCTGCTATGGGTCTTTTGTGTGCCTATGCCAGGCCTGCCAAGCCTCCACCCAACTTGCCCCGACTACCTGCCTGGTACCCATGATAGCTGCCAAATTAGGGACGTGTAGGTACGCGTCCTTCAGATCCAGGGAGCACATCCAGTCCCCCTTGTGTAACCATCTCAAACTTTTGAAGAGGAAGGTAAAGGTTCAGGGTGGAAAGGTCCAACAGAACTCCCAGGCCAGCCTGGTTCTTCTTGTGTATGGCAAAAATCCTGGAGTCCAAGCCCTGCAGGTAGGCTGGGACTTCTTCCACTGCCTGACTCTCTACAAGCGCTCGAATTTCTGCCAACAGAGTTGTTGTCCCAATCTGTGGGAGTGAAGGGGAGGAGAGAGGAGAGGGAGGAACTGGTAGGCGGTAATCCGTGGACATTAGGGATAGGATCCAGGGGTCCGTGAACCTCGTACGCCAATGATGTGCATGCAGGGAAAGCCTGCCCCACACCGGAGACACGTGGACCCATGGGGGAATGTCATGCCTTCTTTCCCTCTGAGGCTAGGGCTTAGGAGGGGGACTGAAATAATCCCTTATTCCCTGCCTTGTGTTGTTTACAGCGGTGTTGACTCTGAGAACGGTCCGGCTGCCTGGACCTTTGTTCCTGGAAGCCCTGGAACCTGCCGAATGCCCGCCCCTTGTCGGACCGCTGATGCGTCTGGCTGTACGTCTTGGGCGTTGACTTCTGAGGATAGATAAGGAATTCGCAGTTTGGGAACTGTTTTTCTTCTTATCCAGCTTCTCATCAGTGGTGGAATGAAAAAGGTCACCACCCTCGAATGGAAGGTCCAATATGCGTTCCTGGACGTCCGGGTTTAACTTGGTCGCCCGTAGCCAGGCCGTCCTTCTCATGTCCTTGCGATGCAGATAACACGGCCAGAGGTCTCTATTTGTGCAACGGTGGACTCCATGATGTCCTGCGCCACCATTTTAGCTTCTGCCAGCCCCGCTTGAAATGTGCCTGACTGTGCACCGGAAGTTCGGGAAGGAAGTCGGCTATTTCCCACCAAAGCCTCTGATTAACGGCTGCGAGCATGGCGTCTGCATTGGACTGACGAAGGTGCAGTGAGGCGTTAGAATAAATCTTCCTTCCATAAGCCTCCAAGATCTTCTCCTCCTTGCCTAGAATCTCCGAAGACGAGGTAGCCGAGGATGACTGGGGTTTGGAGTCGAGTGGGGCCACGGCAATCAACGACAAGTGTGGCTGAGGGTGTGCCGACAGCAAGAGTGGATCTCCCTTCAATTGCCTGTACTTGGTGTCGAGGCGCCGATTGGTAGGTTGCGCCGAATGGAGTTTAAGCCACCTCTTTTTGGCCAAGCCGACTACGTCCTTTTGGATTGGGATCTCTGTTCTTGGCCGTGGGCGTAGAGTGAGGACCTCGGCCAGGAACCCCTGCCTCAGGTTGTTCAATCTCAGGATGTGGAAGCCCCAAGTATTCGGCCAAACCTGCGTTCATGGAAGGTCTTGGCTGAAGATGGCGTGTCTGGGTCCTCCTCCTCGTCAGTGTCCTCCAAGGCGTCTGGCTGGTCTGGCACCGGAGGAGGAGTGCTGGGCGCCGAAGGCTGCGGAGTGGTGACCGGAGCCCTCTGTGGAGGCTGGTGTGGAACCACCTGAACTGTAGGAGGCAGGGAAGCCAAAATCAAAAGGCCCGGCGTGGGCGCCTGGGGCTGCACAGGGCCTGATGCACTGGAGCCATAGGCGGAATGACTATAGGAGAGCAGGCGGGGGGACTGGAGGCAGCATGTCCCTGATCACATCCCGAAGGATGGGGCCCATCTGAGGGGATCTCATGAGCATGAGAGCTTTTTAAAAAGACCTGTCTTCACAGGTTGGTGAGGTGGCAGGTGGTATTGAGGGAGTAGCGGGCAGCTACTGGGACCTGTGCGTACTCTGCCTGGTTGGTTGCAGGATATATCTGCCCTGCAACGCTGAAGGATAAGCTGTAGGCCACATACCTGGCATAGACCAGTCCCACCTGGACACTCTTTCTCCTACCTGCTCCCCATATGGGGGTGGTGTCGGTCAATGCGGCCATTTTGTCGGGCTGCATGCCACGTGTCTGAGTCGTGGTGCTTCCCTCGCTGGGCTCGCCCTCCTCCTGGACTCTTGGCGGTGGAACTTGAGGCCTACCCTGCACCTTAGGACGAGGCCTGGTAGGTATAGTGCCCTCTGCTGTGTCATCGGTAGAGCTGCGTACATGCACCCCCTTTGACATTTGTCCAGTAATAAGGCGTAGCCCCTCGGGTGGACACCCGGTAAAAGAACCTTGCGGTCCCTCAGCACTGTTTCAGGAAGGATCTAGCGATTCCCTCGGCCGGGCGGCCGGCAGATGTGAGCCTCGGTACCTGTGCTGGTGTGAGAACCTGAACGGTCCCTCCCGCTCTGGCGTTTCCTGGGAAAGGAGTGGCCCTTGCAGGGTGCGATGGGAAAAAGCGGGCCTAGACTTGTGTTCGATAACGTTTTTCCAAGTCCTCTGGAGGCGACTTCTCGAAGGGCTCCCTCAACCGAGTGAACCTGCTCTTCAGAGCGTGCGGTGTCAGCGTGTCACACGCGGTACAACCCTCCCAGCTGTGTTCGGGGCTAAGGCAGCAGAGGAAAAGAGCGTGGAGGTCGGACGTAAGGAAGAGCCCCTGGCAGGCTGGACACCTGCTGAAGCCCGATGACATTGACATGTGCCAAGAAGGAGCGTGGCGCCACAGGACCGAGTGCCTAATTAAAGACAAAAGGCAGTCTCTGGGGAGGAGCGCATGGTATTAGAAGGCTGAAGCCAAACCCAGGAGCACTGATGAAAGCGGTCCGTTCCCGTCGACGTGGAAAAGAGGACTGGCGCCAGTGGCCGGAATCAGGGGAGAGCATGCTAAATTTAAAGGGGAAGATTTTTTCTGCTGAAAAAGGTTCTGTCTCCCGTCCCTAGCGGGGGACGCCCATGCAGTATGGAGGAAAGGGGACGGGACGTAGGAGTAACACTGAGTATCATCGGCATAATTGGAAAAGCAGATACCCTTGCTTTGTAACAATTGGCACAGAGGGGCCGTGAAGATGTTATACAGCGAGGGAGACAAACAGGCTCCCTGTGGCACACCGTAAGGCAGAGGGAAAGGACAAGCTTCAGTGTCATGGCTGCAGGCCCCAACAAATCTGTCTTCCAGGAAGGAACGTATCCAGCCACCCCATTCTCACTACAATTGTCCATTTCCTTCAGTCTATGCAATAGGAGAGAGTGGTCCACCAAATCAAAAGTGGTCTACAGATCTACAACCATCAGCAGCATAGTTTGGCCGTTGTCCATGTTGTGCAACATATTTGTTTTTACATCCAGAAGAGTCAACTCAGCACTGAAGCTTTGTCTAAGACCTGACTGCCATTTATTAAGGACGCCGTACTTTGTCAGGTGATTCAGTATTTGCTGTTAAGCCACCCTATCAAGAATCTTCAGCAAGAATGGAGAATTATGAATAGGTCTGTAATTTCCTGGTATATTTGGGTCTAATCCAGGTTTTTTTATTAGCAGAGTTATCCATGCGCTTTTTAGATCCCTTGGCAAATGCCATTAGCTTAATGAAGTATTAGCAATGTTTGGCAGAGTACTGAGGAGTAGATCTGAGCAAGCTTAAACCACCACAACTGGGCAGATATCTCCCTTAAAAGTTGTTGGTTTAAGGTTGCTTAAAAGTGTACTGAGTTCCCCTTCTGTTACTGTTCTAAACATAAAGGTAAGGGATTAACTGTTTTTGTGGTGCCACTGTTGTAACTGTGCAGCTATCCCATGGCCGTACACTTGTAGGATCACCCACTGACCTATCCTTCTGGATTTTACATTTTATGCCCTCTAGGTTTGTTATCATGGCATCCTGTATTAGAGTGCACCAGGCTTTGACTTTCACTGGCCCCTCCTGAGTGTTATCCATCGGTTTTTCCAATTCTTTAAGAATTGTAAACAATTTCTTAGAGTAATGTTGAGCTTTCTCCATTCTAGATTCGAAGGAATCTTTCTTGGCCTGTATCACAGCTATTTTATATTTTTTTGCATATATACTATATATTAATTTGTCATACTCTGATTGGGATTGTTTCCATACTAAAAGCTTTTCCTTTTACATAGCCTAAGGGTCCTCAAAGATATGATATGATAGGTCATTTATAACGCGCTTAATACCCAGAGGTTTCTTAGCGAGGACCAGGGGATCAAACCCGTGTTGCTCCGTGTTGTCTTGCTTCCAAGGCAAGCACGTTGCCGCTGAGCTATCCTCCCGAGACAATTCAGGAGAAAACCATGCATTGCATTTCTTAGGCGCCACCCGTTTAGTTCTAAGCAGGGCTAGGTAATTCATGTATTTCTTCATAGACTCTTGGTAAAGTTCAACTAGTTGTTTGGAGCTATGCATGTTATGAAGATCATTTATCAGAGGAAAAATGCATTCCTGCATGTTGGTTGGATTCACCTTCCCAGTACTTCCTGGTGACCCAGGTTCTAGCCATTACTAGTAGGTTTCTTTTGTTGGGACACAATATAGTGAAATTAATAAAAAAAAGTGGTCAGACCATGGGCAGGGCATAATCCTGGGTTTGCTCAAAGCAACAATAAATGTTGCAATCCAATCCAAAGTATTGGCTTTTATATGGGAATCTTCGTCAATACAGTGAATAAAGCCCTTGTTACTTAACATGTTCTTCAATTCTAATGCCTGTGCATATCTTGTGTTGCCTTTCCAGTTCAGATCTCCCATCAGCATAAATTTAGAAGAGTGTTTAAGCAGTGGTAGGATTAAGGTACCCATTTGAGATGTAAAGTCATTCATAGTGGTAGGGGGCCTGTATAATAACATAATATTAAATGTTATCGTAGCCTCAGTCCGTACCTTTATCAGTAGAAAGTCACAGCCCTATAGACTAGTGATATCCGTTTCTCAGATATCCAAGTGCGCTTTAGAAATAAAGGCTACGCCTCCCCCAGTTTGGCCCAGTCTGTTTCTACATTGCATGATATAGTTACTAGGTGTGGCCAGAATCATAGTGGGGCCGGCTCCCGCATGCAGCCATGTTTACGTAATTGCACATATATCCACATCATGCTCTACAATATAATCATCCACCTATAAAGCATGTTTAACTAGCGATCTTGTATTGAGCAATAACATATTCAATTGTTGTTTGCCGCCTGTATGCTTCATGTCTGCAAGTGTACATGAATAGGGAATCCCTACTTGGTCTGCTTTGTCCCAATGTAGCGTGAAGGTCCGAGAGTCAGCATTGCCTCCCTGGATTATATCAGAATGATGCATGCCCAGCAGGGATTAACTATGGTAGCACAGAGGCTTACCTCAGGGACAGGGTGGAAACGGCAACACGGACCGGAAAAGACCGGCGTGGGTCTGCTGTCGTGTCTGTTGGCTAATGAAATAGCTGAGGAACTACAACTCTGTTGGGAGTTTTAGTTCAACAGGCAGGAATGCCAAAATGAGGAAGTGCTTAACAGCACACAAGCATTCCTCAAGAAATGGTGGCTTCAAACAATTTTCCAAGCAGTTTTAAGTTATTTAGTAAAATTCCAATCAGCCTACTTGACCAATATAAAATAGGTTCTAAAAAGGCCCCAAGTCAAAGGGTCAAGAAGTAACAGAAAGGCAGGATGGCAGTGCTTAAGTACGGGCAAATGTCTCATTTCATGTCCTCTCCCCAAGTGCCTGTCTTTAAATGTGCAGTGCCAACTTTCATAATAGCAACTCTTGGAGAAAGTGCTGGCTACATTTTCCCTCTCTTTTGCAGAACCCCAGAGAATCAACAGCAATGCAGGGAGACCACCAGCAGGACAGCAACCCAAAAGGCCACCACATATCCATTAGGTGGCAGCAGATCCAAGCAGAAGAGAGGGAGAGCGCCAACATAGCAAGAACCAGAGCGCCTAACCTGCTTACGCAGATGCCAAGCAACGCTCCACAGCCTTGGCACTCAGCTGCAACACAGCCATAGTAGACCTAGACCACCGGTACTTTCAATAGAGCGGAAAGAGCTAAATAGGACTGACTTACCTTTGGGGTGACAGCAACACAGGCTCCTAATACAAACACTTTGCAGTGCAGGCAGTTCATTGTTGCAACACAGCAGCCTCAAAAGGTGAACAAGAACGGGGCTTAACTCTCTCTGTGTAACTTTCCGCAATTTTAACATCTTCGGGCGAGGAAGACAGGGCCAGATTGCACAGGGACAGTAAACCATTCGAGGATTGGGGGGAGGGATAGGAGAGGGAAGATTTGGGTTGTTCAAGTGAGGTCAGAGGAGGAGCAGGAGAAAGGAGGAAGGAGGAGGTCGCAGACCAAGAGAACAGCATGAGGAAGAACTGTGGATTGGAGCTTATGGGAGATTTTTGGAAAAGGCAAGTCCTTGCTTGGTGAAAGCAAGTGGTGAGTATGCATGCAGGGGCAGTGAGTGAGATTGCTAGGGGGAGGGTGGGGAAGAGAGTGGGAAGAGGTTGAGAGAGTTAAAGCAGTGTGACTGGAGAGAAGGTTGGGTATAGTAATAGTG
Source organism: Ambystoma mexicanum (assembly GCF_040938575.1). Taxonomy (NCBI): domain Eukaryota; kingdom Metazoa; phylum Chordata; class Amphibia; order Caudata; family Ambystomatidae; genus Ambystoma; species Ambystoma mexicanum. The sequence continues at coordinate 942,724,890 of NC_090925.1, read as the reverse complement.
TGGAAGAGGGAGCAGCCGTGCGGAAGAGGGAGAAACTGTGTGGGAAAGGGAGGAGCAGTGCTGTCATGTGGTGGTGTCAATCACCCCCCCCCCCCCCCCCAAGATATACACGCAACACTCCCAGCTTCCTTGGCGTAAGGCACACCGGAGGGATCAGAACTCCCAGCATGCCATAGTGGCAATAACCAGCCGCTCACGTGACCAACGTGATGTGTAAATGATGTCACGTCCACATTAAGAGGCGCCAAGCAGAACTAGAAAGTGTTTCTCAACGTTGCCAGGCATTCTGCAGTGAGTGGCATTGTGTTTGCCGTGTGATCTTGGACTTTAGTGAGAGAAGCATAATTACAACATGGAACAAGTCATTAGAACAATAAATAGAGCAATTTACTAAAGGAGAGGGGAGAGTGGGGGAAGGGGAGTGAAGAGGGGTTAGGTGATGGGGTTACAATGTTTTGAGGTCAGGGAGGTGGGGGAAGGGGGGGATTGGTCTGGTGTCATCAATGCCCCTAAGTGGTATCAGTGACAGGTTTCAGGTCATTGGGGGAGGGGAAGAGGGGGCAAGGAAGGGGAGAGAGGTGGGGAAGGGGAGTCTGGGGGGTGGAGTGAAGAAGAAGGGATTTCAGGGAGGAGCGGAAGGATGAGTAGGTAGGGGTGGAGCAGATGCAGAGCAGTAGGGAGTTCCAGTGTAGGGGGGCCAAGAGTTGGAAGGAGCGGAAGCTTGAGGAGGCACGTGGGGCAGGGGGGTACTGTGAGAAGGTAGAGGTCTGCAGAGCGGAGAGAGTGGGAGGGGGAGTAGAATGAGAGGAGGGAAGAAAGGTAGGGGGGCAAGTAATGAAGAGATTTATAGACAAGACAGTGGAATTGAAATTTCAGTTGTGAGAGGAAGGGAAGCCGGCCAGGTTGAGTGAGAGAGGAAGAAATCGAGTCTCAAGGGCCGAGAAGACAGAGTATGAATAGAGGAGTGGTAGATGGATTCTAGGGGAGTAAGGTGAGAGACAGGGAGACCAAAGAGGAGAGAGGAGCAGTAGAAGAGGCAGGAGAAAATAAGGGAGGAGATTAGGAGTTTGGAAGCATGGAATGTGAAAGAAGAGCGGATCTTGCGGATGTTGAAAAGGTGGTGCCGGCAGGCTCGAGAGGCTAGAGAGATGTGGTTGGAGAAGGAGAGAGAGGAGACGAGATGGAGGCCGAGATTGCGGGCATGGGTAGATATGGGGAGGTTGGAAGGTGGAAAGTGGATGAAAGGAGGGTGTGAGGGGGAGAGGGTGTTAGGAGGGAAGAAAAGCACCTCAGTTTTGTCAGTATTGAGGGAAAGAAAGTGGGATGACATCCAGTTTTTTATGGCCATGAGGCAGGCAGAAAGAGTGTGGCGGAGGTCAGATGTGAAGGAAGAGAAAGAAAGAAAGAGTTGGGTGTCATCAGCGTAGAAGTGGTGGGAGATGGCGAAAGAAGAGATGATTGGGGCGAGAAGGGAGGTATAGAGAGAGAAAAGAAAGGGTCCAAGTACGGATCCCTGAGGGACGCCATAGTTCAGGGGGAGGCAGGAGGAGGTACGGTTGCCCCAGGAGACAGTGACGGATCGGTTGGAGAGGTACGAGGAGAGCCAGGTAAGAACAGAGCCTTTGAAGCCGAAGGAGGACAGAGTGCTAAGTAGTAAGGGGTGGTTGTTAGGGAGAATTCTCTCTTTAGGCTGAATTTCCTAACCTAGTGAGTCCCCCAGCAGCTTTGCTGGATTTCTGGAGTTTGTTTTTTTCTCCTGCCAAGGGTGAGACTCTTTCTCCCACTCTTGGACATGATTTATGGTGCTCCTTTGACTGTTAATGTGTTTTATGGGCTATGGGGTCCTTTACTCCATAGGATCTCATGTGTTTTTACAATGTTTGTTACACAGCACCCTCCGTGCAGTGACACAGGGGTGTCATAGTGACACCCCACCATAGACTCCATACCCTGGGACTGACTACTGTCTCCCAGGGCATATAAAGTCACCATTGGCTTTAAAAGTCCCAAATTATTAACAGAAACCAGTACAAACCATCATATTGTGGACGTACTGGTCGAGGCAATTCAATTGCCCCGGGGTCTGTTAGTCGAGGGGGCACGTCTCCGTCCCCCCGATCGAGTTTTGGCTGGTGGCAGTTGAAACTACTTTTTATATTCGGCCGCGACTATTTCCCTATGGGATTTTCCCATGGTAAGAGGCTACCAACTTTAATTATTTAATTCTCATAGCCTCGAACATACCGCCGGTTTATTTATTTAATATTAATTCGCCGGTTGGTATTTTTTGCCAGGACTCGATTCTAAAATGGCGTTTGTGTTCTCTTCTGTGACTCCAACCCAAGTCAAGCCCTTTGTTCCACTTTTTGGCGGGCTTCTCCACAGAAGCCTCCAAAAGTGGTGCCACTCTGTCTGGGTACCACAGGAGGTATGGGAGGGGGTTTAGGCACCCTGGACTGAGTTACCTTGGTAACTCAAGTCGCACTCTTGTGTGATTGGCCCAAGTGCTGAGCCGGCCGGCTAACCACTTAGCATGTTTGATTGACAGCTAGGCTGAGTGAATGGGGGTATGCTGCATAAAAGCAGGGCTTTGGGGACTGGAACTTCAGAAGTCACCACAGGACCTGAGAATCCGACGAGGGAGAAGCTGAGCTGACCTACCACGACAACACCACTGGTGGAGCCCTGCGGAATCGACTCACCACTTCTCGACGACAGAGAAGATCTCCCGGCTGAAGAGGCTTCTTCCCCTGACTGGTGGGCACAACCAGTTTACCTTCTTCTCTTCGCACCCCAGACCGGTTTGTGGTCGCCCTGCCTGTGCCAAGCACCCCGGCAGCCAGATAGCCACTTACCACTGGACCGCAAATCAACAGACCGCTCCTTGTACCTGAGAAACTCTGCGACTGGTTTCTTCCCTGGCAGTGCAACGGACTCCTGTCTTCCTCCCCGACGAGATCCTCTCTTCCCCCGGACGAAGCACCGACTTGCATCTGCTGCCAGGAACAACTGCCCCCGCTGGAGTGTCTCACCACTTTAAGGTACCGTGTCCGCCAGGCCTCCCTTTCTAAAGATTGCTACAAGTTAATAATAACCCCTTAACCTTCTGGACTGGGCTGGCCGCCTTGACCCTCTAACTGGTCCCTTTCTTTGGTCCAACTCCTTTTTGAACCGTTACAAGACTTTTGTGCACTGCAACCGTGTGACCTTGGACACATTTTGTTTTGATCCTCTTAAAGCGGATCCGGCCTACTGACTCTGAATTCACGGTGTTACTTTGCCTTCCTCTCTTGTTGTGTTTGTGAAAAAGTGTTGGGATCTGTTTCAATTTATTCTCTGCTTTTCTCTCCCTTTTTAAAACGAATTATTAGAGTGCCATCTACGTTAAGCGCTCATCGCTGTCTGAAAATAAGTGGGGCTTTACTTAAGACTTGTCTAATATTCTTTTAAGGGAGTGTATATCTTTTAGTGACCGTGTTTTTGAATTGCTTACTATTAGTGCCTGTGTGTTTTTCTAGATGTGGTTTTAAATAAATAATTATATCTCTTTTACACCAAGCCCTGGTCAGGGTTTACTTGTTCTATTGTGTTCTCTTTACCTATTGTGAATACTCTGTATACTGCCTAACTTTTCTTGAGGGAAGTCTGACTGCTCAGCCACAGCTACCAAGTGAATCTGTGTGGTTTACTGCCAAACACCTGTAGCCCTAAATCTTTTGCAGTGGTCCCAGAGGGAACTGCACAGGTTTCTGCCTAACAGTGGTCTACAGTATCAAAAGCTGCAAAGAGGTCAAGGAGGATGAGAATTGAAGATTGCTTAGTGTAGCGAGCAGTGAAGAGAGAGTTGAGGACATAGGTGAGGGCGGTCTTGGTGGAGTGTTTAGGGCGGAAACCAGATTGAGAGGTTGGGAGGAGGGAGTCGGATGAGACAAAGGCAGAAAGTTGAAAGTAGGCTAGGCCCTCGAGGAGTTTTGAGATGAAGGGGAGAAGAGAGATTGGTCTGAAGTTGGAGGCAAGAAGAGGGCTAGCAGAAGGTTTCTTCAGCATAGGTATTATGGTGGCGTGTTTGAAAGCTGAAGGAAAGGTGGCTGAGGAGAAACAGATGTTGAAGAAGGTGGTTAGGTAGGGAATAAGGAGAGGGTAGATTTTGGGGATGAGGGAAGTGGGGATGGGGTGAGAGGGGGCAGCGGTCGGGTGAGTTTTGTAAGTTCACTCACCCTACGGGCTGATGTAAGAACAACTAAAAGAATGATTTTGAAGGTTAACAACCTTAAAGGACAAGAATGAATTGGTTCAAAGGGAGTGCACAGGAGAAATTTTAGAACCAGATTAAGGTCCCAAATTGAAACTTGAAAAGGGATCGGAGGGAACACATTTGTTAGTCCCACCATAAATGGTATCACTAGTGGAATTTTGAAGAAAGATACCTCTTCAGACTAGCGCTTAAAAATTGACGGCGCTGCCAGATATCCTTTAATTGTGCCAACCTGGAGCCCCAGATTAGCCAGAAGTAACAAGAACAATAACACCATATGTGTACTGAGCATACAAAGGGTCCTCATTTTTGTCCCTGCACCAGCTGCAGAACTTGTTCCAATGGCAGCAGGTCAAGGATTTTGTTGCTGGCCTTCTGGCCGAAAGCAAAATTTCCATTACGTCATCCGGGAGGTCCCAATCCTTTTATCTCAACCTCCCAGAAACCATGCGTGAAGGTTGAGTGTCTTGACCCCTCGATGACCTTCCTCTCGCGTGAGAAGATCCTCTCTTTGCAGAAGTCTTATTGGAGGGCAGATGGACATGTCCAGAAGGTCGGGGTACCAAGTCCTCTTGGCCCAATCCGGAGCAATTAGGATCATGGATTTCGCGAACGTTCTCAACCTCCTGATCACATGAGGAATGACAGGGACTGGATGAAACGCGTACAGGTGTGGAAACTTCCAGTCCACTATGAACACGACCCCTAGAGCTCCTCTTGGGGGAAATTCCCTGGACCAGTACAGCTTGCACTTCCGGTTGGAACTGGTCACAAACAGATCCACTTGAGGGGTTCCCCAAAAGGTGAAGATCTCTTGAAGGACTGCCTGACCTGAGCTAGTTCCCACTCGTGAGAGACTGTGCTCTGCCTGCTCATAGCGTCCACTGCTGTATTCTCCTCTTTGGCCAGGTGAACGGCCGATAGGAAGATTCCTTCTTGAATTGCCCATAACCAGAGCTGCATTGGCTCTCTGCACAGTGGTAGTGACCCTACACCTCTTTTGTTGAGGTAGTACATGGCCACCGTTGTTCTTTCCACGTACAGAGGGCAGAAAGGCCTTCAGTGCTAGTCTGATCGCTCTCCGCTCCAAAAGGTTGATGTGTAGTTTGATGGAGACAAACGACCGCCGATTGTCAGATCGTTGGCATGTGCTCCCCACCCCATGAGTGAGGAGTCCGTCACTACTGTTATCTCCGGCCATGGTTGCCAAAAGGGTTCTCCCTTCAAAATGTTTTCCTCGCAGGCCTACCACCGAAGATCCTGTGCAACTCTGCTCGAAACCTGAAGATGGTCTGACATCCTGCCTGAGAATTAGGACCATTCAGTCCTGAGAGGCCACTGGAGAGATTACATACTCAGGCGAGCCTCTGGCACCAGGAAAATGCAGGATGTCATTAGCCGAGAAACTTTAAAAAGTAAAAGACCGGAAGACGCTGGGCACTCTGGAAGTTGGTTACCATCTGCAAAATGTGTTGAGCATTCACCCCAGGTGGCAAGGCTTTTCCAGAGGATGCATGCAGGACTGCCTGATGAATTGGAGCCTTTGAGATGGTATCATGTGCCACTTCTTGTAATTGAGGGGGAAGTCCAGTCTGTGGAGAGTGTGGCAGGTTACGCTGAGATGTTCCAGGGCCTGTTCAGGAGACTGAGCCCTGATCAGCCAATCATGCAGGTAGGGATAGACATGAATCCCAGCAATCCTAAGACTCGCTGACAGCACCGCCATCATCTTGGTGAAAACCTTCAGGGTGGATGTCAGCCCAAAAGGCAGAACTCAAAACTGATAATGAGAACTGGCAAGGGCTAACGTCAGGTACTTTCTGTGCTTATGATGGATTGGCACATGAAAGTAAGCATCCTGAAAGTCTAAGGATACCATCCAGTCCTGAAGCTGGAGGCCTGAAGGATCAGAGAAATGGTAACCATCTTCAACTTGTCCTTCCTGAGGAACTTGTTCAAGTCTTAAGTCCAAGATGGGTTTCAATCCTCTGTCCTTTTTGGGGATTAGGAAGTAAGTACCACCCTTGTTCCGCTCCACTACTGGTACTGATTCTATAGCACCTATCTCCAGCAGAGTCAACATTTCCAGTAAAAGGAGCGGCTCTGGAAATTTGAAAGAGTTGCTCCCCGTGGATAATCCTGAAGACTTAATAAAGAGAAGACAGTAACCATGGGCTACTGTTTCCAATGCCCATGCATCTGTAGTAATATCCTGCCATTCTTGCAGATGTTGTGAGAGTCTGCCTCCCACAGGGGTTTTGTGGACTAAGGCCTCGAGAAGTTTTGAGGCAGCTGATGCAGTGACTTAGGGTAAAGTAGTCTTTGCCTGAGTGGTCTTAGCACCTCTCACCTGTCCACCACAGGGGAATCTTCTTTGACCAATCTGACTTGCGAGTCCTCTCGCTCTTCCAGCTGAGAATAAAAATGAAAGGACCTGCCCCTCCAAGCTGCTCCATTGGGGCGAGTTGCAGTTGTCTGATTGGAGCACCAAGGGATTTGGATGCCGCTTTGCCGGTCTGCAGATTTTCAGGCTCTCGTCAGCCTGGTTACCAAATAGGTGGGTGCTGTCAAAGGGCATGTTAAGAAGCCTTGATTGCACATCAGTAGCAAACCCCGATGTTCTTAACCACACAAATCTGCGTATTACAGTACTAGCCACCAATGCGCTGCCGATACTGTCCGCAGAGTTGAGACCAGTTTGAAGGGACTCGCACATAGCCTTCTTCCCATCTTTAATAATGTTCAAAAATCGGTCTTGTTTTTCCCCTTCGGGATTATGATCAACTGCCATTGCTATAGAGTCCCATTGGGTAAATGTGAACTTAGCAAGTGTGCATGTGGCGGTCGCCGACTTAAGGGCCATACTCCCAGCCGAGAAGACTTTTCTTGCCAAGGCATCATAACGTTGGTCATCCCTGTCTGGGGGCATCGTTGGGTAGGCAGTCTGAAGTAGATGTGGTGCTCTGCACCACCAGGCTTTCTGGCGCTGGATATTTTGATAGATGAGGATCGCTACTGGAGGTCCTGTATTTACTTGACAATTTTTTATTCACCGCCAGAATTAGCTCTGGCGTATTCCAGCTTGCACTGCTCTGCTTTTGCAAGGCTATGTGGAAGGGAGGAATAGGAGCCCCTTGGGGTCCCTTGTCTAAAATGTCTGTCAAGTCAACCTGGTCATAAGGTTGTGCGTCCTGCCCCGCCCTAAACATTCAATGACTCTAGCCATTCATTTTCTAGATGACCCATCTGCTGGATCTGATCTGCTAAATTCAATCTCTGTGGAAGTGTCTATCCCACTTGCTGTCTATAATGTCTCATACAGATCCTTCATCCCGGACACATCTGTCATTAGAGCCTCTGGAACGCCTAGTGTTTCATACTCCAAGCCAAAAGGCTGATCTTTATCCTCTGATGGCTCATGCTCCTCATATATTGCAGAAAGCTCGGGAGGAAAGCTCAGGGGCAATGTGCTCGCCTTGGAAGCAAGAGGACGTGGAGCAACACAGGTTCGATCCCCGGGTCCGCGCTCAGAAACCTCTGGGTATTGGCTGCGTTATGAATAACCAATTACAATTGCAAAGTGACTTGAAAAAGTCCTGTCTTGGTAGTGGATTGAATGATTCTTTCGTTTTCACGTCCTTCAACAATTTTGGTATTTTTGTCAATGATCACGTTGAAGTTCTTGACGATGTCGAGGAATTCAACGACAAAGCCGTCAAAGATGTACCGGTAGGGAAGATTTTGGCTTCGACGGAGTAGGCTGTCGACTCGAAAGGCCCTTTGAAGGTTCTCAAGGAGTTTTTTCAGGACACCCGGGCTCGAGAGTGCACAGGGTTTGTCCTTTGCCTTTTCCTTGTCGGTTTTTTCCTCGACAGGGGCATGGCTCCTACTCTTCAGCTTCGAGGGGGTCAGGGCCGCACTCTCGGAGACTCTGAGCATTTTTTGTCGGAATCTCTCCCATTCAGCCGGTGAAGCTAATTTCAACGGGCACGTTATCCGTTCAGGGGAGGAACTCGAAGAGGACGGCGACCTGTGACGCCTTTTCTTCATTTGTTGTGAAGACCAAGATGAGTGGTGAGATCCACTCTTGGATCGAGATCTTTTAGTTTTCTTCCGATGAGGAGAGTCGCCCCTCGACTCGTCGGAGGATCGCTTTTTTGACTGAGTCATCAAAGGGGATTTATGTGTGCTATCTGCAGCTAACCTCTCTTTACATTCTTTCAGGGCTTTCACTGTCATCGAAAGGCAGGATCCACACTGATGTCTTATGATCGGAACCCAAACAACACAGACACACACAATGAGGGTCAGTAAGGGACATCTCTGCCCTGCAGTCATGGCATGTTTTACCCCGATCTTGGAGTCGATGATGCCAATGAAGATCCCATTATTTACTCAATAGGTTTCTTGAAGGAACAAAAATACGCCGATCTTCCAAAGCGATAGCTCTTGTGGAAAAACAGAACTGATGGCAACTGTCGTGCGCGCTATATGTACCAGTGGTGATGTCGACAGCGGGACGGAGGCCCTCGAGGGCTAAAGCTTTCCCCACCCCACTTTTCGGCTCCTCCAAAAACATGTTAAGTTACTTAGTGTTGTTGGTGTGGTCAGAAGGAAGGGCTGTCACTCTCCTGAGCATCCCCGTGGATCTGTAACAAGCCCAGAGGAGTGAGCAACACCACAACGGGGAGAGGGGGGAAGGAGAAAAAGCATGACGGCAGGGAACAACAGTGCGTTGTGAGGGAGCAACAGTGTGATGGGAGGGAGCAACTTTACAGAGAGGTCAGTAAAGGGTTCTTCTAATGGATTGCTTCCTTCCATGGATTCCTCATCTTTGATAAGACTCCCACAGCAGTACATTCATCTGGAGATGGAAGGAGCGCAAGGACACCACCTAAACCAGAAAACTCTGAAGGACTGACCTCCCAAAACGAGCATTCTGTCCTGACTGAGAATATAATCAGTAATGATTAGCAAATGCGTGCAGAGAAGCCAACGTAGCTGCCTGTCAAATGTCAATAACAGTGACTACACAATGTATAGAGGAGCTGCCGGCCCTATCCTCTGGAGGAACGAGCCCCGAGACCTTCAGGCACATCCTTACATGCGTGATTGTAGCATTACGAGATGCAGAGGATGATCTACCTTGACAGGGTCTGTTGCGTCACAGCCCTGCCTGCATGGACATTAGCATAAGCAACAAATGTTTGGTCGTCTTTCCTGGACTCCCTCGCCCGAGATGTAGTAGCCATGGCCCAGCATCGTTCTTCTGCCTTGGAAGGATGAGGAGGAAAAAAGACAAGAAGATACATATTTTGAGAGAGATTTAAATCAGTGACCAGCTTTGTGAGGATGGACGGCCTAACTCTCAAAGTCACATTCTCTTCAGCGAAAAAGAAATAGGGAGTTTTAACTCATAACACCTAGAACGCGCGTGCCTAGCGGAAGTGATGGCGATTAGGATAATGACCTTATGGGTGAGTAATAGTAAAGAACAAGAATGCAGGTGCTCAAACGGTGCACCCATAAGAAACGTTCACAATAAATTCAAGTCCCAAGCCAGAACAACAAACTGGAGTGGGAGAAACTGATTACACAATTCCCCACTAATTGCATAACCGTGGGGATCGTGAAGAATAAGCCCTACTACAGGGTTCTCTTAAAAACTGAAATGGCCGCAAGAACCCCTTCACAGTGTCAATCTACATGCCCATCCGAGAAAAAGAAATCAGAAAACAGGGATGTGGACCAGGTAAAAGGGTCCAGATCCCTTTCCCGCCATCAAGAAGAAAAATTACGCCACCTGCATGCATAAATGGATTTAGTGAAAGGTCTCCTAGCAGAGAGAAAATTCCAATACGTCCTCGGATAACTCATTCCTTACAACTCATCCTTTCCACAGCCAAGCATGAAGTTTCAAGCTGGTGAGCGTCGGATGGTTGATTCATTCGATGGAAAGAGAGAGAAGATCCACTCTCCCTGGAAGGTGCCAGGGAGGGCAGATGAACATGTTCAGAAACTTTGCAGACCAAGATCATTGGGAACCCAAACAAGGGTAGCTTCCTCAGAATCAGCGGTACGACAGGGGTAGGCAGGAACGAATGGAGCAGTTCAAAATCCCATTTGACAGTTAAAGCGTCCCACAGAGCTCCCAGTCTTGGAACCTCCCTGGAGCAGAAAACCTTGCACTTATTGTTCACAGTGGAAGCAAAGAGGTCCACCTGAGGAGTCCCAAAATGCTGCCAACAGAGACAAGCTTGCCAGCACCCAAAAAACAGTTGCATTGCTTCTCTGCACAGAGGCAAGGAGCCCACACCACCCAGTTTGTTGAGTAGAGCATGGCCACTGTTGTACATCAGGTCAAGTACAGTTGTGTCCTATATCAAAGAGAGGAAGGTGACCAGAACCAGCCTGACCACTCCCAAATCCAGCAAGTTGATGCACTCCCAGAATTCTGACAGAGACCATACGTCTCTAACCGTCAGGCATTGTAGGCGAGCGCCCCAACCTTTTAGTGACGCATCTGTGACTAGGATCAGCTGGGGCCTGGGATGTCAAAATAAGGATCCTTTCTGTAGGTTGTCTCTATGGGACTTCCGTTCTAGGTTTCTGGACACTTTCGTTGAGACTTGAAAATCCAAGGTGCATCCCTGAAACTGAGACCACTGACAACCGAGAAGAAACTGTAGTGACTTCAGGCGTAGCCAGGCCTCCAGCACTGCAAGAATGCACAGGACCACAAGACCCACCAAGCGCAGAAAGGCAGAGACTGGAACTTTCTCCTGTGATTGAAGGATGTGGCCCATCTTGGAGATGTTTTCCACCTGGTCCTCGGGCGGGAAGAGAGCACCAATGAAATAAAGGGACTGGGACGGCAAAGCGTGAGACTTTTTGAAGTTCAGAGAAAAGTCCAGACTGTGTAAAAGGCTGCATGTTCCATACAAAAGTGCAGATGCCTGGTCTGGGGAGCGAGCTCGGAGGAGGTAGTCATCCAAATAGGGAAAGACAAGAATGCTCTCCATTGCAACCACTGCCAGAAGCTTGGTGAAAACCCTGGGTGCCAAAGAGAGACCCAACAGGACCTTGAATTGGTAGCGGCAATGCCCCACTGTGAATATCAGGTACTTCCTGTGCCTTCATTGTACAGTCGATGGGAACATGAAAGTAGGCATCATGCAGAACTAGCAAGAAGGGTCAGCCCTGCAAATCGAGGGCTTGAACAATCTGACCACAGTTACCATATTGAACTGCACTTGTGCAGGTACATAATCTGTAGACCCAGTATGGGACATAAGCCTGCATCCTCCTTTGGCATAAGAAGAAAAGCTTGAATACCAACCCTTGCAGTGTTCCGAGCAGGGCACTGGGTCTACGGTACCCTTCCTTCGCCAGAAGCTGACAAACTTCCTCAAACAGGGGAAAACCAGAGGCAAGCATTGATTGGTTGGGGATGGTATGGAGGCTATTCAGCAAAGGGGAGACAGCGTCCCAGGTGAACCACCTGTAAGGCCCAGGCATTTGATGTTGTAAGAACCCAATTTTCACTGAACCGAGAAATCTCATTCCCAGGTTGCCTGAGCCAAAGACCTTTCTTCACCAGGCACCAGGCATTAATCCTCCAAATGTCCCTATCAGGATGTAATGAACAGAAAGAAATCCTCAGATTAGCAACTGTGCCATGGATCACTTAGCACTTAGGCAAGGCATGTGCAGATAGGAAAGTTGGGTCAGAAAGGGCTGCCCTGTGTTTTTTTGCCAGACCCCAAGTCCACAGTCGGATAGAAGCCAATTTGCCCATAACTCCAGTACCAGGCCCTCGACTGCCAGGTTGAAGGGCCTCCCTCTTCCGACCTTCATCAAGAATGTCCATCAGGTGTTTTGATGACCAGCAGGGTGAACCCAACCTGCTATTGCTGTATTTGTTCTTTATATCCTGCAAACTGTCTGAAATCCTAGCCTAGCTCTTAAAGTCTAAAAATAACTCCGACTTCCTCTCTGACATCTTTTTCTCTACCTGTGGTGTCCCCTAGGGATCTAACCTTTCTCCATGGCTGTTCAACCAGTATCTGGCCCTCCTTGCCCACCGCATTGCCGCTCTCTGCCTCAACTTTCAGTGCTATGCGGATGATACCCAGCTCATTTTCAGGCTACCCTCGGCCTCCTCCTCTCCTTCCTTCATCTCTGACTGTCTGTCTGCTATCCAGGAATGGTGTGCCGCCAATGACCTCTGCCTTAATGCCAGTAAGACTGAGATTCTACTCATCGGCACACCCACTCCCTCCTTCCCTGCAGCTCTCTGGCCGGCCTCTCTTGGCACTCTTCCTGCAAGGCAAAAAACCTCGGGGTCATCTTCGACTCCACATTCTCCTTCTCTCCTCACATATCTGACGTCTCCAAGAAGTGACACTACAAGCTGCACCTCCTCGTAGGTATTCTTCCTTTCCTCTCCTTCCCCCAGAAGCTCACTGTCTCCCGAGCCCTGGTCCTTTCGAAACTGGACTACTGTAACAGCCTCTATCTAAATCTGCCTGCCTCTACACTCCGCCCTCTGCAACTTATCCAGAACAGGACTGCAAGACTTGTCCTTGGCCTCAAGCCCAGGGACCGTATCTCTCCAGGACTGAAATATCTACACTGGCACCCAATGGCTACGAGGATTACGTTCAAAACCCTCTACATTGTCCACAAGGCCTTCTGGGGCCTGGGGCCTAAATACCTTCAACTCCCTCTTCCTAAATATCTTCCTTCTCGAGCTCTTCGCTCATCCGCCTCCAACTCCCTCAGGGTCAGCCGCTTCTCCAAGCAACGAGTTGGGGGTAGATCTCTCTCCGCGGCAGGGGCCTCCCTCTGGAACAGCCTTCCTGCCTCCCTGAAACTTGAGAACCATCTCCGGTTCCGGAAGCACCTCAAAACCTTCCTCTTTGCTTCTGCTTTCTCCCCCCCTCTCCCCTGCTAATCCTTGACTGAAACTGCACCGAATCTGCAACTGGGCCATTCTCACTGATCTCGGTACTTGGCCCTGCCACTCTCCACTTGCACTGCCTCCCTGGCAACCCCTGCACTGCGGGACTGTCTCTGTATCCCTACAGCCCCCTTCCCAGCACTTGTCTGCAATTACCTTGCACTTGCCACCAGCTGGCCCTATTGTTTATCTTTTTTTCTACCCTGTACTGCACTTTTCCCCCCTTTCCCTTTCCCTTTGCACTTTTTCCCTTCCCCCTACCCATGCACTTGCGCGATCTGAATGATACCTGGCCTAGTAGGATCGTTGTCTGTCTTCCCTCTGTTCCCCCCCTCCCTGCCTCGTCGCGCCTTGAAACACTTGTGTATAGGCGCGTTACAAATGCCATATCATATCATATCAAGTGCTAAGGGTATTATTGTCTTTGGCTCTGAAAGTGCACAAATGTTCAAGTTCAACAAAAATGTTTAAATCCCACTAAACTTCCAACAGGATAATGTTCAAAGTTCCAGGGACTTACTCCCGTTCCAGGTTCCTCTTCACCAAAGCAAAAGTTCAAAAGAATAACCACGTCCTTTACAAACCAAGAGGATAACCGCCTCCTCTTGGTGTTGCAATCCACTCCTGGGGAAATGGCTCTGTTCCCCAGGTCTTTTCTATATTTAATGCAATTCAAAATCCTGGGGCAGGAGTCTTCCTTGGGATTCTCTTTTCCACTTTCAATGCAACTCAAAATCCTAAGGGCATGAATCTTCCTTGGGATTCTCTTGTGCAGTTGTTTCCACACACTTGATTTTATTTGCCTTTGTCTGGTATACTGTCCTGCCAGGACTTGGTCACAATTTCAAAATGTATGTTCATCTGTCTGGTTTGCCTTCAGACGAATGACCCTCTTCTTCTGGTTCACTCCCAATCTTACACAGCCTGGTTCACTAGCATGTCAGGCTTTCTCTCTTCGTATTCACTCTTTCTCTCAATCATATCTTTATATCTCTCCATATTAGGGCCAGTGTCCTTTTAGTAGTAAAGTTCATACTTGGCTTCCCTTCGACTTCTAACAAGCAGGTCGTTGACCCTTGATCAACACAGTTTGTTCCTTCAATTTCGATGCAGCATCTCTAGGCACTCCAGTTCGCCACTTGCTCTGTATGGGCTCACTGTGCGGCTCAGCTGCACCTCACGTCTGTCCTTCCTTCTTCGCAAGCTTGGCAGGCATCCAGTTAACCGGTTGGCCTTTGCACCGCCTTCCTTTGCTTTGGGCTGCTTAGTCTGCCTGCAGGAATTCAACACAGCGCTTGCGTCGGCTCGGTCACTGTGCTCCGTTTCGGTGAGAGCCTTCGTGCTGCAATCCCCGGTTTGCATCTTACCGGGATTCTGACTGGTCAGAATAAAGTTGTGAGGTTCTCTCCCTCGCAACAGCTACGCCGCTGTCATTCTCTGCCCTTCTTGTTTCCGCTCGGCATACGTTACAGAGTGTCTCTGACTTTCTCTCTCAGCTGTGTCCACTTTAAACCTCACGGTACTGCTCAATAGCTTTCAGAAAGTAGACAGCTTTGTTGGATTGCCGTTTCTGTCTCCCTTCACTATACCATCCCTCTTCCTAGTCGCAGTACTTACAAAGGATGGGTATTGAAAGATACGGTCAGAAGACTTGGCAAATTCTCAAAGGGGATTACTACAATATGCAATTGTGGCATGAGGAATGGAGGTAATATCCCAAAAAGGGAAAGGAGGATATATCATGCATCATCTGATGATGCCCGTCCTCCCCCTGCAGGGTTGCCTCCCATCATTTGATCCTCCCTCGCATAGCCAAACCAGGGTAAGATCAGGTAGTGGCTGCCGTTCCATGGCCGCATGAGGAGAGGCTGCCGTCGGGAAAGTAGTGATGACATCATCAGATTCATCACACATCTTTTGAAAGCAGCTTTTTATAATATGGCTTTTAAGCCATAACCTTTTCAGAGCCACAAAATTAGGGCGGATCAGCAGAAAATGCAGACGGTCTTCCCCAAAATCAAACCTGCAACCATACTTGTCACCCCCATACCAATTTCATGTGGGAATTCAGCTGCAACACATTTAGCTGGATCATTAGAACAATCCCTCTGTGCTCTGGTGATCTCAAGAGTTCCTTTATCACTTTTGCCAGCTTAAACCTGGTGTAAAGCCGCATAAAAAATGTCATTGGTTGAAGGTCACTACCTTGCTCAGTGTGGCACCATATTCTAGCTGTTTGATTTTATTTGATATATTTATAACGCACATGATCAGAGTAGAATATTCTGGAGGTAGGTGCAGATTTTATTTATCCAGCAAAATATGAAATGTAGAAATATAGAAGGTGTTTAGATGAAAAGGTACGTGTTAAGGGTCTTTCAGAACAATGTTAAAGGATCGATGCTTCGCAAGCAAGCGGGAAGAGAATTCCAGAGACAAGGGCCCAGGACAGAAAAGTGTTGGTTTCCACCGTGCACATAACAAGGAGGTGGAATGGCCACCAAAGGTTGATGAGTGGAACGCAGAGAATGTGGCTGATATGTGTGACGAATCACGAGATGTCATCAAATCTCCCTGAGGGGAGCCCCTTCCCAGGAAGCCAGGGAGGTTAGGCAGCTACACGATAGTCCCCCTGGGGGTGGTGCTCAGCGGGAGGATCTCATGGGAAGAGACTTACCCTCAGAGGACAAGCGAGACCATGTCAGGAGAACGCGGTATACCAACCCTCGACCACACAAGCCCATTACATCTCCACAGTCTCTATCCCCTTCTTTCCTCTCTCACCGCTCTCCTACCATGATCTCGCCGGCCACCACAGAGCTATCAGAATGAGGCTGAGACAACAAGATTTCTTTATCTTGCAGATCACCCGGTGGATCAGGGGTGTGGGAAGCAAGGCATATGCTGTCATGCCGTTCCTCTGTATCTGGAATGCGTCGCCCAGGGAGCTGGGGCCTTGCCCCTGCCAGGATGCGAACTGCTGCCACTTCTTGTTGTTCCATTGTCCCAGGAGGCATAAAAGATCCACTTGAGGATGCTCCCATCTGCTGAAGATCTACAGCAGCACCTGATCGTTCAACTGCCACTCATAATTGTCCGCTTCCAGTCTGCTGAGCCTGTCTGCCTCCAAATTGGACTCCTCTGGCATGTGGACGGCCGTGAGGTAGATGTTGTTCTCCAGGGCCCATTTCCAAATGCTGACCCCTAGACTGCACAGTGGAGGGGGACCTGGTACCCCCTGCTTGTTGACATAGTACATGCTGGTGGAGTTGTCGGTCGGGATGAGGACGACCTTGCCCTCAATGAGCGGAAGGAAAGCTTTGAGAGCCAGCCAGATGGCTTTCAGCTCCAGAAAGTTGATAAGAGACTCCTGCTACTGCCGGGTCCAGACTCCATGTTGTCCAGAGTGACCCCCCGGCCCTCGAGGGAGGAGTCATGATGGTGACCTGCAGGGCCGGCTGCCGGAAGGGCTTGCCTGTCCGCAGGTTGCAGTCCCTGGACCACCAGGTGAGGTCAGAGTGGAGAGAATGAGGAATGTTGACAAGCTCTGCTTGGGAGCACCGCTCCTGAATCCACAAGGCTGCGAAGTGCAGCTGTAATCTCCTCATTTTGAGTCTCAGGTGGGGTACGGCCAGTAGGAAAGCTGCCATGATACCTATTAAATGTTGATATCACTAGGCCAATGTCACTTCTCGGTGTGGAAGGGAGTAGTGCCCCTCTTGATGGCCGTGATGTTGCCCTCCGAGGAGCTTGTGTCCCAGATGAGGCCCAGGAAGGTCAGTCTCTGTGTAGGATGCAGCTGAGACTTCTTGAGGTTGAGGGACAATCCCAGCTCGTGGAGTGTGATCATAAGGGCAGAGGAAGTATGGTGAAACACCTCCAGAGATCTCACCCCGAAGAGCCATTCGTCCAGGTACGGGTAGACGTGGCGTCCCTGGGGAGGTCCGCCACTGCCTTCATGAGTCTGGTAAACACCCTGGGGGCCGAGTTGAAGCCAAAAGGTAGCACGTTGTATTGGAAATGGCAGCCCATGATCCTGAATCGCAGAAAGGAGCAATGCGGCTGCCAAATTGCGACTAGTAGATAAGCGTCCTTCAGATCAAGGGAGCACATCCAGTCTCCCTTGCACAAGGTCTCTGCTATGAGGGCTGGCGTAACCATGTTGAATTTTTGAAGAGGGAGGGAGAGGTTGAGGGGTGGAGAGGTCTAACACAACTCTCAGGCTAGCCTGGTTCTTCCTTGGTATGGAGAAAATCCTTGAGTAGAAGCTCAATCCTCGCTGGGAGGCTGGGACTTCTTCCACTGCCTGGCTCTCGACGAGCGACTGAATTTCTGCCAACAGAGTTGCTGTCCCAATCTATGGGGTGTAGGGGAGGTGGGAAGAGAGGGAGGGATTGGTAAGCGGTAACCTGTGGATACTACAGATAGTATCCAGGGGTCCGCAAACCTCTGACACCAAAACAATGCATGAAGGGCAAGCCTGCACCACATAGGAGACAAGTGGACCCGAAAGGATGCGTCATGCTTTCTTTCCCTCTGAGGCTGTTGCGGAGGAGGGGGGACTAAAAAAAGCAATTACCCCCCCCCCCCCTTTTGTTGTTTGCGCCGGCGAGCGGTCAGGCTGCCCGGACCTCCGTTCTTGGAAGCCGCGGAACCCTCAGAACATTCGCCCCTTGTCAGAGCGTTGATGTGACTGGGTGTACCCCTTGGGCGTGGCCTTCGTAAGGATAAAGACTTCGCAGTTTGCAAACTGTGTCTTTTTATCTAGCTCCTCATCGATGGTGGAGTGAAAAAGGTCGCCACCCTCGAATGGAAGGTCCAATATGTGTTCCTGGGTTGAATTTAGCAGCCCGATGCCAGGCAGTCCTTCTCATGTCCGTGACGATGCATATGGCCCGGCCAGAGGTGTCAATGTGGGCCAAAGTGGACTCCATGATGTCTTGCACCACCATTTTTGCCTCTGCAAGTACCGCCTTGAATCATGACTGGCTCTGCACCGGAAGCTCTGGAAGGTAGTCGGCTATTTCCCACCAAAGCCTCTGGTTAACGGCTTCCAGCATGGCATCCGCGCTGGCTTGATGAAAATTGCAGCGAAGCGTTGGAATAAAGATTCTTCCCGTATGCCTTCAAGATCTTCTCCTCCTTGCCTAACAGCGTCGAGGACGAGGTGGCCGAGGATGATTGAGGCTTTGAGTAGAGTGACGCTACAGCGATCACCAAAGAGTGGCGTTGAGTGTGGGCCGACAGCAAGAGTGGATCCCCCTCCATTTGCCTATATTTGGCGCCCAGGCGCCAATTGACATGCTGAGCAGAGTGGGGTTTGAGCCACCACTTCTTGGCTAAGGCCACAACGTCCTTCTGCATCAGTATCCCCGTTCTAGCCATGGGGCATAGAGTGAGGACCTCAGCAAGTACCCCTGCCTCCTGTTGTTCGGCTTCAGACTGAGGAAGGCCCAAGTACTCTGCCAGACTTGCGAGTCACTCGTGGAAGGCCTTGGCTGACGATGGTGCGTCAGGGTCTTCTTCCTTGTCTGTGTCCACCAGGGCGTCTGGCTGACCCGGAGCGGGTGGAGGAGTGCTGGGCCCTGAGGGCTGAGGTGTGGAGACCGGAGCCGGAGGCTGCAGCGGAGGCTAGTACGGAACCGCCTGAACTGTGGGAGGCAGGGGAGCCAAAGGAGGTGGCATGGGCAGCAGGGGCTGCACCGGGGCCTGTGGCACTGGAGCCATAGGAGGCATGACTATTGGCGCAGGCAGAGGGGCCAGAGTGAGCATGTCCCTGATCACATCCCTAAGGATGGCCCCCATCTGAGGAGATCTCATGAGAATGAGGAACTTTACAAAGAACCTGTGCTCGCAGGCCAGTAGAGTGGCGAGTGATATTGACGGAGCAGCGGGCGGCTGCTGGGGCCGGTGCGTACTCTGTCTAGCTGTTTGCAGGGTAAACCTGCCGTGCACTGCTGATGGATAAGCTGTAGGCCATGTACCTGGTTGACACCAGTTCCATCTTGTAACTCATTCTCCCACCTGCTCTGTTCCTCGGGGCGGTATCGGACGAGTGGCCATCTTGTCTGGCGCAGCGGCCATCTTGTCGAGCTGCACGCCACGTGCCAAAGTCGTGATGCTTGGCTCACTGGGCCCAGCCTCCTCCAGGACTCTTGGCGATGGAGCATGAGACCTACCCTGCACCTCAGGCCAAGGCCTGGTATGCGTGTCGCCCTTGGCAGTATGGCCGGCAGTGCTGCATGCAGGTGCCCCCTTGGACATGTTGCCGGTACATAGGCCCTCGTGTGTACACCCGGTAAAAGAACCTTGCGGTCCCTCAGCACTGTCTCCAGAAGGATCTAAAGACCCCTCTGCCAGACGGCCGGTAGCTGAATTAGCTTTGGCCCCCTGCTGGTGTGAGAACCTGAGAGGTTCCTCCCGTCAGGGCGTTTCCTTGGAAAGGAGTCGCCCTTGCGGGGTGCACTGGAAAAGAGTAGCCCTCCCTAGACTTATGTCTGACAAAGTCCTTCAAGTCGTCTGGAGGCGACTTCTCGCAGAGCTTGCTCCACCTAGCTAGCTGTTCTTCAGAGCACGTGAAAAAGTGTTTTGCACGCGGTACAACCCTCCCATCCATGGCCAGGCCCAAGGCAGTGGAGGCAAAGAGCGTGGGGATCTGATGTAAGGAAGAGCCCCTCGCAGGCTGAACAGCTGCTGAAGCCCGCTGAAGTCGTCATGTGCCGGGGAGGGGCGTAGCGCCAGAGGACCGAGTACCTGATTGGTAAAAGAAGACAAAAAAGGCAGAAGAAAGTATCCGGGGAAGAGCACGTGGTGTTACATGGCCCAAGCCAAACCCAGGAGCGCTGGTGAAATTGGAGAAAAGGGGACTGAGGAGTGGCGCCGGTGGACGGAGACAGGGGAGCGAATGCTCCCAGGGCGCGCCCCTACGTGCCTCTAAATTTAAAGGCGAAAATTTTTTTTTTCTGGTGAAAAGGGTTCCGTCTCCTGTCCCTAGCGAGGGATGCCCATGCAGTACGGAGGAAAGGGGACGGGACATAAGAGTACAACAAGTTACTTACCAACTTTAACGTTCTTTCGACTGGATGTTCCTCCCACGTATTCCTCATGTTGTGATATTCATTATCGCCAGCTTCACTGCTTCGGAAAATTTTTTCGCCAGAGGGCGCTGTGCTCGAGGTCGTGGCGTCGATTGTCCCCCGACGGACTCCGTACCGTGTCGACGTCACTGTTGGTATAAATAGCTCGAGCCACGCCGGTTGGCTTCAGTTCTGTTTTTTCGAGGAAATATTTGTGGAACACCCAGGCGTGTCCTGTGACTGATGGGCCCATCGTGAGAGGAAAGTGTAAGAAACGTAAACTGTACTGCGGGGTAGGCTGGGAGGGTCGATGAGGAATACGTGGGAGGAAAATACAGTCGAAAGAACGTTACAGTTGGTAAGTAACATGTCCTTCGAATAGATTGTGTCCTCCCACGTATTCCTCATCTTGTGATAGACTCCCATAGCAGTGGTCAATTTGGAGGTGGGAGTACTTGTTTTTGTTCTCATGGACGGATTGAAGTACCGCCCTGGCAAATAAACCCTCATTGGAGGAGGAGGCATCTAAGCAGTAATGCTTGATGAAGGTATGCATTGATGCCCATGTTGCAGCCGAGCAAATATCTTTTGCAGGGACTCCCCTCTTCAAAGCTGCAGAAGTAGCCATTCCCCTAGTGGAATGGGCCCATAGCCCATCCGGTGGGTCTTTTCCTGCTAATCTGTAGCATTCCAATATAGCTAGAATGATCCAGCGGGATATAGTTTGTTTTGTCACCGCCAACCCCAATTTACGACCTGTATAACCCACAAAGAGTTGGTTATCTTGACGTAATTTTGACATTCTTGAAATGTAAAAACTGAGGGCCCTTTTGGGGTCCAGTCTATGCAGTCTCTCCTCTTCTTTACCCAAATGAGGAGGAGGATAGAATGTTGGTAAAATGATTTTTTTGTGACAAATGGAAGCCAGAAACTACTTTCGGTAAGAAAGATGGTTTAACCTTAAGAACTACCTTGTCCTTGTAAAACGTGGTATATGGAGGTTTACATGAGAGAGCCTGTGGTTCACTAATCCTGCGGGATGATGTTAATGCTACAAGAAGGACAGTTTTTAGTGTTAGAAGCCTTAATGGACAGGAGTGCAGAGGCTCAAATGGTATACAAGTTAGAAATGTAAGAACTAGGTTTAAATCCCAAGTTGGGACATGAAACAGTACTGGTGGATATACATTGATAAGTCCTTTCAGGAATTGAATGATTAATGGAATTTTGAAGTAAGAAGCCTCTTCCGAGGAGCGCTTAAAAATGGACAATGCAGCAAGATATCCATTAATTGTTCCGATCAGGAGCCCCAGATTGGCGAGATGCAATAGGAAAGAAAGAACAATTGGGGTGCCACATTGAAAAGGGTCCACATCCTTATCTTTGCACCAGTTACTGAATTCTTTCCAACAACACCGATACAAGGATTTTGTTGCTGGCCTTCTGGCCGAAAGCAAAATTTCCATTACGTCGTCCGGTCCCAATCCCTGTATCTCAACCTGTCAGAAACCATGCATGAAGGTTGAGTGTCTTGACCTCTGGATGGAGAACCCGACCTTCCTCTTGCGAGAGAAGATCATCTCTTTGCGGAAGACGTATTGGAGGGTAGATGGACATGTCTAGAAGGTCCAGGTACCACGTCCTGCCCAATCCGAGGCAATTAGGATCATGGTTTTCCTGAACTTTCTCAACCTCCTGATTACTTGAGGAATCACGGGGACTGTAGGAAACGCGTACAGTAGAGGGAACTCCCAGTCCACCACGAATGTGTCTCCTAGAGCTCCTCTCGGGGGAAATTCCCTTGAGCAATACTGTTCGCATTTCCGGTTTATCTCGGTCGCGAACAGATCCACTTGAGGGGTTCCCCAAAGGGTGAAGATATCCAGAAGGACTTCCTGAGCTAACTCCCACTCATGGGAGACTGTGCTCTGCCTGTTCAGAGCGTCTTCCGCCCTGTTCTGCTCTCCGGCTAGGTGAACTGCCGACAGAGAGATTCCTTTTCGTATTGCCCAGAACCAGAGCACCATTGCTTCTCTGCACAGTGGTAGTGATCCTACGCCTCCTCTTTTGTTGAGGTAGAACATGGCCACTGTGTTGGCCGTCATCCTTGTACAGAGGGCAGGAAGGCCTTCAGCGCTAGTCTGATTGCCCTCAGCTCCAACAGGTTAATGTGTAGTTTGGACTCCGATGGAGATCAACAACCACTGATTGTCAGATCGTTAGCATGAGCTCCCCACCCCGTGAGTGAGGCGTCCGTTACTACTTTTATCTCCAGCCATGGTTGCCAAAAAGATTTCCCTTTGAGGATGTTGTCGTTGCAAGCACACCATAGCAGATCCTGAGGAACTGCACTCGGGACTTCCAGAAGATCCGACATACTCCCCGAGAACTGGGACCACTGGGTCCTGAGGGCCCATTGAAGGGATCTAATTCTCAATCTGGCCTCTGGCACCAGAAAAATGCAGGATGCCATGAGGCCGAGCAATCTCAGAAAATCGAAGGCCGGCAGATGCTGGGCTTTCTGGAATTTTGTTACCATCTGCAGAATGTGGAGCGCTCTTATCTCGGGAGGCGAGGCTTTGCCCGAGGAAGTGTCCAAGACTGCTCCGATAAACTGGAGTTTTTGGGATGGTATCATGTGGGACTTCTTGAAATTGAGGGAGAAGCCCAGATTGTGAAGGAAGTGACAGGTGATCGACAGATGTTCTTGAGCTTGTTCGGGAGAACGTGCTCTGATCAACCAGTCGTCCAGGTAGGGGTAGACGTGAATCCCCCCCTCTCCTGAGAATCGCTGCAATTACCGCCATCAGCTTGGTGAAAACCCTCGGGGCGGAGATCAGCCCGAATGGCAGAACTCGAAAATGATAGTGAGAACCGCCAACTGCGAACCTCAGGTACTTTCTGTGCTTGAGATGGATAGGCACATTAAAGTAAGCATCCTGAAGGTCCAATGATACCAACCAGTCTTGGAGTTGGAGAGCCTGAAGGATCTGAGAAAGGGTTACCATCTTGAACTTGTCCTTCCTGAGGAACTTGTTCAAGTTTCTTAAATCCAAGATGGGTCTCAATCCTCCGTCCTTCTTTGGGATGAGAAAATAAGGGAAGTACCAACCCTTGTTCCTCTCCGTCACAGTTACATATTCTATTGCACCTTTCTCTAGCAGGGTTAAAATTTCCTGCAAAAGGAGCGGGTCTGGAATTTTGGCCGAGTTGGCTCCCGGTGGATGATCATGAGGCCTTTTTAGGAAGGGAAGGCAGTAACCTTGAGCTACTGTTTCCAGTGCCCAAGCATCTGAACTAATGCCCCTCCATTATTTCAGATGCTGAGAGATTCTGCCTCCCACTGGTGTTTTGTATGATAAGGCCTCAGAGTGATTTGGAGGCGGCTGCAGGAGCGCCTGAGGGTAAAGATGCCGTTCCTGAAGATGGCTTTGTAGTCTTTCCTCGTCCACTACGAGTGACATTTCTTTTGCACCTTTGAAAAACCTGTCCTCTTCCTCTACCAAAAGAAGAGTAGTACCAAAAAGGACGACCTCTCCAGGAAGATGAGCCCGACTAGGGTTTCTGAGGCTGTCGCATGGAGGCACTAAGGGATTTAGCTGTTGCTTTTGAGGTCTGTAGTTTTTCTAGGCTCTCATCAGCCTTACTACCAAACAGCCTTGAGCCATCAAAAGGCATATTGAGAAGCCTGGCCTGCACATCTGGTGCAAAACCCGACTTTCTCAACCACGCAAATCTGCATAGCACTGTGCTTGATGCCATTGACCTGCTAATACTTTCAGCAGTATCCAGTCCAGACTGGAGACATTCCCCGATTGCCTTCCAGTCTTTGACAATATTCAGGAAGCCTTCCCTTTCCTCGCCTTCCGGAATATGTTCAGCCGCCGCTGAAATGCATTCCCACAGGGTATGTGTGAACCTGGCTAGGGTACAGGTGACATTGGTTCACTTTAAGGCCATGCTACCCGAAGTAAAAACTTTACGGGCCCAAGCATCAACCTTCTTTTCCTCTCTATCCAGAGGTATGGTTGGATATGCAGTTAGTCTCAAAGTAGTTGCAGCCTGAATAACCAGACTTTCTGGAGTGGGATGTCTATTCAGATACTCGGGATCAGAAGTAGAAGTTCTATACTTCTTAGGAAAATTGCTGTTTACCGCAGCAATGTTGTCAGGGGTTTCCCAGTTCTTTTCCACTGTTCTCTGAAGCGCCCTATGGAAGGGGAGAACTGGATCCTTCTGGAGGCCCCGAACAATTATGTCCGTCATATCGTCCATTTCAAAAGTGGGTGAGGCTCTACCCCAGTCCATATATTCTACCACTGTGTTCATTAAACTCCTGTACCCTGAATCTGCATGTTCTGCAGGGTCAGGTCTTGCACATTCTAGTTCAGGTGACGTGTCAATGCCACTAGCAGAATGCAGAGTCTCGCACAGGTCTCTCATTTTAGATTCTGGGTCTATAAGTTACCAAAAGGAGAGATTTCCTCACCCTCAAAGCCAGTTTCTTCACAAATCGAAGACAGACTTAAAGTCTGATTTTGGTAATGGCATAAATCTTCTGTCTTCCTCCTGAGTTTTCGTCGAAGGAATGGAAGGATTCTTCGAAGGTGTTGAAGGAATCTTCGACTACCACGATGAAGTCTTCCACAAAGGTGTAGAAGACGCTTTAGGCTTCGATATGGAAGCTGTCGGCGCCAATGGCGTCGACGAAGTTGCAGATGTTTTCAACAACTTCTGTTTTTTGTGAGGTGTCGGTGAAACACTCGACTCTCGAGAATTCCTCGACGATTTGTGGACTCGAGTTTTACCGGTTTCACCCATACTACTGGGTCTTACCGCAGTAGTTCCCGACTTCCCTGTGTCGTCCAATGGAACGACCAGGGTCTGGCTCTTTTGGGGTTTCTTTGAGGAGGTCGAGGCCGCATTCTCAAAGACCTCCATCATCTTTCTTTTAAAGTTCTCCCATTTTCTTGGGGAATCCGATTTAGTAGGGTTGGACAACCCCCCTGCTGCGTGATTGACAGCCAGGCTGTGTGAATGGGGGATTTTCGCATAAAAGGCAGGACTCTTGGGTTGTAAGTCAGAGTTGCCACTGGAACTACAAGGAACCGAAGAAGAAGACGGCTGCTGCAACTATCCCGTCCCGGTGAAACCTTGCTGCAGTCCTGAGCCATCTACCCTTCGACGACCAGAGAAGATCCAGTCCAGAGACTTCTTCCCTTGAGCCTGGTGGGGTCAACCAGCTCATCTTCCACAGCCAGAGGATCCTCTTCGTGGTCGAAATCACTGCACACTGCTGTAGTGGTCTGGATAGCCATCTGAAGAGCCTCTCCTGTTTTTAAGGAGCGCACCTTTTATTCACCGTCGCTGCTGCTGGCTTCATCCCTGCGTAGTGCAGATGTCCTCCTTCTTGCCGAAGCTCCAGGAACCGTGGGTCTGCAGGAAACTACCAGGAACAACTGCCACGGCACCAGCTTCTTCCTTGAATAAGGTACTGTGTTCTGCTTCGAGGAGCTAGGGTGAATCCCTTTTCTCCTCTTCCAAGGCTTGCCCTTATCTTCTCTCCTTCTAATAACTTTTGCATCCTCTGTTGACAATATCTAAGTACTCCTGGCAACGTTGAATCTTGAACTGTCCGACGGTGTGAGCCTCGACAACAGGAACCCGGTTCCACTTGACACTGGCTCCGGCCTATTGACTCTTGAATTTCTGTCAACCAGTGTATCCTGATTCTGTCTGCCCTGACAAAAGTATTGCCTATGATTTTTGCCCCCAACTCTCTCTGGTTAACTCAGGTGCTAAGTGTGTTTTTGGCCCGGTAACATTTCTTGCTGCGGATATGCGTATCTTTAGTAAGACCGAACTGTCATTACTGTCAAAAAGTGATCGCATATGTACTCCCGGTAACGTCTTTTGTTTCACAACACCGGTCCGTGAAAACATAGGGTACTTACCTTGAGTTATACTGTAACAAGTGAATTAGTTGGTTCTAGTGTATTTTTCGTGTGGTTTTGAATTAATAGAAGTGTTGTGTTTATAACACATGGTTTAAAAATAAATGTACTTATATTTTTTACCTGAAACCTTGAGTTTGCTTGAGTCACAGTAATTATGGTTGTTAGGCAGAATCCTGTGCAGTTCCCTTAGGGAGCACTACAGAAGATTAGGACTACAGGTGAGAGCAATAAATCCCCTTTGGTATACATCTGTACCACAAAGATTTAGTTGGTAGCTGTGGCTGCGCAGTCAGACTTATCTCAAGAGGGAGATGAGCAGTATTCAGGGTTTACACAATAGGCCTTCAGTACTATGGCACAAGGAAACACTGACCAAAGCTTTGCATTAAAAAAAAAATATATATTTATTTTACACAATTCTAATTAAACAAATTCATCACAGTTATTAAGCAAGTTAAATTCAGTCAAAGAAAGTATACACAACTCCCTAGTTAAATTGTAGATGAAGTGAACCAGGGGGAAAACTGAGCAAAACGGCACATTGAAAACCACACACAAATGGCACTCTAGCAATTTCTCACAAGGGAGGTGTTAGGGAGAATTCTCATTTTATGGCTAATTTCCCTTACCTATAGAGTCCCCCAGCAGCTTTGCTGGATTTGAAGGGTTTGTTTTTTTCTCCTGCTAAGAGTGTGACTCTTTTTTCCACTCTTAGGCATTTTTGCTATGTGTGTTCTAGGCTATTTTTGTGTTTAATGTCTATGGGGTTTTTCTCACCTCCATAGGAACCATCTTTATTCATATGTGTTACACAGCACCCTCCGTGCAGTGACACAGGGTTGTCGTAGCGACCCCCAAACATAGACTCCATACCCTGGGACTGACTACTGTCTCCCAGGGCATGTAAAGTCCCCATTGACTTTACTATTCATTTTTTGTGAACTAAACCAGTACAACCCATCGTACTATTAAGTAAAACGGCTGTTCTGTTTGGGGATAACCTACATGTCAATTTCTGGCTTGTTTCCACCCTAAGTAAACAGACTCATCAGTTCATTTCCATTATAGAAAACCTAGGTTTGGAATCTAAGATCAACACCAATATGGATGAACACTCACTAGATATCATCATCTCCATGACTATCCTACAATCTACGTACAGCAACTTTGTAGTCAGACCGTCAGATTATCCTGAGTGAATGACACCATTTTAGAATGCAAACGACCATTACTTCCATCAGCCTCATGACAAAGGCCAACATTGTGCAAGAGGATCTGAGTCCGGATGAGTGGGATCCAAGGTGACAAACATTAAAGGGATCTGTGTCCGCCTGAGGGGGATCCAGGGTGAATACTGAATCGCCTGAATTGAGTACTTGTGAAAATCTGAAAAGAGGAAAAGAACTGTAGTTGTGAAAATCTGAAAGAGGAAAAGAATTTATCATTTGTTTTGTCACATCAGGCCCAATGCATGAAGAAACTTTGATAGGCAAAGAGACTTGGGCAAAGAAGGCCCTGATGCTAATGCTTGAACTGCCTAAAGAAGCCAGAATGCTAAGCTCGAGTGAACAGACGTGTCCCGTGCTGAAAACGTGGGGAAGGGAGGCCAACGGCCTGAGCATC
Organism: Ambystoma mexicanum; assembly: GCF_040938575.1. Lineage (NCBI taxonomy): Eukaryota > Metazoa > Chordata > Amphibia > Caudata > Ambystomatidae > Ambystoma > Ambystoma mexicanum. The sequence continues at coordinate 942,697,017 of NC_090925.1, read as the reverse complement.
CTGACATATTATTTTGTGAACACTTCTTTCTTTTTGCTAACACTGTTTTCCACACGATTTGTATTTAGAGGTAAGGATTGGCAATTGGTTTATTAGTATACGTCATTTTATTTTGACAAGACACCACTAGGACTGCGTTATTATTATTTGATGTTCGTAGCTTACTCCTACCTGTAGATTTACGTTTAATTAGTCGTTAAACAAACCATTTTTTTTTAAAGTTCAATAAACACACTTGAACTGTGGTCACTTGTCTCAGTTTTACTGTTGATACCATGCCTTCCGTATAGTTGTGAAACCGCCGTAGCAGCAGTCAAGCTGGAGATGCAACGGCATGCTGGTGAGAGATCGGGTGTTCCAGAACTTCTTGGGGAAGGAGATAGGGGGGTAAACCAAAGACAATGAAGAGGTCCAATTCTCTACGGCATGGAAGGCAGCTAAGGCCACTTTCAAGGGATTACTAAGTGCAGAAGGGGTGCAGAAGAAAAGTGAGAGGGGGCTGGTTGAGGCCAAACCCTGGAAGCAGCTGAAGGCTTTAAGAGCCCAGCTGGTCCAGAAGGACGCTGATGGGAGAGGCTTCTGGGAGAGATGAAGGACAAGAAATAGGAGCTCCATTCGGTGTCAATAGGCGAAGTGGTGAAGAGGATGATATTCACGCGGCAGAAATGTTATGAGAGGGGCGATGCAGTCGACTTGTTCCTGGTGAAACGGGTGAAGGGATGCAGGGCGGATAGCAAGGTGCGCAGATACAATGGGGTTATGGAGGATAGCGGGGATGACCTCTCAGCTCAATTTGCTGCTCACTATCAGAAGTTCTGTGCCAGACCGGTGGAGCAACGGGAGAGGAGATGCGTGTCTACCTCGGTGGCCTCTGGCTCCCCAAACTCACAGCAGAATAAAGTGAAGTGCTCGAGGAGGCGGTAACCCAGGAAGAGGTGCTGCAGGCAATCTAAAAGCTAAAGGCAGGCAAGGCCCCTGGGGAGGATGGGTTCACTGCAGATTTCTACTAACAGCACCCGTCCCTATTAGCAGCACCCCTGGCCAGGTTGTTCACCTCCATTGTTGGGGAGGGCATCATACCGCCAACGTTCCTCCAGGTTTAATTGCGGTGATCCCAAAATCTGGCAAGGACCCTACCAAAAGTGCCTCATAACGGCCCATCTCTCTACTAAATGTGGATGCCAAAATATTTGCCAGGGTGCTTGCGTCCCACCTGGAGTCCTGCCTCCCTCGGTTGATTCATGCAGACCAGATAGGCTTTGTTATGCACAAGCATGGTGCCGATAATATGCTAAGACACTCAACATCCTTACCACACTAGTGGGGGCCCTAGTGCTGGCCCTAGATGCAGAGAAAGCCTTTGGTTGGGTGAGTTGAGCCTTCATGGGGGAAGTTCTCTCAACTATAGGGATGGGCCTGAGATGGCTGGGGTGGATTGTGGCCCTATACTCAAAACCAACAGCTAGGGTGGGAGTGAACGGGTGTGCATCGTAGGCTTTCTTGCTAAAACTGGGTACGAGACAAGGGTGTCCGCTCTCCCTGCTGCTTTATGCACTGGTTATGGAGCAGTGGGCTGAAAGGGTTAAGAAAGACTAAGTAATAAGGGGAGTCCTGATAGTAGGGTAAATGTGCAAAATCAGTCTCTTTGCAGATGATGCCCTGCTTTACATCACTGAGCCGGTGCAGTTGGTGCCACGTTTGCTAATCTAGAGGAATACAGGGAATTATCTGGCTCGAAAGTCAACCTGGAAAAATCGGTGGCCTAGGTGGTTGGGGGCTTGTCGGAGGTAGAGAGGGAATACATTAAGGGGCTGCCGTTTCAGGAGCAAGAGAACTCTTTTCGATATTTGGGGGTACAGGTGTCATGCCACTACGGGGATCGATTTACCAAGAATTATCTCCCACTATGGTCAGCAGTGCAGAAGGATTTCGAGAGGTGGGCGAGCTTGAAGTTTTCATGGGTGGCGTGTCTAAATTGTATAAAAATGGTGGTGCTGCCCAAATTCCTCTTTTTGTTCGAAATGCTCCCACTGCCTTTTTTTTATGATGTTAAGGCAGCGCTGTTGAAATTCCTAAAGGCAGGGGCCAAGCAAAGGATTGCCTATAGGACTATGATTCTACCGAAGAAGAGGGGGGAGTTGGGGTCCCTGATCTTTCTACCTACGGGGGTATGCAGTGATGTTAACAAATTATAAAACAAAGAATCAATTTTGAAAATACCCAAAACATCGAGAGAAAAAATAAAGAATTTTGGGAAACCATATTGTTAGGGAGAATTCTCTGTTTAGGCTGAATTTCCTAACCTAGTGAGTCCCCCAGCAGCTTTGCTGGATTTTTGGGGTTTATTTTTTTCTCCTGCCAAGAGTGAGACTCTTTTACCCTCACTCTTGGGCATGATTTGAGTGTGTCTCTTTGACTTCAGATGTGTTTAATGGGCTATGGGGTCTTTTACTCCATAGGGCTTCATGTGTTTTTGTGATGTGTGTTACACAGCACCCTCAGTGCAGTAACACAAGGGTGTCATAGTGACCCCCCAGTATAGTCTCCATACCCTGGGACTGACTACTGTCTCCCAGGGCATGTAAAGTCACCATTGACTTTACTAGTCTCAAATTCTGAACAGAACCAGTACAAACCATCATATTGTGGACGTACTGGCCGGGGCAATTCGATTGCCCCGGGGTCTGCTAGTCGAGGGGGCACGTCTCCGTCCCCCCTGATCGAGTTTTGGCTGGTGGCAGTGGATACTACTTTTTATATTCGACCGCGAATATATCCCTATGGGATTTCCCATTGTTCAAGGCTACCAACTTTTATTATTTAATTCCTATAGCCTCGAACATACCGCTGGTTTATTTATTTAATATTAATTCTCCGGTTGGTATTTTTTGCCAGAACTCGGTTCTAAAATGGCATTTGTGTTTGCTTCTGTGACTCCAACCCAAGTTGAGCTCTTTGTTCCACTTTTTGGTGGGCTTCTCCACAGAAGCCCTCGAAAGTGGTGCCACTCTGTCTGGGGTACTTAGGAGGGGTGGAGGGGGATTTAGGCACCCTGGACTGAGTTGCCTAGGCAACTCAAGTCGCACTCCGTCCTGATTGGCCCAAGTGGTGAGCCGGCCGGCTCACCACTTAGCATGTTTGAGTGACAGCTAGGCTGGGTGAATGGGGTTTTTCTGCATAAAAGCAGGGCTTTGGGGACTGGAACTTAGGAAGTCGCCACAGGACCGAAGAATCCGACGTGGGAGAAGCTGAGCCGGCCTGCTACGACAACACCACCGGTGGAGCCCTGCTGAACCGTCTCGTCACTTTTCCCAAAGACAGAGGAGATCTCCAGCCGGGAGAGTCTTCTTCCTTCGACTGGTGGGGATAACCAGTCTGCTTCCTTTTTCGCTTCCTGGAGAATCTCGTGGCCGCCTTGCCTGTGCCAAGCACCCCGGCAACCGGGATACCACGTTTTACCACTACCGCGAATCAAAGGGTAGTACCTTTAACCGGAAAACTCAGCGGCTGGTTTCTTCCCTGGCAGTGCAACGACCTTCATCTTTCCTCCACGTTGAGATCTTCTCTTCCTCTGGACGACGCCGCGCTGCCAGGAACAACTGCCCCCGCTGGAGGATCCTTTCCACATAAGGTACCGTGTTCCGCTTGGCTTCCCTTGCAACCGACTGTACGGGGTAGATTTAGCCCCTGGCTTTCGACCCTGGGTTAGCCTGGGACACCCTGGCTAAACTTTTCTGAAACCTAACTAAAACCTTTCTGAACTCCCTGCAAGACTTTTTAAGCCTGTTGTCATTAAGTGAGCTTGGGTGCATTTGTGCCCTGCTCTCTCCAAGAGTGGGCCCGGCCTATGGACTTTGGCTCACAAGTAACTTTGGACTTTCCTGCCTTGCTTAAGAGTTCCTAAGTATTAGTGTGGTGTATTTTCCTACATTCTGCCTTTTTCCCTCCCTTTTCCATTAACTTATTGGAGTGCAATCTATAGTTAAGCGCTCACCTCTGTCTGGAAATAAGTGGTGTTAACTAAGACTTGTCTGATAAGGAAGAATAAGGAAGAAGGGATGTATATATAATAATAGTAACTGTGTTTAGAGTGATTTACCATAATAGTGCTGGAGTGTTTCAATAAGTGTGTTTTTAAATAAATAATTATATACCTTGATACCAAAGCTCTGGTCAGTGTTTGCTTGTGCTATTGTATCTGAGTGCCTATTGTGTATACTTTGCATACTGCCTAACTCTTCTTGAGGGAAGTCTGACTGCTCAGCCACAGCTACCAGGTAAATCTGGGTGGTGCAGACTGCTACCAAGTGGGTTTACTGTCAACACCTGTAGTCCTAAATCTTTTGCAGTGGTCCCCAAGGGAACTGCACAGGTTTCTGCCTAACACATATATATGTGGTAGGGAATGGGTATAGTGGTTTTAGGGGTGGGCGAAAAGAATTTAAAAAAGAAAAAAGTGGTCTTTTTTCAAAGTTGTTCATGCTTTCTAAATTGGTTCTTTGTTTTAAAATTTGACAAAATCACAAGTAACCCAATAGGCCTGCCCAACTTCGCGTCATGGTGGATCATCTGGAACCGCTCTCTGACAAGCAATGGATCCCGATGGATAATGTGAACCTGGCCCCAGTCTCTTTGGGGGAGTGGTTGTGTGTGCCCCGGCCCCATATTCCGAGGCGAGTGATGCACCACCCAGTTCTGGAAGTCCTATGGTCCCTTTGAAAGAATACAGAGAGAATAGATGGTTGTCCACATGGCCGTCACCACTGAGTTGCATCTGGGTCCTGCGCTTGGGGGACAGGGTTGAGGAGCTGCTGGCGTTTCAGCATTGGTATGAGGCAGGGTTGAGAAATGATAGTCAAATGTGTGAAGTGGGGGGGGGGGGATTCAATTTGCCGGGTAGGTTGGAGGAGTACCTGGGTGTTGTAAAGCTATCAGTGTTCTGCTACCTACAGTTGAAAGGAGTTCAGCTGGACGGTCAGGGGGACAAAAACCTGAGGAGGGGGTTGACAGATTTCGAGCAGCTCCTGCTCACGAAGTCAGGCTCCCGGGGACTTAATGCTGAGCTGTCTAGGGCAACACTGTCGGCAGAGTCCAGGGACCCACTCCTGGCCAGGATCAAATGGGGACAGGACTTGGGTAAGGACATTGATGACGCCTTGTGGGCGCTGATGTGTAAGAGAGACTCATGCTCGACGGCGTCCCTACAGTACAGACATGAGGCCTTGAAATTGCTACATAGGTGGCATGATCCGCTGGCTGTGTTGGCTAAAATGTGTAAGGGGTATGACCCACATTGCTGGAAATGTCACCGGGTGAAGGGGACTATTGTCACATGCGGTGGGGATGCCCCATCGTTCAAGCTTACTGGAGGGATGTTTTATCATGGATGAAGGTGGTCGGTGGGATTCACAGCGCGCTGTGGTTTCTCTTCTTTCGGGTGCGGTGGAGGAGGTGGGGCACAAGGTACAAGTTATGTTGGTGGCTGCTAGATGCTGCCCAGCCCAGTTGTGGAAGAGTCAGCGCTTGCCAGTAGAGAAAGAGTGGGTAGTGGAAGTGTGAGCCATATATGATATGGAGTTCCTTACGCCCCTTTTGGAAGAGTCTTGGTGCAACATTGAAGTCCTATGGCTGCCCTTTTATGAGTGGTATGGCCAGTGAGCAACACAAAGGTTGAGGTCTACGGCATAGATGGGCTGTGCGGTTTGGTTGTGGAGGAGTTGCTGTGTTTATTGAGGCAGGAAATCCCCTCTTAAGAGTTAGGGCTAGTGAGGCATTTTTCCCAATCCCCCCTTTACTTTTACCTCCAATAAAAATATACGAAGCAAACAAAAAACTTCTGTCTCTCTCTCCCAATTCTGCACCCTCACACAACCCAAACCACCTCACCTCACTGTCCTTGTTCTGATTAAGCAAAGGTTGCTCATAGTGAAAACCATTCGGCCCAATCACGAGTTTAGACCGAGATCTTGAATGCAGCAGTAACGGTATTACTGCCACATTTAAGGGCTGGCCAAATCATGATTTGGGCAGAAAAAGTCATTTTGACCGCCAGCTTTTTGCCGGAGGTAAAAATGACAATTTTCAGGCCGCGCTGTGGGCCGTTTTCAGTGCTATTACCGCTGGCGGCAATAGTGATCCCCAAACCCCATTGGACCCAATAGGGAATGGGGATTTACTGCCCCCGGAACTCGTGATCCGGCAAGAATTGGGCCGGACCGAGTTGCGGTAGCGATATTAGCGTTGGGAGGTATCCCAGCAGTTACCGCCAGGATACCACCCAACTCGTGATGAGGCCCATTTGACTGAGATCCTTAAACAAACAATTTGATTGAAGTTTGTGTAGTTTGCTACCTTGGGGAAAGATGTCAAGTTTCAACGTTATGGATCTTAATTTGATGTGGGCAGCTGCAACACTGGTAGCAATGGCTTATATTGTATTGAAATATAGAGCAAATTAAGATAGCTAGCTCTCTTCAGTTATCTCAGTTAACTGTTTGCTATGGAGATCCGACAAGTTTGAAACATGGTATGGTCAGCTCAGCAAATAACTCTACCAAAGTCGCTGACTGTGCTTTTTACAGTGCTACAAAATAGCAACAACTTCATTTTCACCCAGTCAATCCACTGTTCAACGTATTGCAATCCGTTTAACCATAGAAGGCCCTTGCCTATAAATCAGGATCCACATCTCTTCTACATACCATATTTTTTCACTTGGTCTTTGAGGGGCCCAAGAGCAGACATTTCTAATGAGATGTTTTCATGACATTGTGGAACTTTCTGGACAGAACTTGATTTGATTGAAGTCGGTGACTTTTTAGGGGACAGTTCTTTAGAAATGTCAAGATTCGCTTCACTTCCAGGACATTCTATAACAAGAAAACAAATATTTTAAGAAACATTAATACCACACAACAAGAACAAATCAATTGCATTTAGTTTGGGAAAATAATATTTATTATAAGTTACTCACCGTAGTGACTGACGTACTTCTAGTCCATAGTTCCCTTTCCTCAATAATGTATGGGTGACTCTCGCTAGGGAGGGGAGACGGACCCTTTTTCACCCGAAAAATCATCTTCCCCTTTATTTAGATGCACGCAGCCCTGGAGGCATGCACTCCCCCGAGTCCGCCCACCGGCGCCACTCCTCAGTCCCCTTTGACGTGTCGACAATACTAACATTGCATAATGACATCAGTTTTATTAGGGGGCGGAAGGTCGGACGTATGGAGGAAAGGGGACTATGGACTAGGAGTACATTAGTCACTACGGTGAGTAACTTGTAATTACTCTTACGTCCCGTCCTATTTCCTCCATACTGTATGGGCGATTACAACTGAATGTAGCCCCAGGGTGGAGAGTTGCCCCTCCTAAGAAAACAAGTTCCTTAACACTGCTTGGCCAAATGCTGCGTCCCACCTGGCATCCAAGCAGTAATGCTTGCAGAAGGTCGAGGGAGTAGCCCACATACTCGCCTTGCTGATAACCTGCCACGGAACGTGTCTTTGGAAAGCTCTGATGGCATGTGCATGCATGTTTGCTGGTAATGGCTTGTGCTGCCCCTCATACGCCTCCTTGATGGCCATAATCATCCACATTGCTATGGAAGCCTTGGAGGCCTGATAGCCTGGTTTTGACCACCCAAAGGTTACGAAGAGGGCGTCTGATTTGTGGAAGCTCTTGGCTCTGTCCAGGTAGCATTTTAGCGCATGTCTGCCATCTAGACAGTGCAGTACCCTCTGAACGCCATCCTTAGGGTCCGCGAAGAAAGTTGGTAACACTACCTCCTCATTTAAGTGAAAAGAGGAGCTTCGATTTGTTCCGAAATTCCCGTAGGAGGGCGCTTTGAGAGACACGTGTTTTGGCAAGTCTTGTGCCTTTTTCAGATCAGGGCAATAAACGACTACAGAATTATTACCTTAACTTACACGGAAGGAAAGAAACAATGAATATGTGATGTTGTAACATATATTGCCCTGATTTGAAAAAGGCACAAGACGTGCCGAAACACGTGTCTCACAAAGGTCCCTCCTACGGGAGTTTCGGAACATATATAAACAAATAAAACTGGAGAGAGATTCCACACCAGTGGCGCAGTCCTGGTGTGAAAGTTTTATTCTTATATATCTTCATGAGTTTCTGAAGAGCGTTAGGTGTACGGGCAAAAAGAACAAGTTACTCTCTTACCTGGTAACGTTCTTTCGATGGGATGGTCCGAAGACGTATTCCATATCTATGACAGTAATCACCACAGCTGTGCTGCTTCGGAAAATCTTTCGACGTCTGCGTCCTGCGTCGATGACGTCGATACGCCGTCCTCGAGGACCTCCTCCGACGGCCGACGTCACCAGATGTTATAAGTAGGACGCACGACGCCCGCAGCCTCAGTTGTAGTTTTTTCCCCAGAAGGTGTGGCACCAATCTTCTGCCAGTATGACCACAGAAAGCCTTGCGGAAACGTAAGCTGCAATCACATAAGAAATTCTGTAGCGGGGTAGGCGCGGGAGCAATATGGAATACGTCGTCGGACCATCCCATCGAAATAACGTTACCAGGTAAGAGAGTAACTTGTTCTTCGAGGGGATTGGGTCCTCCGACGTATTCCATATCTATGACAGACTCCCAAAGCAGTACCAACATAAAGAGGAGGGAAAAGAATGTAGAATATACAAATTTAGAATGCCCAATCAAATTGTAGAGTAAAGGACCGCCTTGCCAAAGGCCAGATCCTGCCCCCGGATAGAATCGAGGGAGTAGTGACGTACAAAAGTATGGACCAAAGCCCATGTGGCTGCATCACAGATGTTACGAATGGGAACACCCCTCTGCAGGGCAGTAGAGGCAGCCATACCCCTGGTAGAATGGGCCCGTAAGCCTACGGGAGGGTCCTTACCCGCCAAGCGATAACATTCCGGAAATTGCCAAGATGATCCATCGAGACAAAGTCTGCTTAGTAACAGCTTGTCCCAAACGCCTTCCAGCGTAACCAATAAAGAGTTGATCGTCCACTCTGACCCGGGAAATGTGAGAAATGTAGAAGCTTAAAGCTCTCCTAGGATCCAGCCTATGGAGCCTCTCCTCTTCCTTACCAGGATGTGCAGGAGGATAAAATGCCGAAAGAATAACCTTCTGGCTTAAATGAAATCCCGACACCACCTTCGGAAGAAAGGAAGGACGAACTCTAAGGACAACCCTGTCCTTATGAAACACAGTGAAGGGTGGCTTAACTGAAAGTGCCTGTAATTCACTCACTCTGCGAGTGGAAGTGACCGCAACTAAAAACACAGTTTTAAGTGTTAACAGTCTCAAAGGGCAAGAATGCAAAGGCTCAAAGGGAGCTCCCATTAGAAACTTGAGAACAAGGTTTAGATCCCAACCCGGCACCTGGAAAGGTGACGGAGGGAACACATTTGTGAGCCCTTTCAGAAACTGAGAAATCAAAGGGATTTTAAAATAAGAACACTCCTTAGACGAGCGCTTAAATATAGACAGCGTAGCTAGGTAACCTTTAACGGTACCCACTTGAAGGCCCTTGTGGGCCAAAGAAAGCAAAAACGACAGAACGACAGGAATGTTACATGAAAAAGGATCCACATTCAGAACCCTGCACCAGTCGCAGAACTTCCTCCAACGGCAACGGTACAGGGACTTTGTTGCCGGCCGTCTGGCCGAAAGCAACACCTCCATCACGTCTTCAGGGAGGTCCCAATCCTTATACCTCAACCTTTCAGAAGCCAAGCGTGAAGGTTGAGGGATCTGACCTCTGGATGGAGAACCTGACCCCCCTCCCGTGAGAGCAGATCGTCTCGGTAGGGAAGACGACGTGGAGGGCAGATGGACAAGTCCAGAAGGTCCGGGTACCACGTTCTCCGAGCCCATGCCGGAGCAATGAGGATCATCCGGGAACCGAACCTCCGTAACCTCCTCAGCACTTGCGGAATGACGGGGACTGGAGGAAACGCGTACAGCAGCGGGAAGGACCACTCCACCACGAAAGCGCCCCTAAGGCTCAGTTTGGAGTAAATTCCCGCGAGCAGAACCTTTCGCACTTCTGGTTGACACTGGAGGCGAATAGATCCTCTTGAGGGGTCCCCCAAAGGGCGAAGATCTCCAGGAGAATCTCCTGAGCCAGTTCCCACTCATGAGAGATCATGCTCTGCCTGCTCAGAGCGTCCGCCGTCTCGTTGAACTGCAGAGATCGAAATTTCCTGCTGGATGGCCCAGAACCCGAGGCTGCATCGTCTCCCTGCACAGTGGAAGTGACCCTGCCCCCCCTCTTTGTTGAGGTAGTGCATGGCCACAGTGTTGTCCGTCAGAATCAGGACATTCTTTCCTCGCACAGTCGGCAGAAAAGCCTTCAGGGCAAGCCCGACGGCCCTTAGTTCCAATAGATTGATATGGAGTCTGGACTCTGACGGAGACCAACGACCGCTGACTGTCAACTCGTTGGCATGAGCTCCCATCCCATGAGGGATGCGTCCGTCACAATCATCACCTCCGGCCAGGGTAGCCAAAAGGGAGCCCCCTTCATCAGATTGCCTCCGACGGCCCAGCACAGAAGGTCCTTGGCAACCGCGGACGGCACCTGAACAGGGTCCGACATCCTGCCGGAGGACTGAGACCACTGGAGCTTGAGTGCCCATTGCAAAGATCTCATCCGCAACCTGGCCTCTGGCACCAGAAGAATGCAGGATGCCACGAGGCCGAGCAATCTCAAGAACTCGAACGCAGGGAGACTCTGGGCATGTTGGAACTTGTGCACCATCTCCTGAATGTGATGAGCCCTCACCTGGGGAGGAAAACACTGCCCCAGGGACGTGTCGAGCACTGCTCCGATGTACTGGAGCCGCTGAGTTGGCGTCAAGTGTGACTTCTTTAAGTTGAGGGAGAAGACCAGCCTGTGAAGGGAGTGGCAGGTGACGGAGAGATGATCCAGGACTTGCTCGGGAGAGCGCGCACTGATCAACCAATCGTCCAAGTAGGGGTAGCCGTGAATCCCACCTTTCCTGAGATATGCTGCCACCACCACCATGAGCTTGGTGAAAACCCTCAGAGCGGAGGTCAATCTGAACGGCAGGACCCGAAACTGAAAATGCGAGTCACCAACCGCGAACCTCAGGTACTTCTTGTGCTTGGGATGGATCGGCACATGAAAATAAGTGTCCTTGAGGTCGAGCGACACCAACCAGTCCTGAAGTTGAAGGGCCTGGAGGACTTCAGAGAGAGTAACCATCTTGAACTTGTCCTTCCTGAGGAGTTTGTTCAAACCGCGCAAGTGCATGATGGGTCTCAATCCCCCGTCTTTCTTCAAAATCAAAAAATAAGGGGAATACCATCGCTTGTTCCTCTCCGCTACAGGCACAAGTTCTATGGCGCCTTTCTCCAGCAGGGATTGAATTTCCTGAGCAAGGAGTGGATCCAGACTGTTCAAAGGGATTCCCTGGTGGATTGTCGTGAGGCCTCTGCCGGAAAGGAAGACAGTAGCCGTGGGCTCTGATCTCCAGAACCCAAACATCTGAAGTAATGGCACGCCATTCTACAAGATGCTGCACCAGCCTTCCCCCAACCGGCGAAGCATGGGCCTCATGACTGAGCAGAAGCGGCTGCTGCATTGCCTGAGGGCAAAGAGGCAATTGCTTGCGCGGCCTTGGCACCTCGAGTACCTTGTTTTTCACCTCTGGCACTCCTACGGTTGCCCCTTTGACTTGCAGCTCCTCTCGCTTTACTAAAGGATGAGTAATAACGAAAGGAACCTCCCCTCCACTGCTGTCCCCTAGGACGAAAAGGCAGAGGTTGGCGGACTGCAGCGCCCAATGACTTCACTGCAGCTTTGGAGGTCTGCAACCTCTCAAGGCTCTCGTCAGCCTTGCTGCCAAAAAGATGTTCACCATCACCATCAAAGGGCATGTTGAGGAGCCTGGCTTGCACATCAGGAGCAAACCCCGACTTCCTCAACCACGTAAACTTGCGTATCACGGTGCTCGCCACCATGGACCGGCTGACACAGTCTGCCATGTCCAAACCCGACTGAACGGACTCACACATGGCATCCTTGCCATCCTGAATAATAGCAAGAAAACCATCCTGTTCGTCCCCTTCGAGTATATGTTCAGCCGCTAATGAAATACAGTTCCACAGAGTGTGCGTGAAACGTGACAAGGCACATACGGAGTTGGCCGCCTGAAGAGCCATACCCCCTGGAGAAAACACAGCCAGCCATCAAAACGCTTGTCGTCCCTATCAGGAGGGATGGTAGGATACGACACCTGCTTTGCTGGGGCTGTAGCCGCCTGCACCACCAAACTCTCTGGAGTGGGGTGCGTGGTCAAGTAGCAGGGGTCAATACTGGCTGGGCGGTATTTTCGCGGCAAAGACTTGCCCACTGCCGGGAAGACTCTCTGGAGCAGTCCAAGCCGTTGCCACCCTTCTTTGCAGAGACATATGGAATGGGAGTACCGGGTCAGTGGGTGGACCTTGGTCGAGGATATCCATCAGGTCAGCCTGCACAAAATCAACTGGGGGCGCCGACCTCCCCAAGTAGTCCGTGACCCTCGACATAAGGCGCCGGTATGATGACTCGGCATGGATGCCAGACTCAGGCCTCCAGAACTCCACCTCCGGAGAGGTGTCCAGACCACTGGCGTCATGCAGTGACTGACGCAAGTCCTCAATCTGGCTATGACCAGAAAGAATCTTATCTGGCACTGTGTCTGGAACCAACCCATCTTCAGAACCCTCATCCACCGCGGAAATATACTCCATAGGCTGGAAAGGGGGAAAAGAATATAGAAGAAGAACAAGTTACTTCTTACCTGGTAACGTTCTTTCGACGGGATGTTCCTCTGACGTATTCCTTATCTTTGATAATACGTTTCCAGCTTGCTGGCCTCGGAAATATTTTCTGTAGAGGGTGCTGCGCGTCGACGTCCGCCGAGTCCATGTCCCTCGACGGCCACCGTATCGGCGCCGACGTCATCATGCCCATAAATAGCCACACGCTGCGTCCGTTGCTCAGTTCCGTTTTGTAGCATAAGAAAACTCATGCCTGAATTGGTTATTGACCTTGAAGGAGCATAAGCTGCAACCACAAGGGAAGTATCACTGCGGGGATGGTTGGGAGGGGCGATAAGGAATACGTCGGAGCAACATCCCATCGAAAGAACGTTACCAGGTAAGAAGTAACTTGTTCTTAGAAGGGATTGTGTCCTCCGACGTATTCCTTATCTTTGATAGACTCCCATAGCAGTGGTATGTAACTTGAGGTGGGAGTGAGAATGTTATGTATCCCTTTAGGGATGGACCGAATGTAATACGGCCTTGCCAAATCTGGTCTCTTGAGCAGTGGAGGAATCCAGATGGTAAAATTTTGTGAATGTATGTGCGGACGACCATGTGGCAGCCGCACATGTGTCTCGGACCGGTACCCCTCTTTGGAGAACCGAAGAGGCTGCGATACCCCTGGTTGAATGAGCCCTGAGATTTTGGGGTGGCTCTTTCCCTGCCAGTTTGTAACATTCCAGGATGGCCAAAATAATCCACCTGGAGATGGTTTGTTTTGTTATGTGTAGTCCCAACTTGTGACCTGAGTATCCTACAAACAGTTGGTCTGCTTGCCTGATCCTAGCCATTCTGCTGATGTAAAAGCTGAGAGCTCGCCTTGGGTTCAGCCTATGTAGCCTTTCCTCCTCTTTCCCCGGATGGGGAGGAGGGTAGAACGAAGGTAAGGTAATTTTCTGAGTAATATGAAATTCAGAAACCACCTTTGGGAGGAAATTAGGCTTCACCTGTAGGACCACTTTGTCCTTGTGGAAGATTATATGTGGGGGTTTACAGGAGAGAGCTTGTAGCTCGCTCACCCTCCTAGCAGATGTTAGTGCTACCAATAGGACAGTTTTAAGCGTGAGAAATCTCAGCGCGCAAGAGTGAAGTGGTTTGAATGGAGTGCCCATTAGGAAGTTTAAGACAAAATTTAAGTCCCATAAGGGAACCTGCAATGGTTTTGGAGGGTAAACATTAGTTAATCGCTTGAGAAATTGTACCACTAGAGGAAGTTTGAAATACGATGGTTCCTCCGCAGTGCGCTTGAAGATGGAAAGCGCTGCGAGATAGCCTTTTACAGTGCCAACTTGAAGGCCTGAGTTTGCCAAGTAGAGTAGAAACGATAACACCGTTGGTGTACCACATGAAAAAGGGTCGATATTCTCTTCCCTACACCAGCTGCAAAATTTGTTCCAACGGCAGGGGTATAAAGACTTTGTTGCCGGTCTTCTGGCCGAAAGCAACACCTCCATGACGTCATCAGGGAGATCCCAATCCTTGTACCTCACCCTTTCAGAAGCCAAGCGTGAAGGTTGAGGGTTCTGGCGTCTGGATGGAGAACCTGACCTCCCTTCTGCGAGAGAAGATTCTCTTTGAGTGGAAGACGGATTGGAGGGCAGATGGACATATCTAGAAGGTCCGGGTACCACGTTCTCCTGGCCCAATCCGGGGCAATTAGGATCATGGTTTTCCGGAATCTTCTCAACCTACTGATCATTTGAGGAATAACAGGGACTGGTGGGAACGCGTAAAGGAGTGGACATTCCCAGTCCACTACGAACGCATCTCCTAGAGCTCCTCTCGGGGGAAATTCCCTTGAACAGAACAGATCGCACTTCCTGTTTGTGGCGAACAGATCCACCTGAGGGGTTCCCCAAAGGGCGAAGATCTCTTGAAGGACTTCCTGAGCTAGCTCCCACTCGTGGGAGACTGTGCTCTGCCTGCTCAGAGCGTCCGCTGTCAAGTTCTTCTGTCCGGCTAGGTGGACTGCCGATAGAGAGATTCCTTCTTGGATTGCCCAAAACCAGAGCTGCATCGCCACTCTGCACAGTGGCAGTGATCCTACGCCTCCTCTTTTGTTGAGGTAGTGCATGGCCACCGTGTTGTCCGTCATTATCAGGAAATTTCTCCCCTGTATTGATGGCAGGAAGCTTTCAGCGCTAGTCTGATCGCTCTCAGCTCCAATAGGTTGATGTGTAGTCTGGACTCCGATGGAGACCAACGACCGCTGATGGTCAAGTCGTTGGCATGGGCTCCCCACCCCGTGAGTGAGGCGTCTGTGACTACTGTTATCTCCGTCCATGGTTGCCAAAACAGTCCTCCTTTCAAGAAGTTCTCTGGATAGGCCCACCATTGAAGGTCGCGGGCTACCTTGTACGGAATCCGGAGGAGATCTGTTATCCTCCCTGAGAATTGCGACCACTGACTTCTCAGTGCCCACTGAAGAGATCTCATTTTCAGGCGAGCCTCTGGCACAAGGAAGATGCAGGATGCCATGAGGCCTAGCAACCTCAAAAAGTCCAGGCTGGGAGACGTTGGGCATTTTGAAACTTGGGGACCATCTGTAGAATATCTTGAGCCCTCAACCTCTGGTGGCGAGGCTTTTCCCAGGGAAGTGTCCAGGACCGCTCTCCAATGACCTGGAGTCTCTGTGATGGTATCATAAATTGAGGGAGAAGCCCAGTCTGTGAAGGAAGTGGCAGACATAATCTAGCTGGGTCTGGGCCTGTTCCGAAGATACAGCCCTGATCAGCCAATCGTCCAGGTAGGGGTAGACGTGGATCCCTTCCCTCCTTAGACTCGCCGCCACTACCGACATCAGCTTGGTGAAGACCCTCGGGGCGGAGGTCAGCCCAAATGGCAGAACTCGAAATTGATAATGAGAGTCGCCAATTGCGAACCTCAGGTATTTCCTGTGTTTGAGATGGATTGGCACATGGAAATAAGCATCCTGAAGGTCCAGAGATACCAGCCAGTCCTGGAGCTGGAGGGCCTGAAGGATCTGAGAGAGAGTTACCATCTTGAACTTGTCCTTCCTGAGGAACTTGTTCAATTCTTCTAAGTCCAGGATGGGTCTCAGTCCTCCGCCCTTCTTTGGTATGAGAAAGTAGGGGGAGTACCAGCCCTTGTTCCTGTCCGCTACAGGTACCGGTTCTATGGCACCTTTCTCTAGCAGGTCTATAATTTCCTGCAAGAGGAGTGGATCTGGAACTTTTAGAGAGCTGTTCCCCGGTGGATGACTCTGAGGAATGTGTAGAAAGGGTAGGCAGTAACCCTGGGCAACTGTCTCCAATGCCCAAGCATCTGACGTTATAGCCTGCCATTCCGTCAGCTGGTGAGTTAACCTGCCCCCTACAGGTGTATTGTGTGGGAAGGCCTCAGAGTGATTTGGGGGCGGCTGATGCAGATGCCGAGGGTAAAGAGGCACCTGCTGCTGCTGCGGCCTTAGTACTTTTGACCCGTCCGCCTCGGGTGGATCTCCTTTGGCCTCTTTGAGCCGGCTGTCCTCTGCCTTTCCCGAATGCAGAATAATAGCGAAAGGACTTTGCTCTCCCAGAGGTTCCTGAGGGGCGAAAAGGAGTTTGGCGGATAGCAGCTCCTAAAGATTTTGCTGCTGCTTTAGAAGTCTGCAACTTTTCCAGACTGTCATCAGCCTTTTTCCCGAATAGTGAAGAGCCGTCAAAGGGCATATTCAAAAGTCTGGCCTGTACATCTGGAGCAAAGCCAGACTTTCGCAACCACGCATGCCTGCGGATTGTTGTACTTGCCGCCATGGCCCTGCTGATACTGTCAGCGGAATCGATGCCAGTTTGAAGTGATTCGCACATGGCATTCTCGAAGATGCTTAACATTTTCTTTCTGAATTCCTCCCACTCAGCTTGAGAGCTGTGTTTAGTGGGACAGGAGACCCTTTCTGGGGACACTGAAGACGACGAGGAAGGGGATCTTCAACGTCTCTTTTTTGAGTGTCTTGATCTCGACGAATGATGGGAGCTACTTCGAGATCTAGAATGGGAATGTTTTCGACGGCGAGGAGACAAATGCATCGACTCAGCCAAAGAAACCTTCGAGGAGGTTTTGACTGACTTACCTCTCTCGAGCTTCCCCTTGCGCTCCTTCAAGGCTTTCGCCGTCATGGACATGCAGTCCTCACAATCCGAACAATGGGGCTCGGATCCCAAGCACCACAAGCAGATCCTGTGTGGATCCGTTATCGGCATTTTTGTACCGCAGTCTCGACATTTCTTGAAGCCGGATCGCGGCGTTGTCGGTTCCGATGAAGGTGCCATCGAGAACAAGAAGGTATTATTCAAGTAGATATATGTAGTTATCCTTACTGAACTGAGCAACGACGTTCCGAGGCCCCACGAAGCGCGGAAAAACGGAACTGAACAACGGACGCAGCGCGTGGCTATTTATGGGCATGATGACGTCGGCGCCGATACGGTGGCCGTCGAGGGACATCGACTCGGCAGACGTCGACGCGCAGCGTCCTCTACAGAAAACATTTCCGAGGCCAGCAAGCTGGAAACGTATTATCAAAGATAAGGAATACGTCGGAGGACACAATCCCTCCAAACGACATGTTTTGCCTTAGACAGAGCCTTTCTAGGGGTTCCCCCGTGCCACAGGGTACCTCCGACACTACAGCCTCGAAAGGCGTTGACGTCGAGCGCGGCGCCGGCAACATCATCGGCTTCGACACAGGCCTCGAGGGTGGAGCCCCGAGCGTGTCCTTCGACAGCCTGGGCGCTGATGGCGTTGACGACTTCCTCAGAGATGGAGCCTCAAGAGAGTCCTTCGACGACCTCGGCGCCACCGGCGTCGACGTCTTCTTCGAAGACTTCACAGATGCATACGGGCTCGAGCGCATTGTGGAACGGGACCTCGAACGGGCATGACTGGAACGATTCCCCTTGTCCGAGCAGGACCTCTCCCGCGAATCGTGCCGACCACCCGAGCCCAAAGGAATATCAGCGGTGTCTCCAGTACGGTCACGACCGACCCCTCTCTGAGGCGTGGACGGACCGGAGCCCTGCGATTCAAGAATCGCCAGCATTTTCTTCCCGAAGGAAGCCCATTCCTCCTGAGAGGAACGCTTGGTGGGATAAGAAACCCGCCGACGGGCAGAGTCCTCGGACGAGGAAGGCGACCGATGACAGCGCTTCCGGGAGTGCCTCGAAGAGGCAGAGGAGTGGCGGGACCCACTCCGGGACCGAGACCCCCTAGACTTACGACTACGATGCAGAGAGTCGCCCCTCGAATTGTCAGTCAAAAGCCCAGTGGACCTTGCCTTCCGGGGCTTGGACACCTTACCGACTGACAGCTTCTTCTTACGTTCCCGCAAGGCCTTGGACGTAAGCGACTGGCAGTTGACACAATCATCCGTGTCGTGGGCCTCCCCGAGGCACCAGAGGCAGGCGTTGTGCGAGTCCGTCACTGACATCTTGGGCCCGCAGTCCACACACTTCTTGAAGCCCGGCCTTAGGGTGGAAGAAGAGGAAGATATCCCGACAATACTTCACAAACGAACAGGTTCGAAGAACCGAAAGAACAGAAACTCCAAAGAGTCGAGGCGTTCCAAGATCTCCGAAGCGAACACGTTCGCGGAAAAAACTGAACTGAGGCTTCGGGCTTCGTGCGTCCTACTTATAACATCTGGTGACGTCGGCCGTCGGAGGAGGTCCTCGAGGACGGCGTATCGACGTCATCGACGCAGGACGCAGACGCCGAAGGATTTTCCGAAGCAGCACAGCTGTGGTGATTACTGTCATAGATATGGCATGCGTCGGAGGACCCAATCCCCTCGAATGACAGTGTTGTCAGAATACGCCAAAAGTGGAAATCGTTTATTACCAATCCGCGGGAAAGTCTGTCGCTGACTTAAGCAGTGCCTTATATAGGCCATTGATACATAATGTAAATACGACAGGGGCCAGAACACACCCTTGCCGAACTCCTGATGCCACCTTGACATATTTGGTATACAGCCCCTGTTCACCAAAGCACACACATGCACTATTGCCCTCATGAATTATCAATAAAATCCTCACCAACTCAGTTGGACAACTCATGGACCCCAGCACCTGCCATAGTTTCTGTTAGGGAGAATTCTCATTTATGGCTAATTTCCCTTACTTAGTGGGTGCCTCAGCAGCTTTGCTGGATTTCTGGAGTTTATATTTTCCACCTGGTAAGAGTGTGAGCCTTTTTTCCCACTCTTACAGTGTATTTTTGTGTGTGTAGTACTTTTTGTGCTCATGGGCTATGGAGTGTCACCAACTCCCTAGGGATCATATTTTTACTTATGTGTCCCACAGCACCTTTAGTGCAGTGACACAGGGATGTCTTTTAGACTTCCCTTGTGAACTCCATTTATGGGGATGACTACTGTCCACCAGAAACCTGTAAAGTCACCATTAGCTTTACTAGTGCTTTTTAAATACGGGTCCAGTGCAAACCATCTTACCATGGGGTACTGGAGGGGAATATCTTTACCCTGTCCTTCTGTACCTCAAGGGGTACTTTGTGTCCCCCTTCCCGACTCGACATGGCTGGTGGCAGTGGTAACTATCATTTTGACAGGGATTCCCGTGTTAGTGTTCTGGCTGTGGTGACAGACGTGAACATAAAACCTGCTACCCCATATAATTTTTATTTTGGGCCTTAGCGTGGCTTTTTGCCATTTCGTGTTGGAAAGGTCTTTCTTGTTCTTTGCTTTTCGCGCCAAACCAGTTTTGGTTACCTTGTTCTCCGTCCTTTGGCGGGCTTCTGCGAAGAAGCCCTCCTTTGGCTTCTGGGTGTCTAGGTGGGCTGAATGTGAGGGAGGGGGTTAGTAACCCCCTGCACAGGGTCTCCTTGGAGACCCAAGTCGCACTTTGTGTCCATTGGCTGAGGTGGTTGTCCGGGCTGGACAACCCCCCTGCTGTGTGCCTGACAGCCAGGCTGTGTGAATGGGGGAGTTTGGCATAAAAGGCAGGACTCTTGGGCTGCAAGTCTCCGTCGTCACTGGAACTACAAGAACCAAAGAGAAGTGGAGAAGTGCCTTTTATCTGCCTCTTAGAACACGTCCTCTGATTCTTTTGCCTTGACATAAGTATTGCCTATGATTTTTATTCATTATTCCCTTGTTTTAAGTGTGATTGACTACGGTTACACTTCTCCCCGCGGGTATGCTTTTGTTTCATAAGACCGAACTCTCATTACTGTCAAAAAGTGATCGCGTAAGAATCCACGGTAACGTCTTTGTTTCAAAACACTGGGCTGTCAAATCCTAATGTACTTACCTTGAATTGACCTGAACAAGAGGAATTGGTTGGGTGTAGTATATTTAGAGTGTGGTTTTATTTAATAGAAGTTTAGTGTTTTGTGAACAGATGGTTTTAAAAAAAATGTACTTATAATATTTTTTTAACAAGAAACCTTGAGTCAGTGTTTGCTTGAGTCACAGTAATTGTAGTCCTTTGTGTAATTCCTATTACTGCTCATTTGCTCTTGAGATAAGTCTGGCTGCTCAGCCATCACTACCACTTGACTGTGTAGTACAGGCTTGTACCAAAGGTGAAATTGTACTATCACTTGTAGTCTTAATTGTCTGTAGTGTTCCCTAAGGGTACTGCAGATGATTCTGCCTAACAGTTTCCTTCTGTTGACTTTATCGAAGGCGGTACTCATGAATGCCAAATAGATCAGTTCCCCCTTGATAAAAACATAGTAGGACCCCCACAAAACACAAATTAACTGCCTGATCTAGCGTCCCCAGACCTGGCCTAAAGCCATACTGAATATCTGTGAGGATTGTCTCAGTGGATATCCATTCCTCAACATGCCTCAGTACAACATGTCCAAAAATCTTAAAGGAGGAGACTAATATAAATATGGGTCTATAGGCTCCTACAGTCACCTTTCTTACAAATTGGATGTATAATTACACTTTTCCACGATTGAGAAAAAAAATCCATGTTTGGAGGAATGGGTAAAAACAAATGGTCAACAGTGGTGTCCACAGGTCAGCCTCTTCCCGTAAAGGTCAGCAGTTGATGTCCGGTTT
Source organism: Ambystoma mexicanum (assembly GCF_040938575.1). Classification (NCBI taxonomy): domain Eukaryota; kingdom Metazoa; phylum Chordata; class Amphibia; order Caudata; family Ambystomatidae; genus Ambystoma; species Ambystoma mexicanum. Next base: position 942,676,146 of record NC_090925.1, on the reverse strand, counting down.
GGTGCCTGTTGACAGATTGCCTCCTTCACCCATCTATTGAGAGAAGGATCGAGGGGCCCCGTCCTCTACTCATGTCCTTGGTTTCAGGACCCTGATACAAGGACGAAAAATGGTCAACCCACCTTCTGGCTTCCACATGGTTTTCTTAGGAGGTCTGTGCTATCCTGTAAGCAGGATTCCCTGCCACATATTCCCAAAACCACTTTGACTTTCTAGACGAAAACTGTAGTTAGAAAATCCTACCAGGCCTGGTTATCCAACAGCCTTTTTATAGATTGTACAGCTATTTTATAGTCAGCCCTTGCCCTGATAATATCTCCCTTGAGGCTAGCTGGGTCCTTTACTACCTTCAGGAGATGTATTTTTGCCCTCCTACAGGACTCATCAAACCAGCCTCTCTTCCAGTTGTTCTTGAGCTTAATGTCACGCTGAAAAGTATCGGAACAAAGACCCCATCAAGTCCCTAAACAACTGAAAAGTACAGTCTGCTGACATATTTGGCTCAAGAATTGATAGGACAAGATGCAAGTTTGATGACAGCACTTTTTGCTGCAAGGTCCCGTGTTCATATTTTGCCCATTTCAGCATGGGTTTGCAATCAGGGTTTGTTCTGCATAAATCCAATTGGGGGATAGAGATTAAAGCTAACTGAACACATTCCCACTTAAGGATCAGCCTTAAAGGAAAGCGATCACTAAAAATATCTTGTACCACCTTAAAATCTAAGATCTACCTCCAATGTGACACGTGCATAAAGAAATAGTGAATAATGGATGACCCGCAAATTGTTCTAAACGTCAATGCTACGGGTATATAAGACTTAATGCGACCATTCAGAGATCGCATACCCCAATCCAGCAGTAACCTGCCCAAATGTAAACCCTTGGGACATGACCCAGTGTTTACCAGCTGCGGTTCAACAATGCCATAGGCACAGTCCTTCCAGGCGTAATGCAAGTCTGATTGCACCCCAGGGACCAACTTGGCGATGAAGTTGCCCCAAAGAACCAATACCATATGGCAATCAATTTTTCATAAATGGTAGCATGCGCCCCTCTCCAGAAAAAACAAGGCATGATAACCTGTTCAGTGGTTTTTTCCCACTATGAGAGTTTGCTGCCACCTTTCACAGATGGGAAATATGAATTTGCATATCAGTCTTTGTCCCACCCACATGGGCAGTTCAGCACTGAAATGCTATGGCAATTCCTTTCTGAACAAGAGTACCAACAGCAACCCCATACATGTGTTTCAGCCTTGTTGGGCCTCATCAGTGAGGTGGAGCTGTGCCTCTCTGAGCACAGTGAGCAGGGAGTCCACGTCTGGGTTCCCCCAGGTAACTCAGGATGACCAACCACAAGTTCCTTGCCAACATTTTTCATAAATGGTAGCAGGCGCCCCTCTCCAGAAAGAACACAGCATGATTACCTGTTCAGTGGTTTTTTCCCACTATGAGAGTTCGCAGCAATCAAGACTATCCAAAATGACACCCTGTATTATATCTTTCAGTGTCTCAAGCTTATTAATCTCTGCAGAATGTGGGCCATTATAAAAGTACCAATTAATATTTTATCTCCATGTTCAGGAGCCAGAATCACACATTGTACATATTCTGAGTTGGTTGCCGTTTCCTTGATACTATAAGTCAGAGATTACCTAATCAGTATAGCCAACCCCCCATAGCTGTGGCCCTTTTCTTCATTGAAGCCTTTACATGAACGGAAACAACCCCCCGCCCCCATAACAAATCCTCTACAACCTATGTTTCTTGTAACAATACAACATCATGTAGTTTCAGATAAGCCACTATATCTGGGTCCTTAAATTTGGTCCAGCGCCGGCTATATTCCAGCTAAGAATAACTTATGTTTGCCCTACCAGTGTTTTTATGGATTGTGCCTCATTCCTGCAGTTAGATACATTTCCTTCATTGTAGGTGGACTCTTTACTATTCAACCACTGTACTGCATTTTTCCTGGGCATAGATTCAATACCATCATGCCAATTAACAGGGTGAGAAAGATGGCCATACATGTTCGCTGAAATAACTGAAGGCAGGTGGTTTGATGGGCCCCCAACTCAACCCATGTGATCAGGTACCCTAACCCAGGATCCAACAGCTCTCTTTTGTTCATATTCTAACCCCATTTGCCTCGACACCATATCTGGTGCAGTAAAGCTATAAGGCCCGCCCTGTTGTGAGTAGGCATCGACTTTGGGAACTAGATGTACAGAAGAAGGCTAAAACGAAAACAATTCAAACCCTAAATCGTATAGAGGTTTTGCATTGTTACATATCTGCTCGGCTACTAGAGGAGAGATCAGTGAAGCCAGCACCAAGTTGGTGTTACTATGATATGTTGGTAGTTGTAAACTCACAATATCATCTGAATTAATACCACGTAAATCAGCAGTGAGATGAAATAAGTGGAGTAACCAAGTACGATTTAGAAAGGGACTGGCTTCACTAGGTGTGTTTTCTACAATTTGTATGTATTTGGAGCCTATACCCCGGAAAGTCCTTAGCAGCCTGTATCTTGTCTAGTTTTTTCGCTCTCAAAGCTTCGGCATGGGCAAGCCAAGTCGTGTGATTAAGGCTAGATCCCACATCACTGTCTCCCTTACTTAATGGGGGTGTTTGTTTAACATGGCCCTCATGACTTACACAGCCCAAAGTATTAAACCCTTTGTGTGGCATAATCTATCACTTGCCCCTAAGCAATGTTTACTAAGCCACACAGGGGTGCTAGACAACAGGGGCCAGAGATAATTGACACACTTTGTTCCACAGATGGATTGTAAACAGTCATCAGAGGAGACTGATGCAGCAGCCTGTTCATTGTTTGATACCTCCTCAACAGCGTTCACACTTTCTTTAGGTGGAGACACTGTCTCAGGATCAGGGAAGGTAGACTGCATCCATTTATTCAGGGGGCCGTACAATAACACTTGTCTTGCCGATCGATCAGGCTGCCCATTGATGACAATATATTTGTCAGCAGTTAGTTTCCTTCCTTTAGTGATAGTCATTTTGCTGTTGGCAGCACTGGAGTCGACTTTATTAGAGATGACTCTTGTTTTGCTGCGACATGCGTCAGTGGCTAGAGCCACTTTGTGTCTCTTTTTTTTCGATATAGGTGCTGGAGTTTTAAGCAGATATTTTTCCAAATTAATAGCATCCAAGGCATGCTCCTTGGTTGCTGCAGACACATTTAACTAGTCCTTTTGTAACATCACATATTTGGAACCCGAGGTTTGCGGATTGGACTGTTTATGAGACCATTCAGCGTCAGGGGATATACTGGCATCCCCGCCTACCACAGGGAGGGGGCCACATATATCTGAATTAGGCCCAGAATTCAAAGAATGGATTTCATAGTCAGAATGAGATATTGCATATGTGAGTCCATGGCTGTGGCAAGTATGACATCCACAACACGCAGCAGAATACATTTGGTTTCACTGTGTTCTTCTGCAACTTTTGTAAAGAGTAGGAATAGTGCATCTAATTTCGAGGTGATCGTGTGCAGTGCAGAGGTGATTTGGGCTAATTCACTCCATTGACTGCAAGTGGGGTTTCCCCACTGTGCTAACGCCTCATCTTCTTCCTCACTTTCAAAATAGTGTGTTTATATGTCGGCAAGACCAGCTTTTCTAGTTTGAGATTAGCTGACAAAGTTACACCAATGTTGTTATTATGGCTAGAGATGTTGAGGGCAAGTGAGTTTCGCCTCATGTTTAAACAATGATTAAGCAGTGACTCATTATCGATCATTGGTGAACTCACCATCGGAGTGACTAAAAGAGATGTTGCAAGAATCCGTCGCTGCTAAGAGTTTCAGCGTAGTCAAAGGAGCTGAGTCCTTATAGCCCAAATATACAGTCATTTTCAATTGGGAAGAGGTTTGCATTGTCATTGTTTCCCTTTCTTAGGTGTAGGGATTAAGTTCTTGCGCAATATACCAGGCATAGGGCTGCGCGCCAGTTTACAGAAACGGTGAAGGGTACTACGTAACCCATATCCTATCGAACTCAGAGGGTTGGTTTTTATTTTTTGTGCTCATGTTCGTTTTCATAGCTCAGTCAGTAGATCTAGTAAGTAGATAAACAAATTTAAAAAAGCTAACAGGTACCAATACCAGCTGAACAACAAGTACCAAGTCTGAGATTCTGTTCATGTGGGGAGGAAGTAGAGCAAGACCTGAAGCTACTCCGAGCGTCAAAACGCACCACAAGTGGCCGCTTCTGACACTTAGTAGACTATTATATTGTATGTAGTATATTGTTTGTAGTAATATTATGAGTGTCCCATGGGTGTCCCAAGGCTGTATGGGGCTTTCCAGGGACACCAATTTCAACAGAGGGAACCTGCGGTATCAACGTCGCTGACACCAGCACCATGTATATCCGCGAAAAACCACTATGTGCCGATGAGTAATGGATGTATGTAATTCTCGTCATTCTGGTGAAACAACCTACAGGTTTCAATGAGTCCCAGATCCCTAAAAACATCCCATGGGCTTGCCAGAATCTATTATCATTACTCGTGGGAGCCAATTTTGTATCTATTGTGGGGTCCATAACACAAGTGAAATCACCTCCCACCATCACCTGTCCTTCACACCAACTTCCAAATTGCTGGAGCAACATGGCCAAGAAATTATCCTGCCCCTCATTAGGAGCATACACCATGATAAATGTAAACATTTGCTCACCCAGCATCCCCGTATGCACCAAAAATCTCACCTCATGGTCCCTGTCTATAAAACTCTTCTTAAAACTAAGCGTGATGCCTATCAATATCCCCACCCCTCCCTTCTTTGGTCCACTAGATGCAAAGAACTGGTGAGGAAACCCCTTGTATCTCATCAGCCCTTCATCTTTCGGGAGCAGATACATCTCCCCATCATCTATCTTCCTCTCTACCTGTGGTGTTTTCCAGGGGTCTAACCTCTAGCCCTGGCTTTTCAACCAATACCTGGCAACTCTCGGCCATTGCATTGCCATTTTCTGCTCAAAATTCCAGTGCTACGCTGACGATACAACTCATTTTCAGGCTGCCCTCGGCCACCTCCTCTCCCTCTCTCATCTCCGATTGCCTAACTGCCAGTCAAGATTGGTGTGCCGCAAATGATCTTTGTCTGAATACCAGCAAGACGGAGATCCTCCTCATCGGCACACCTTCACCATCCTTTCCCCTCACTCTCTGGCCGTTCTCCCTTGGCCTGCCTCCTACCCCCACCTCCGAGGCTACGAACCTCAGAGCCATCTTTGACTCCACACTGTCCTTCTCCGCCCACATCTCTGATGTCTCTAAAAAGTCAAACTTCCTACTGCACCTCCTCAGATTCATTCTGCCTTTCCTCTCCTTCCCCCAGAAGGTCATGGTCTCCCAAGCTCTGGTTCTCTCTAGGTTGGACTATTGCAACAGCCTCTTCCTAAATCTACGGCCCCTACTCCCCGCCCTTTGCAACTAATCCAGAGCAGGACTGCGAGGCTTGTCCTTGGCTTCAAGCCCCGAGATCATATCTCTCCAGATCTGAAATCCCTCCATTGGCTCCCAGTGGATGCAAGGATTAAATTCAAAACCCTCTACATTGTCCACAAGGGTTTCTGGGGCCTGGGTCCAAAATACCTTCAGCTATCCCTCCGCAAATACCTTCCATCTCAAGCTCTTCGCTCCTCTACCTCTAACTCCCTCAGGGTCAGTCGTTTTTCGAAGAAACGAGCTGTGGGTATATCTCGGTCTTTGGCTGGGGCCTCCCTCTGAAACAGCCTACCTGCCACTCTAAAACTTGAGGAGAACCATCTCCGGTTCCGGAAGCACCTCAAGACCTTCCTATTTTCTTCTGCCTTCGCTCCCCCTCTCCCCTGCTGATCTGTTCTCTCTTGTCACCGTGCACCCGGCACCTGGCCACCCTCTGTCCTTCGGGCCCAGGTACCTGCTCACCCTGCCACATGCCCGCACTGCCTCCGGGCCACCCCTTGCACTGGGGTCTGTATCTGTACCCATACAGCCCCCCCCTTTTTCTTCCTGCACTTATCAGACCTATCCTGTCTGCTGCCTTAAACCTAGTACTTGCCAATTGCTGGCTGCACTACCAATGTTTGCCTTTATTACTTATTTATTATTATTATTAATCTGTTTCTCCTTTGCTTCGCACTTTCCACTTCTCCCCCCTTCCATGCACTTTCCCCTCCCCCTCTCCCATGCACTTGCGCGTTCTCAATATCACTGGGCCTAGTAAGATCGCTGTTTTGTTTTCCCCTGTTCCGCTCCCTTGCCTTGTCGCGTTCATATACACTTGTGTACGAGTGCGATAGAAATAAAATATCAATCAATCAAGAAAAGCCAGGAGGCCCCCAGCTTCACCAGACATCTCAATATAGACTGTCGCTTCACAGGCGAGTTTAGGCCCTGAACATTCATATTCTATATATCAGCCATCATCAAATGGGTGTAACTCCATTTGCAGCACTACCAGTACTTCCACAATCCAGGTGCCCCATGGGTACCCAGCCATGCCAAACAAACAGTCAAACCATCCTCCACCTCTGGCACCAAATATTGTCGCCACCCCCACCAGAACATACGTGTCCCTGGGATCATAGGGGCAAATTCTTAGTCCCCTCCACCCCCCACCTGACCACCATCAGTGCCAACTCCTACAATGACCATCCCCGATTACAGGAACTACAGACCCGCCCCCCTGAACCTCCCACCCACCAAGCTGCTGTGAATCCCCATAACCGCACTCCGTACACATATAGGACAGACAAACTGGGACAGAATTCCTCTGAGCCAAGGACCAAATCTTTTCAAGTGGCATCCGCCTTTTCGGGACCCACGGCCTCTCCCCTTCGCAGGACGACGCCTCTGTCAACATCCTTCCAGTTTAGCAATGTGGGCCGGCGATTCACCAGTTCTTCATTCGGTGAAACCTCAGCTGACTGCAAGGCGTCATCTGTCCCCCTTAAATCCTCCATGTCCTCCTCCCGGGAGATATGATCTGATTTATCTTGATACTTGAATCTGAGTCAATACAGAAAGGTCCACCTGCAACGTATATCTTTTTCTTTCAGCCAGCCTGTAACCAGCCGCAGCAGCTTCCAATTCATCCGTGTCGCCTGAGCCACATCCTGGACAGTATGATAGGAGTCTTGAAACTTAACAGGTACTTGTCTACGTGCCGCCTTCAAAATCCACTCCTTAGTTTGGAAGAAATGTACTCTTGTCACCACATCCGGAAATAGGTTTTTCTTTTGCTGATAGGAGGTGTAAACTGTGTGTGTGTGGTCCAGTATGATGTTATCACCTGAGGCATCACCTAGCAGATGCTGAAATAGGGCCACCACATATTCTTTCAGCTCTGCATCTGAGACGGCCAAGGGTGTTCCAGGGAGTCTGATGTTTTTCCTCCTAGACCCGTTTTCAGAATCTTCGTGCTCATTAGGGACCCATTCCATTTGCTGCACAAGTGTCACCATCCTATGGGCCATCTCATCCTGTCATTACCCCTGCTCACGCAGGGACGTTTCTGTCTCGTCTACTTGTTTCTCAACTCCAAACACCTGTTTGTTCAGATCTGTGATAGATTTGGTTAGATGGACGACACAGTCTTTTATTTCTTTTATGATTTTAGCCAGCATGTCTTAAAGATCCGACCACCTCCGCCTGAGCATTCCATGTCGGGGATGAATGAACCTGCGTCACTGTCTGTTGTGTCCTCTTTGTGGCTTCCTGCCCCTGCATCATGGCCTTAATGTCACCTGAGAGCGCACTCATCTGTTTGCCTGACTGTTTGGCCATAGTCTTCTCCGCTGACTCCCCCAGCTGTGGATGAGCACCCCTCCATCACAGCTATCAACTCACCCGCTTTTGGCGGGTGTCACCCGCCTTGCAAAGGGCTGACTCACCCGCCAAGCTTCCTGCACGCCCATTCATTCCAATGGGCGTCTCACCCGCCTAAAACAAAATCGGGTGATTTCACCCGCCTTTGCGAGACAAATGGTTGAGAGCTATGCCTCCATCTCGGTGCCACGCGGCGTACTCCGTCACTACGGCAGCCACCTCACCACCCTAGTTGTAATTCAAGCTTTGTTGATCAGCCCCAGTCTTTGCTAGGCCCATTTGCGCCTGTCTGGAGCCCCCTGGATCCTCCTGTGGTGCCACTGGCCCGGATCATCGGGTAGCCTACCCAGCCAAGATGCAACACTCCAACTTGCCGCATCAATTGATTCCAACACCGAGTGAGTTCAGATATGCCAGGGGGCCCACAATGCTAACTACTCTTCCTCATGTCCATCAAGTGTTTCCTAGGCACCAGTGCCTAAAGCCCCCGACAGGCCACACTCCCAGCGGCAGCAGACTGGCACACGCACTCCTTAGAAACAGATCCTTTGCCTAATCCATCCCTTGTGCAGGTGCCTGGTCCTTGGGGGCTGGCCTCTCCTTCAGAGCTCTCTCTTTCTCACAGCACCCCTACTCCAGTGACCCACCACTATAACCTATCATCAACCTCTCATCTGGAGTATAAATATGTCCTCTTTAGTAATGGCTTGTGCCTTGTGTCCGGGCCAAGCAGAGCATGAGCCTCTCACCTCCACAGCAAGGCAATAGCCCCTCCTGTTCCATGCTGCTTATCCACGCCCCTCCGGCACATTCCTGCTGCTTTCACTCTCCTGACCTGTACTTTGCTTTAGCAGGGGCACTCCTTCATGCAAGCAGGGAGGCCTCACACACCACACAGCTCGCTCGCTCGCTCGCTGCGGTCCCCCGCTTCCTCGTGCGATACCGACTCCCGCTTACACCACCATCCAGAAGGGGTCTGGGTCGCTGGCCAAGGATCCCCAAGCACCCTACCGCCATCACAGCACGGTCGGAAGACTCCCCGCAATGCTCATTAATACATCCTGCATCATTGGGGGGCCCTTCACCCCTCTCTGCACCCTCTATGCTACCAATAGTGGTGTCGGGGGATGACTATAGTCACCTGCCACCGATTATGTGTTACCGCGGCTCCAGGCTGCTGCGCTCTGCTAGTGCCCACCATCTTGAATGCACAGTGGCGCGTCGTCTCTCGCCAAGAACCTCCTTGTTTCACCACTGATTTGTATCAGGCTCACAGGGGCAGGTCAGGCAAGGTTTCAAGCGCCTCTCCCAAAACTTTGGTCATTTCTGTCTGGTCTAGCGGGTCTACGGTGCCATGGGAGCGTAACGGCCACAGAGCTCACTGAAGACCAACCCGTTTCCCCCAGCAGGCCATTCTCCCTTAAAACAAGTGTTTCTTTCACAGAATACTTTTGTCAGAATGGCAAAACAAATGTCACATTTGTACAATATTTTTGTTAGGATGGTAGCACAATTGTTTCTTTCCACAACACTGTTATAATGGCACAATTTTCTCTTTCATACAACTGTTTCCTTCCTGGTTTACTCTCCTGCCAGAAATTCCCCCCTTTTGGCTCTTGTAGATCCCCTGGTGTACTCTCCTGCCAGGAATCTCCTTCCAAAAGGGTTCACTGCCTGATATCTATCCTTCACCGGGTCTTCTCCACAATGTTCACTTTAACCAGGTTGCACTTCCTTACAGTTTATACTTCGTTGACTCCAGGTATTACCTGTTCCAACTTCTCCCTTATTGGAGTTCCACATATCGAGGTTTGTTCAAGGACTGTGTCAACTTCCTTCCTAGTACCTTTTTGATGTTGGCAATGCTTGTTCCAGTTTTCCTTAATCAAACTGACATCTCACGTAAGGCAAATTGTACAATGTTTGCCCTTTTATTTCTTTTTTAATATTTCTTTGCTTGTGGCAATGTTTGTTTCAGGTTTCTCCACATCGACATCTCAGATGAGGAGAATTGTACAATATTTGCATTTCTGTCTCTTTTTTAATGTCTATTGGCTGTTGGCAATGCGGGTTCCAGGTTGCCTGAAACTGACCCTCATGTAAGGAGAATCGTACCCTTATTGCCGTTCTTTACTACTTGCTTGGTACTCAAATTACCTCCCCAAGTGTTTGTCAACTTTATAGCATGTCCTGGCCCTTCCCCCCAACTCCTTTTGGTTCATTCACTGGTATAACGTGCAGCTGCAACAAGGAACTGTCGCTGGGCAGATTTCCCCAGCTGCGCAGAGTCTCTCTTGGTTCCCACGTCAGCCTCCCACTTCTCCGTTCCACAAGACAGTTTCTCATCCAGTCCTGCATCAGCTGACTGTCACCATAGTCTCTCTCCTCCGGTATTCAACGCCTCAAGCCCGGTGCCTGGTAGTGTGCTCTTCCTTCAGCATGGCTCGCCTCAGTGACTCTGCCTCTGCGTTGGTCTCCTGCTCTGCGTCCTCTGCAGCTCTCCTCTCCTTCCCCTTTGTTCTGACTACGACCAGCTCTTCCTCTCCTTCCACACTGTTCATGATGAAGCTCACCATTTTTAAATCTCCTGCACAGCTGACGATCATTCAAGCAACTAGTCTGCATCTTTAGCTTTAGGTTGTTCCTGTTCTACATTAACTCCTCTTCTCTTTGTCATCCCAGTACCATAGGTGTTATGGGAGTTGAAGTCCATATTGTTTCTAAAATTTGCAAGGCTATTGTTTTAAATACTTGTTGGAATTGAGTTTGACAGAAACAGAAGATGTTATGTAAATATTATGTGCAGTGATATTGTGTTCAGGACTCTCACCCAAGACAGAAACATTATAATCAAGGGAAGTCAAATGTGACCCATGTATTCCGTAGGTGTAAAGCTTGGTGAGGGGGGATAGCTCAGGGGCAATGCGTTTGTCTTGGAAGCAAGACAACGCAGTGCAACACAGGTTTGAATTCCGATCCTGCGCTTAGAAACCAATCTCTGGTATTAAGCGTGTTATAAAAAACTATTATAATTATACAAATTATAATTATTCTGTTTCGATGGTTTTTTATATAAGGTTCTTTGGGTTTTAACATGGGGGTGGCTTGAGAAGTGACAGCATGCGATCAGGCATTTGGGGAATATAGGATCTTCATCTTCACAAAAAGAAGAATACTGCGTCTCTCCTAAGGGTGTCACCACTTCTCCAGAACAGCCATCTCCTCCCATGTGATGCTCGCCCTCAATGCGACCCCCAGGGTCAGGATCAGGTAGCGGCTGCCTTCCCCTGGCCACATGGGAGGTGATCTTAGGCTGGGGATCAGTGATGACTCTGCAGGATTCTTCACAAGACTATTGGAGCTGATTTTAGGCCAAAGGGTAGAGCTTTGAACTGGTAAAGCTTGCCTTGCACCACGAAACGAAGGAAGCGTCTGTGCTTGCGATTTATGGGAATGTGGAAGTAGGCATACTCCAAGTTCGGAGAGGATGTCTCCATGTTCCAGCTGGCCGAGAACATGTAGCGTGACCATGCAGAAATTGTGTGATTTTAGGAACTTGTTGAGCTACCTGAGGTCGAGAATGGTTCTCCACCCACCGGACTTCTTTCTCACCAGGAAGTATCTGGAGTACACTCCAGGGCCCTGGAGGTGCGATGGTACAGCTTCTAAAGCCCTTTTCTTAGCAAGGTACGAACTTATTGGAAGAGGAGGGACAGATGCGGTTCCTTTTTGCTTATTGGTGGAATGGTAGGGGATTTGTCCAGAGATTCTATGGTGTGACCTCCTTGAACACCCACTTGTTGGTGGAGATGTTGCGCCACTGTTCGACAAACTGTGATAATCAGCATCCCACTAGGGTGCTAAAGTGGGGACCCTGAACTTGACACTGGTCAGGCTTGCTTGGGTGTTTGAGCGCGGGAGGAGGCTCTGTGCCATCTATCTGTATCCTAGTAAGCATGCAATCTCCCTCGGTATGCCTCCTGGGAGGTGGTGCGAGATGGTTGGCGATATGATGGGTGATAATCTCTGGTGGTTCTTAAAAATCTTCCCTTCCCAGAACGAAAGAGCTGCCTCCACTGTTGCAGGGTAAGCCCAGGGAGCGGGCAGTGCCAGTGTCAGTCTTGATCGCCTGAAAGGTCTCATCTGCCTTTTTACCAAAGAGGTAGATGCCGTCAAAGGACACGTCAATGACCTTAGACTGCATGTCAGTGTGGAAACTGGTGGCCTTCAACCACCCATGGCTCCTAAGAACAGCCCCATTTGCCATCTGGCAGAACCCTATGTCTGTATGAGGTGCACAACGGAAAAAGAAGGAGACGCTACCAGCAGAGAAGACAGCGGACGGTCCGTAAAGGAGTAGGGAAAGGCAAAATTCAAACCCTGGCAAGAACGGGAAGAAAATAGGAATTAAAGAAAAATATACGCGGATGGCGACCCCCCTTTAGATATTGTGAGAGGACTTGATCCGGACACCAAAGAGATGGTTTGCGGGATCTGCCAATAAGCAAAAGAACAGGGACCTGCATAATAAGATCATTAGGGACACATCCAAGTGGTCTTAAACAGCACATCTGGTGGAGAGCAATTCCGTTTCGATACCAGAGCGATCTGGAGGTGGGAACATAGAATCAGAGGGGCCGCATCAGGACAAAAGGAAATAAGAAGTGAACATTTCAAAGTTTATCCGTCTGATGGTTGAACCTTAAGAATGGACTAACGGGATCCCATTGAAAGCTGATCCTTAGAGAAAAAATCTAAAAGAAGACAAACACAATTGTACATTTCAATGGAATGTGGTTAATTTTACCCCTGAAGAATTTCCTTGTTAGTAGAATGAAAGTGTGATAGGAATGAAACATGTCGGGTATGGTATGAATGCGGTATGAAAGTAAGCATGGGTATTATGAATATAAAGAGAAATGTTTTATAGACTGGGATGTACTTCTCTATGAGAGAGGAGAGCAAGCTATATATCCAGATTAAGATATGAATTTCTACAATTATTAAATGATGGAATACTACATGATATTGACTGTGCACAGAAATTATTGAGTAATGTATGTTGTTTACGAAGTGTTTGTCAAATTATTCAAAAATTCTTTAAAATTGTTGATGTGAAAAAAGAAAAAAGAAAAAGTTTTTTACTGATGATATGTTACAAAAAATAAATAACTATTTTTGATATTAATTGGTGTATGAGAATCCAATGGTTTCTAATCATATGTAATAAGGAACAACCACGAATGGAGTTGGGGAAGCAAGTGACCGAGTGAACATAGTGTATTGTTAAAAAAGTGTTTTTTGTAGAGGGCTGTTCATAGGTGGTCGTTGAAAATATTACCTCTGGTCTCTCTAAGTTAGTTGAGAACCCTATGTCTGCAATATATAAGGCCACAGTGATGGTGTAATCACATGCTGCTTCACCCTCATGAAGCAAGGACAAAGCCTCATCCCTCTTGTGCCAGGTAGGAAATCCAAGATGGGACCCATATAACACCACAATTCCTGGTCGTAACGGGAAAGAATGACCAAGGAATTTGCGGCCTTGTTCGTGGTAGCAGTCGTGGTAATTACCCGCTTGCTATAGCGGAGATCACAGTGTCTGGACATAGCGGAGTGCAAAGACTATTTCTTTTCCTGACTATCAATCTTTGGTGGTGCCAAAAAAGGGTCTCTCATGACCAATAAACCACCGTCCCAGATCTCATCTATCACAGGGATAGCAACCACTGATTTTCTGAAGGAGGCTTTAGCTGGAATAGGAAACCTTTTTTCTGTTCCACCAGGACAAGGTTGAATAGTTTCACGGCTCCTGTTAACAGTATATGGAACAAACCTATTTCGTATGGTGGAGAACTAGTGCAGGCTACCTCCGGAGGTTCATCATCCGCTAGCACTAAGTCATCATAATCATCAGTAGTAGCATGCGTACCCTGGTACATGTCTGTGTCTGGACCAGTATCCGTGCCCATGAGAGGAGTCACTGGGACTAGTAAACGAGTCGCTGGTCGAGGCGGCGAGGCTGGGGGATTACATCTTCTCACACAGGCAGTGCTGATGGCTACTATTAGGGGAACCATGAGGGGACGGAGGAGGTAAGCAGTGTTGCAGTTCCGTCACCAAGGTTTGCAGAGTGGACAAGATGTCTAACGACAAGTCCCTAGGTGCCAATGATGTTCCAATGGGAACTGTAGGCACAGAAGCGGGTGCAGAAGGTGTAAGTAGTGAATCCACTGGTTGATGAGGTACTGTAGGAGGCACTGGTTGATGTGGTGCCAGTAGAATAAGGTTAGGTTCCTCTTCTACCTCCACCTGATCCAAAAATAAAGCCTACAGAGACTCTTCCGAAATGCTACCCTCCTGTAGCATTTGGACAGGTGATGTTGCAGTAGCCATAGGCGCCAGAGAACACATTGGTATAGCCTTTGATGCCCGTGGCAAAAAAGAGGGCTGGCAGAATGTCCCTCTCCACATTAGCACTCTTAGCAAAATAAGCAATCATAGGAACTTGTGCTGTCCTCGTGGGTGCAGGCATAGGAGGCAACGCAACCCTGCACATGATGGTCATAACTGTATACGAGGTGGAGGACTATTCAATTGGAGACGGTGCATTCGTGGTAGATTCAGAGTTACGACACGTCGACTAGGTCATCGAAGGGAGCATCATCGACGAAGAAGATAGCGTAGACAATGATTTTTGCTTGTGGCTTGTTGACGGGCAACTCGTCCTCAGTGTTGTCATTGTCGATTTGGATGTCGTTTGCTGTAAGACGACAATCCTGTAGTGATCTTGGGCGCTGGTATTGTGGACAAAGCAGTCGATGATATGAACAACAGGGTCCAGGTATCCTCCGTAGTCATTGACGGAAGGGCAATTGAGGTGTGCGACTTATGCCCATGTCCCCTTTTTGGTTTGCTCCCCATTGAAGTGTCCTCATGAGACCTCGACCTCTTCACGGAGGGAGTTTTTTCTGTAGATCTGCCAACCCTGACAGAGGCATGGACTTCGCACAGAGGCTGAGTCAGAGGCCCTGGCACTCTCCTCCTCCAGCCAAATCACCAACCTTCTAGGACGATCCTTCTGCATCTTCGTGGAGAAGGACTGGCAAATGGAGCAGGCATCCACATCATGGTCTAGTGCAAGCAATATATACATTTGTTCATGTTGATCGTCCACAAAAATGTTCTTGAGGTGATACTTCGGGCAGGGCCTGAAAAGGCTCTTCTTGCTGGCGTCTGTCATAGCCGCGTGGAGGAGGCCTCAACGTTGAGTAGAGGGCCTCTTGCGGCTAGAAGATATTCCGATGTCCAGATATTCACCGGCAACGGATCCCTGCTACCGGCCAGTCCCAGATGGGACCGATGATGAAGAAAAAAAGTTAAAGATATTCCAAAATCATATGAAAAAAGTAGATATTTCGAGGAGCGAAACACGAGGACTACCAACATTTAACGTGCAGCAAATAATCTGAATATGGCCTGCAGGGGTGGAGCTAAGGAGGTCTCAATATGACCCAAAGGGACAGCAATAGGTTATATAAGTGACAAGCCGGTTTTTAAGATTTAACGCTAAACAGCTTCAATATTACTGAGGAATTCCAGCATGACCGGGAATATTCATGAGCATGTGAATCCATGAAAGATCCAATGCTGGAGAACTCCAGATACCCCGTGGGGGAATATGTATGATTGGCAGGGATGAATACCACCACATTCTTGCCAATCTCATTAAGGGCACATTTTTTGTCCCCTCGGGAGTAGATCCTCCTAAGCCCCTGTTAGGACAGTTTTTCTGAAGTCCAATTAAGGGCCTAGTAAAACCATTCAACTGAGGCAGTACAAGACTCCACTCTTAGTATAAGACTGTACCACCTGAGTACATGGTAGCGTAGGCAGAGCAGCCAGGCCTATTTTAGGAGGGAGAGAGGGCAGTAGATACAGTACAAGTGAAAATTGTAATACAAATGATCCAAAGAAACACTGAAACACTATGTATTATAAAAACAAAGGATTTATTTAAATACAAGTAGGCCCAGATAAATCTAGGGGTTAAGTAAATACTGAAACATTATATGAAATCACAATATAAAACACAACACTATACTTGAAAGTACACAGACCCAAGTATAGACCTTATTTGGAACACCTAACAGTAGTTCTAGGGAAGTCAAAACCTTGTTATACACATTTAGTATAGGCCAAGCCTATTCTTTGGGAGTAAAAGACCAATGGTTACTTTTAGATTACTTTTGGTAATACAAGGACAGTAGGCCCTTCCAGTTGTACAGTGACTCTTGGGACAAATCACATAAACAGTCAACTGGACAATATACTTTTGGTGAATAGTGAAACACTTATTCTAGGTGCAGTAAAAACCTATCACTACTTTTGTCATAACACACAGTTATACCAGGTGAGCAAAACCTAATGGATGTAATATACAATTACAGATGCTTTGGAAATCAGGGAACCCCAGATGGAGGTAAGCAATAACTCTTGTAACTTGTTTTGGATGGTCCACAGCTAACACAAGGTAAGTAAAACCCACTTACTTTAACTTCACAATGAAGGGGAAAGTAAAACCCAATGTCACACTTTACTGAATAGATATTCTAGGTAGGCAACAACCTAATGTAGACTTATTAAAGACAGGCTAGCAGCAAGTCAGGGGAAGCAAGACCCAGTTGGGGGACACTCATACAGTTATCCTAACAGGACTAACCTGGTGATACCAACAGTTGGAGGACACTCATACAATTACCCTTCAGGAATAATCTGGTGAAACCAACACATTACTTTTGTAAAGAGGCCCAACCTAATCACAGGAGAGTAAAATACCTTCACATCTACTTTCTTTTAGACTGGCAGAACAGTGGCTAAGGAAGGAAAGATGTTAACCATACTTTTAAGAATAGTGCATCACACATCCAAGATCTGTAAGAACTTTTGTAACTGTTCACTCTTAGAATTACAGTTACCAACCAACTCTTTACAAGTAAGTAAAACACTTGATTTCTTTTCTAGGCACAAGTCCCAATCCCTTCAAAGTCTTTTCCCTTAGGGCATGAGTGTCCTCAGTGGCAGAAGGGGGGGTCACTAGGACTAGTGACCAACAGGCAGTGCTAGAATAAGTTATTTAGTGGCAAAAGTCAGAGTTTCTTGAGGAAAACTGGCAAACAAGTGAGCACTTTTACTTCTAGGGTTAGAAGAGGGTCCAGGGGCTTCACAGAAGGCACCCCAGCAGGATTCTAGCAGTGGGACTGGGTGTACTGGACGAGGGACCTCCCAATCACAGAAAACACCCCAGGACTACACAGAAATCCCAACAGGCTTAAGGTAAGTATATACCCAAGCCAACACAGTACCTCAGCAATGAAGAAGAGATTGCAGCAGGAGAACTTCAGGGACTGCAGCCAAATACCCGGTCACTGGATTCCTTGTCCTGGAGACTGAACACAAGACCTCAGAAGGGACTTTGCAGCAGGGATCGATGAAGAAGGCTCTAGGCAAGATTTCTCTCGCGGCTGAATGCGGTTCTGCGGGTTTGGCGCCTTTTCAAGGAGCACAGATGAAGACAGAAAATCGCGGTTGAATTCTCGTCGTTTAAAAGGTCCAGCACTCTTGTGAGGGGACTTTTTGGACTCGATTCGTGTCTCTGGAGATAGACCAAGATGCCCACGAAGTTTCAGCGAGATTCGGAATTCGGAAGA
Source organism: Ambystoma mexicanum (assembly GCF_040938575.1). Taxonomy (NCBI): domain Eukaryota; kingdom Metazoa; phylum Chordata; class Amphibia; order Caudata; family Ambystomatidae; genus Ambystoma; species Ambystoma mexicanum. The sequence goes on along the minus strand of NC_090925.1, from coordinate 942,658,584 downwards.
CCGTGCACCGCACAGTGGCAGGAGGTCCAAGGGTATTGGGGTACTGCAAGAACGCAAGGTCGCAGCAACCCGTGGGATGGCTCACAATGCAGGTCGTCTTGAGTCTAGTGGGTCTCACCAGGATCTGGGTTCGGGTCGTCGTTTTCGGAGACCCCAGGTCGATCGGAAGGAAGGGCTGCAGCAGGCTCCGGTTACAAAGCAGGCTCTCCGGCCGCTGGAAATCATTCCCGCCGCTTTTCCTTCGTCATCCTCTTCGGTTTTTGGTTCCAGTGGTCGACATGACTTCAGCTTCCAGGTTTCCAGTATTTATCAGGAACTGCAACACAACCTCTGCATTCTCTCCCCGCATTTTACAAGAAAGGGGCGTTTGGCTGTCCAATCAGGACAGCCAACCCCCCACTGGGATTTGGCCCAGTTGAAGGAAGACCTAAGACAAAGGAGGGGGAAGTTTGGGACCCCTCCCCCACTTCCTGTGCTTACAGACTGACTGGAGCCTGGGCGGGGTGTCCAGGGGACTCCCGCCGAAGACAAAACTCAAACAAAGGATTTTCCCACCCTGGATGTCAGGGGAAGGAACAAGAAACGACAAGAAACACTAAAATGGCAGAAAAAGAAGACAGAGGCCATTTTGGTAAAAATGAGCACCCTTAGGTGCCTTTACTGCAGCTGTGATTACAGCACGCGGTAAAGGTGCACCAAATTAGTAAAAGGTATCACTGCCACCAGCCATTAAAGGTAAGCTTGTCACTGTAACAGAATTGTTACAGTTTAAATGTGAAAGGGGATACATTGTATCTCCCCAGCACTCCACATAAGGTGGGGTGTGCTGGTTTCACAGAAGTAAATGTAAAAGGGATCCAAAGATCCTTTCTACCCTTGGGAACTGAGTTTACTCAAGGTTAGCACAAGAAAGTTAAAGGGGGAGCCCCTAGGGCAACCCAGCAACAACAGGCACTTATTGCCAATAGGTTGTTAGACATGATAACTTTAAAAAGACACTATGGAGAGTCTTAAAAATGACACCCATAAAAAGAGTTAAAGACAGGTGAGTGTGGAAAAAGGTTCCCACTCACTGAGGTATTAATGGAAAATCTCTCACTAGAAAAGCAAAAGGTTCTGGAGTTGAACCAGGCAAGGAAGATTTACCAGCCCTGTGGAAATCTTACCTAACAGCCCCCAAAAGAGCCCATGTCAAATCCTGTCAAGATGACTGCCCTATTCTGTTTGATTAGAGGGGGAGGGCTAAATATCCTTCCAAATACCTTGGACACTGATGTGCCATTCTGAGGGGGGAAAAAATATGCACCTCTTGGGAAAAAAAGATCCTATTCTCTCAGGGCATAAGTACCATCCCACAATAGGAGCACATTGTTTTTTTTCTCCCATTTGTGCATTAACAGCTCTCCAATATCCCCACAGAAACTGATGTCTAAGGGATAAATATGACCACATACCCCAAGCGGGATATGTTACATCATATGTGGGGAATGTACTCAATGTCTACAAATTAACCTTGTAAAGATTGGAAGGGGGTCTCTGTACTTCTGAAATCTACAATGGAAGAGCAGCAGGCTTACACTTTCAGGAGGTGATGCAGGTAGGTTCTTAAGTACAGTGAGTCCCCAGGCCCCCACAAAGGAATGTCCACACACTATGTTAGGAGATAACACAGCTTTTTTTAAATATAAGATAAGATTCTTATTGTATAAGTATTGAGTAAGCAGAATGAAAATGTGTTTTACAGTGGCAATGATGGAATAATTAATAGTTACTCACTGTAGTGACTAACATACTCTTAATTCATAGTCCCATTTCCTCCATTCTGTATGGGCGTCCCTCGCGAGGGACCCGAGACGGAACCTTTTTCACCAGAAAAATCTTTTTGCCCTTTAAATTTAGAGGTGCGTGGGGGTGCAGCCCTGGGAGCATGCGCTCACCTGACTCCGCCCACCGGCGCCAATCCTCAGTCCTCATTGACGCGTCAACAATTTACAACATTGCCTAATGACACCAGTGTTATTAGGGGGGAGGATGGTGGGACGTATGGAGGAAAGGGGACTATGGACTAAGAGTACGTTAGTCACTACGGTGAGTAACTATTAATTACTCTTACGTCCCGTCGCCTTTCCTCCATACTGTATGAGCGATTACAACTGAATGTAGCCCCAGGGTGCCGAGGAGACCCTCCATATGCAAATAGGTTTCTTAGAACCGCCTGCCCAAAAGCCACGTCTGACCTAGAGGCGGGATCCAGACAGTAGTGCTTGCAGAAAGGCGAAGAGGTGGCCCAGGTGAGTGCCCTGCTGATGACTTGCCAAGATACGTGGGTGGGAACGCAATGGCCGTGGCCTTGGCTGCGACTGCATGGGCATGCAAATTAGCTGGAACTGGCCTGTACTGCCCATCATAGGCCTCCTTAATGGCCGCGACCATCCACCTCGCTATGGAGGCCTTGGAAGCCTGATAACCTGGCCGTGAGCCCCCAAAGGTGACAAAGAGTGCATTCGACTTGCGGAATTCCTTGGTCCTTTCCAGGTAGTATTTCAAGCGCGTCTGACATCCAGACAGCGCAAGACCCTTTGCGGCTTATCCTTGGGGTTTGTGAAGAAGATGGGTAAGACTATCTCCTCGTTTAGGTGGAAGGGCACCTTGGGTAGGAATGCAGGATGTGTCCGGAGGACCCCTTATCCTTGTGGAAAGTGGTGCAGGGCTGTGATGCCACCAGAGCCTATATTTCGCTGACTCTGCGAGCGGAGGTGAGACCTACGATAAGAGCTGTCTTTATGGTGACCAGCTGATGTCCACGGACGCCATTGGCTCGAAAGGTTTCTGTGACAACGCGCCCAACACAACAATGAGGTCCCAGGCAGGGTGTGGTTTCATTATAAGCGGGTAGAGTCTGTGGAGGCCCGCCAGATGTTGCTTGACCACCAGGTTGGAAGAGAAGAGGCTGAATTCCTGTAAGATCCTATGGCCGCCAGATATGTGCAGCATGTGTCCACCTGTACTCCAAAGTGGGCGACGTGTGCCGAGAAGGAGAGCACGTCGTCCAGTGAGCACCTCAGGGGGTCAATCTGCTTAGAGTTCGCCCAATGACAGAATCTAGACCATTTGCTCCTATATTGGCTTCCGGTAGCTTTGCTTCTGGCACCCTCAATGATCTTCAAGTTAGCCTGAAATAGGTTCAAGTGTCTCAGAGTGACCTCCTCAGGAACCACGCTGCGAGCGCTAGTTTGTGAGGAGCGGGGTGCAGTACCCTGCCCCCCTGGTTGGTCAGGAGTAGAGCTGGGCTCAGCAGTAGGTGAATGGGAGGCCTGTTTGATAGGCTGAGCACCTCAGAGTACCACGCTCTTGCTGGCCACCAGGGAGCTATCAGAATGATGCTGAGGTGACATGATTGCTTTATCCTGCAGATGGCGGTGAAGTAGATGTTCTCCACCTGCATGCGCGTTCCTTCCTAGGGACGGGAGAAGGAACATTTTTCACCAGAAACCTCCTTCCCCTTTAAATTTAGAGGCGCAGCCCTGGGAGCATGCGCTACCCTGACTCCTCCCACCTGCACCACTCCTCAGTCGCCATTGTTGCGTCTACAATATTTAACATTGCCTAAAAACACTTGTATTATTAGGGTGGGAGGATGGAGGGACATATGGAGGAAAGGGGACTAAGGACTAAGAGTATGTTAGTCACTACGGTAAGTAATTTATAATTACTCTTAGGTCCCGTACCCTTTCCTCCATACTGCATGAGCAATTACAACTGAATGTAGCCCCAGGGTGGAGACGAGACCCTCCTTAAGCAAATAAGTTCTTCAGAACCGCTAGTTCGAAGGCCGCGACTGACTTGGAGCCGGCGTCCAAACAGAAATGCTTACAGAATGCAGAAGGGGTGGCTCAGGTGGCCACCCTGCTTATGACTTGCCACAGGACCTGCCGCTGGAAGGCGATGGCCGTGGCCTTGACCCTGACAGCGCAAGCGTGCACGTTAGCTGGCAGCGGTTTCTGCTGCCCCTCATAGGCCTCCTTGATGGCCGCAACCATCCATCGAGCGATGTTAGGCAGAAACCTGTGCAGTTCCCTTAGGGACCACTGCAAAAGATTTAAGACTACAGGTGTTTGGCAGTAAACCCACTTGGTAGTAGTCTTTACCACACAGATTCACTTGGCAGCTGTGGCTGAGCAGTCAGACTTCCCTCAAGAAGAGTTAGGCAGTATGCAGAGTATACACAATAGGTACAGAGACACAGTAGCACAAACAAACACTGACCAGAGCTTTGGTGTAAAAATATATAATTATGTATTTAAAGACACACTTGTGATTTACACTAGCAAAAAGAGGTAAGTAAATTCAGCACACAGTCACTATCATATAGATACAACCCTATTCACTTATTAGACAAGTCTTAGTGAGAAACACCACTTATTTTCAGACAGAGGTGAGCGCTTAACATAAGATGACACTCTAATAAGTTATAAAGAAAGGGAGGGAAAAAGGCAGAGTTAAGGAAGCACACAAGTTTCAATACTTTCAAAAAGAACCACAGTAAGGCAGGATAGGCAGAGTTCTACTGGAGAGCAAGGAAGTCAATTGCAAGGCCCACTCTTGGAGAGAGCAAGCAGAAGGGGTCCAGTATGCCCAAAGAGTCTTGTAGATAGTTCGCACAAAAAGGATGAAATTAAAGTCAGGAAAAGTTAGCTAGGTTGTCCCAGGCTAGCCCAGGTTAGAAAGTCGAGGCTTTACTGTCACCCTGAACGATCTGTCGCAAGGGAAGCCAGGCGGGACACAGTACCTTAAGTGTGAAGGAAGCTCCAGCGGGGGCAGTTGTTCCTGGCAGCAAGTGCAAGTCGGCGTTTCGTCCAGAGGAAGAAGAGGTCTCGCCGCGGAGGAAGGATGAAGGTCGTTGCACTGCCAGGGAAGAAACCAGACGCTGAGTTCTTCGGTTAAAAGGTACTACCCTTCTCTTCGCTGTAGTGGTAAATTGTGTTATTCCGGTTGCCGGGGTGCTTGTCAAGGCCAAGGCAGACACGAGATGCTCCAGGAAGGTGAAAAGAAGGCAAAACTGTTTATCCCCACCAGTCAAAGGAAGAAGACTCTCCGGACTGGAGATCTCCATTGTCGTCGGGAAAAGTGGTGAGACGGTTCAGCAGGGCTCCAACGGTGGTGTCGTCGTTGCAGGTCGGCTAGCTTCTCCCTCCTTGGATTCTTAGGTCCTGTGGCGACTTCTGAAGTTCCAGTCCCCAAAGCCCTGCTTTTATGCAGCACACCCCCATTCACTCAGCCTAGCTGTCAATCAAACATGCTAAATGGTGAGCCGGCCGGCTCACCACTTCGGCCAATCACACAAGAGTGCGACTTGAGTTACCAAGGTAACTCAGTCCAGGGTGCCTAAACCCCCTCCCACACTCCCTGTGGTACCCAGACAGAGTGGCACCACTTTTGGAGGCTTCTGTGGAGAAGCCCGCCAAAAGTGGAACAAAGGGCTCGACTTGGGTTGGAGTCACAGAAGAGAACACAAACGCCATTTTAGAATCGAGTTCTGGCAAAAAATACCAACTGGTGAATTAATATTAAATAAATATACCGGCGGTATGTTTGAGGCTATAAGAATTAAATAATTAAAGTTGGTAGCCTGGAACAATGGGAAAATCCCAGAGAGATATATTCGCGGTCGAATATAAAAAGTATTAACCACTGCCACCAGCCAAAACTCGATCAGGGGGGACGGGGACGTACCCCCTCGAACAACAGACCCCGGGGCAATCGAATTGCCCCGACCAGTATGTCCACAATATGATGGTTTGTACTGGTTTCTGTTCATAATTTGGGATTAGTAAAGCCAATGTTGACTTTACATGCCCTGGGAGACAGTAGTCAGTCCAAGGGTATGGAGTCTATGTTGGGGGGTCGCTACGACACCCCTGGGTTACGGCACAGAGGGTGCTGTGTAACCCACATCAAAAACACATGAGACCCTATGGAGTAAAAAGTCCCCATAGCCCATAAAACACATTGAAAGATAAAGGAACACCTCAAATCATGTATAAGAGTGGGAGTAAAAAGAATCTCACTCTTAGCAGGAGAAAAAATAAAACCCCAAAAATCCAGCAAAGCTGCCGGGGGACTCACTAGGTTTGGGAAATTAGCCATACAGAGAATTCTCCCTAACAAGCGATCAAAGCCTTGGATGCTTGATAGCCTGGCCTGGATTCTCCAAAGGTGACATAAAGAGCGTCCGACTTGCGGAAGCCCTTGGTCCTGTCAAGATAGAATTTCAGAGCAGGCCTGACATCTAGACAGTGCAAGACTCTCTGAGCCTCGTCCTTGGGGTCAGCGAAAAGTGTGGGCAAGACTATTTCCTCATTCAGATTGAACCCAGCGGGTACCTTAGGAAGGAATGCCGGGTGAGTCTGCAGGACCACCTTATCCCTGAGGAACATGGTATAGGGCTTGGAGGCCACCCAGTCCTGGATTTCGCTGACTTTGCGAGCAGAGGTGAGTCCCACTAACAACACTGTCTTAATGGGGACCAGCCTGATGTCCGCGGACGCCATTGGCTCGAAGGGTTTGTGTGCCAAGGCGCCCAACACCACACTGAGGTCCCACATGAGGTGGGGCTTCTTGATGGGCGGGTAGAGCCTCGACGAGCCGGCCAAATGCTCTTGATTATTGGGTTGGAAGAGGAAAAGGTTTCCTTCTCTGAATTTCGATAGGCTCTTATGGCTACCAGATAGGTGCGACATGTGTCAACCTGCACGCCTGAGTGAGGTGCGCCGAGACGGAGAGGACATCGTCCAGCGTGCACGTAAGGGGGTCTATCTCCTTTGAGTTGGCCCAGTGACAGAATCCACTCCATTTACTCTTGTATTGGCTCCTTGTAGCCTTGCTCCTGGCGCCCAGAATGATCTCAAGATTGGCCTGAGATAGGTTCAGGTGCTTGAGGTTGATCTGCTCAGGAACCACGCTGCAAAGGATACCTTCTGAGGAGCAGGGTGGTGCACCTTGCCCTCCTGCTGGGACAGGAGATGTGCTGGGCGCAGCGGAAGGTGAATGGGTGATCTATCCGTGAGGCTGAGCAGCTCAGAGATCCACAGTCTCGCCGGCCACCAGGGAGCTATCAAAATGAGGGGTGTGGGATTAATGGCATAGGTTGTCATGCCCTCCCAAAGAATCTGCAATGCGTCGCCCAAGGAGCCGGGGCCCTGCCCCTGCCAAGACGCGAACGGATGGCACTTCCTGTTCTTCCATGATGCAAATAGATCCACCTGAGGATGGCCCCATGTGGCGAAGACCACCTGGTCATTCAATTGCCATTTGTAATTTTCTGCTCCCAGCCTTCTGAGCCTGTCCGCTTCCAAGTTAGCCGCCCCGGGAGGTCGAAGGCCATGAGGTAGATGTTCTCCAGGGCACATTCCCACATGCTAACTGCTAGGCTGCACAGTAGAGGGGACCTGGTACCCCCCCTGCTTGTTGACATAGTACATGCTGGTGGAGTTGTCCGTCTGGATAAGTACAGTCCTGCCTCCAATGAGCGGAAGGAAGGCTCTGAGGGGTAGCCAGATGGCTCTGAGCTCCAGCCAATTGATATGTGACTCCTGCCGGGGCCAGACTATGTGGACGCTGAGGTTGTCCAGAGTGGCACCCCAACCTTCCAGGGAGGAGTCCATACTGATGGTGACCTGTGGGGTCAGCTGCCAGAATGACTTGCCCGTCCGCAGGTTGCAGTCCTTGGACCACCATGAGAGGTCTGAGTGGAGAGAAGGAGGTATGCTGGCCAGCTCCGCTTGGGGGCCTTTCTCCTGATTCCATGAGGCTGAGAAGTGCAGCTGTAACCTCCTCATCCTGAGCCTGGTGTGGGGGCGGCCAGTAGAACTGCTGCCATGATACCAAGTAATGGTGGTACTACCAGGCTGGGGTCACTGCTCTGGTAAGAACTGCGTAGTGGCCCTCTTGATGGCCATGATCTTGTCCTCCGAGCGAAACACCTTCTCAGAGCATGGCATCCGCGTTGGATTGATGCAAGTGCAAGGAGGCGTTGGAGTACAGTTTATTCCTGTATGCCTCCAAGATCTTCTCGGACTAGCTGTCCCCGGACGTCTGAGGTTTAGAGTAGAGTGACGCTGCAGCAATCACTGAAGAATGCGGCTGAGGGTGTGCTGACAGCAAGAGTGGATCCCCCCTCCATCTGTCTATACTTGGCATTGAGACGCTTATTGATAGGTTGGGTAGAGTGTGGCTTGAGCCACCCCTTTTTGGCCAAGGCCACAAAGTCTTTCTGCATCGGGACACCCGTCTTGGTAGAGGATCTTAGGGTGAGGACTTCTGCCAAGAACCCCTCCTCGGGCTGCTCTACCTCTGGTTGAGGAAGGCCCAAATATTCTGCCAAACCTGCAAGCCTGTCATGGAAGGCCTTCGCTGACGACGGTGTGTCAGGGTCCTCCTCCTCGTCTTTGTCCACCAAGATGTCTGGCTGGTTTGGAGCGGGTGGAGGAGTGCTTGGCGCCGTGGGCTGCTGCGGAAGTTGTTGTGGAACCACCTGCACTGGTATGGGAGCCGGCACTGCAGGGCTGGCAGCGGGTGCTGCACCGGTGTCTGTGGAGCCGGAGTCATGGGAGGAATGATTATGGGTGCCAGTGGGGTGACTGGAGGGATCAAGTCCCTAATTGCATCCCATCGGATGGCCCCCATTTGGGGGTTTGCATCAGAAACAGAAACCTTTTTTGAAGAACCTGTCTTCGGAGGCTGAAGAGGTGGCCGGCAATATTGATGGAGTGGCTGGAGGCTGCTGAGGCCGGTGTGCACTCTGCCTAGGTAGCAGGGGAAACCTGCCCTGCGCCACTGATTGATAAGTTGTAGGCCACGTACCTGGTTGATGCCAGTCCCACCTTGAAACTCGTTCACCCGCCTGCTCTGTTCCTAGGAGTGGTATCGGACGAGCGTTGTCTGGCCCGGGGGCCATTTTGTCGAGCTGCATGCCACATACAAAAGTCGTTCTGCATGGCTCCCTGGGCCTAGCCTCCTCCAATCCGCTTGGTGGTGGAGCAAGAGACCTACCCGGCACCTTAGATCTAGACCTAGAAGGCGTACCGCCCTCAGCAGTGTAGCCGGTAGTGCTGCGTGAAGGAGCCTCCTCGGACATTGAGCCGGTGCTAGGGCGTACTCCCGGTAAAAGAACCTTGCAGTCCCTCAGGACTGATTCCGGAAGGATCTAATGACCCCTCGACCGTATGGCCGGTAGCTGGACTAGCCTCGGTGTGTGTGCTGATAGCAGAACCTGATGGGTTACTCCCGCTCAGGCGCTTCCTCTGGAAGGAGTCGCCCTTGTAATGGAAAATAGTGGACCTCCTTTGGACCTCAATCTCTGCATGACGAAGTTCTTCAGGTCCTCTGGAGGCGATCTTTTGAAGAGCTCCCTGCACTTAGCTAGTCTGTTCTTGAGTGCGCGTGGAGTCAATGCGTTGCACGCGGTACAACCTTCCCAGCTGTGGTCGGGCCAAGAGCGGAGGCAAAGAGCATGGGGGTCGGACGTGGGAAAGAGCCACTCGCAGGCTGGACACCTGCTGAGGACACCTGAAGTCGACATGTACCGGGGAGGAGCGTGACGCCAGAGGACCAGGTACCTAGATGACAGATAAAAAACAAAAATATAGAGGAAGAGTCCGGGGAAGAGCACGTGGTATTACATGTCAGGGCCAAACCCAGGAGGGTAAAATAGTCCCGTTACAGATGACGCGGTAAAGGGGACTGAGGAGTGGCACCGGTGGGCAGAGTCAGGGTAGCTCATGCTCCCAGGGCCGCGCACCTCTAAATGTAAAGGGGAAGGTTTTTTCTGGTGAAAAAGGTTCGCCCATGTAGTATGGAGGAAAGTGGACGGGATGTAGGAGTACCAAAAGATATAAACAAGCTGCAAGAGTTTTAAGTGCACGTTCGAGATAAAATTTAAGTGCCCTCCGCACACCCAGCGTATGCAAAACCTTTTCCCCTCCCGTCTGCGTGGTTAAAAAAAAACATGGGTAAAACAATCTCTTGGATCAAGTGAAAAGCTGACACTACCTTAGGCATAAATTTACAGCGAGTTCTCAACACCACCTTTTCTTTGTAAAATGTTGTATATGGCTATGTTGCAGAGAGGGGATGAAACTCTAATTCTTCTAGTGGAAGTAATGGCCAACAAAAAAGCTATCTTCCACGAAACAAACTTTAGGTCTGCTGATGACAAGAGTTAGAATGGTAGGTAATACAACAATGAGATCCCATACCGGATGAGGCTTAGCCACTGGTAGAGAAATGTGGAGCAAACCCTCAAAGTGTATTTTTATAACAGGGTTTGAAGTGGATATGGTGAGTCCCGTAGAACATAGGCTCCTATAGCTGATTAAGTATGTGCAACAAGAGTGTATACTAATGCAGGTAGAATCTAGATGAGACACAAATGAAAGGACATTGTCCAATGACGGATAAAGAGGGTCAAATGAATGTTCCAACATTCAAAAGCAAAATCTAGTCCACTTACTCTTGTACTGTGACCTGGTTGATTGCTTTTTGACAGCTTGTATGATGGTAAGCTTGCAATCTGAAATGCCTAAACCAGCCAAGGTTAACTGCTCAGGTATCAAGCCGCTAAACTCAAAGATAAATACGGAACTCACCGATACTGGCCTATTGCTGTCAACACAAATCCAGGTTTCAATGATTAACCAGGATCTGCCACCAACAGAGGTAGATCTACCAATGTGAATATGAATAAAGTAACTAGGATAGTTGTAGACTGATCAACTCTTCTGCTGATTGCTCAAGCTGAGTTGGTGGCATGCCAAGCAGGGGAATAGTTTTTGTAATTCAAGGATTCTACCACATATCTACAGCCCTTCGTTTTCTCTCTAGACTGGTTGAGTAAGTAAAAGGCACACACGTTCTTATAATAAACCTGGGTGGAATGCCAGCTTTCGGAGTACTGAGCCAGGACAATCACAATCCTAAAAAGCCTGAACTGGGCCGCCCTCTACAAGGACTACCTTTTTAAGCGCACAATAGTTTCACAACTCTGTGCCAGTGATTTACCCTAAATGGGAGATGTGTAAACTTTGCAGAAGGGTTTCTGTAATGTAAAGGGTCCAGGGAAAGGCACTGCAGGACGAAGGTGAAAAATATGCCCCTTCTGCCTCTCAGGGAAGCCACTTTCTGACCTCTTTGCAAAGTCTGGTTTACTCATGTTCTATGGCACCAGAAAACTGACAAAGATGGCCCTAGTTGAGGGGAGCAGGATCTCCGATGGTGCAAAATCAAAGTATGTACCAGCAAAAAGATTGTACAATTGAGTCTGACGAAGGTAACATTTTCTGTTGCTAGAAACCAAAGTTTGTGTCCAATACTTGACCCTTTTGTGATGAGAGGCAGTGACTCTCTCTATATGTTTACTTTTGTGTAACTGAAGGATCTGCTGAGACAATTGATTTCAGAAAAATGTAGCTGCGCCCTGCAGCCTGAAAACGGGCAGCAGCCTGTAATATGCAGTTTGCAATGCTCCAGCAACCAGCAAATATCTAATGTCTGTCTTCTATGAAAGAATAAGGACGCTTTCAGCGATTTCTTTTTGCTTTGAAAATAAACCTTATTTGTTCATACATCCATTATCCCACGTCTCAACATGCTGTGTAGTGTCTGCAAATTTTTGTGGTTTGTTCCCAATGCATGTCCCTTGTCTGTCAACGTGTGAATTGCTGTTCCCCTTGCTTGTGCGACACAGAAGAGCGATGGCTGTAAGGTTTTGAATGAATCACAGGCATTACAATAGGCATGAGTATTTGCTGTTCTGCTTGGTGGCCATTGGCTGATGGCATTTCTGTTTTGGGTGACATCACACATTTTACAGTGAAGAACACAAGTACAAGGAACCACCCAATGGAGCGAAATGCTCCTATTTTTTGTCTGCCGTTTCCTTCCATACAGCAATCATCTGGCCCCAGCCACATAATTCGGAAGCTTCTGAACCTTTTATTTCCATTATAACTTGAACTGTATGGTAGAGGACAGTCACTGACATGGAGTTTTTCATTAACAGGACGTATAATATTGGGAATTGTTTACTGTTGCCTGGGGCTCAGACGCTGTAATGTGGAATAATATGCTTCAGCTATTCTACCCATATTCCGTAATGTTGTTGGGTTAAAAGAAAGCTTAATAGTGCCATCTAGTGGCTGATAAAAAATATCACTAGGCCATGAATGCACATAGGCAGCAATAGAGAAGACTAACAAGGGCTTGGAGGATAGCTCACCTTCAATGCGTCGGGCTTTGAAGCAAACCAACACAGAGCTTCACGGTTTCGAATTCCACTGGCGCAGGGATAAAATTAATGATAACATTAATTGAAATACTGGGGTTTGTGGGAGTGCCCCAAGGTTTTTAAAAACAACGGCGGGCAAATATCGGAATTTTTCGGTATTCTCCGAAATCCAGAAACCCTAAGTCTTTGTAATTTTGTTAGGTTTCAAGTACTAGTTCCCATGTACAAGGCATTGCAATAATCTAATTTATACAGTATCAAGGCTCTTGCCAGGGTTAAACAGCTTGCTGTTGACAAGAAAGGTCTGCAAGCTTTGATTAGTTTGCAAGCGTAAGCTGTAGCAGAGGCAGTCACGTTGACTTGTCCGGTCAAGGTCAGTGAGGAGAAAAGATAGAAGCCTAATGTTTTCACTTCCTTAGAGACATTTATGTTAATATCATCTATGTTAAAGGAGTTGAACTGGCTGTCTAGCTTGTTTAGTTTAGATTGAGAACCGATGAGCAATAGCTCAGCCTGATCATCATTTAGGCAGAGGCCATGTATGGTCATCCATGCTTGAATACTTAGGTACATTTTGTTGAGAAGTTGTGAGTCAGTGTCGTAATTCCCGGTGATGGGGATAAGTATTTGGGTGTCATCTGCGTAATTAGTGTAGGTGAGACCCAAATCGTCCAGGTCATCGAAAAGGGGCTTCGTGAAAAGGTTGTAGAGTGTCAGGGAAACGCATGAGCCCTGAGTTACTCCACAAGAGACCGGAGCAGGCTCAGCTGCCGCAGACGGTGTGAAGACTCTCATAGTTCTGTTGTCCAAAAATGATTGTATCCAGGTGGTTGCTTTGGCAGAGAAGTGGGCCGCTGACTAGAAGTGTTTGCATAGGACTTTGTGATTGACTAAATCAAATGCAACCGAAAGGTCTAATAAGAGGAGAAGGGCTAGGTTACCTTTATCTTTTATGTCATCCATCTGTGTTTTCAGATCAATCAAGGCAGTTTTGGTGCCATGTTTTGGTCTAAAGCCCGATTGTCTCAAACCTAGCAGGTTGTTTGTTTCTAAATATTCCTGTATCTGGAGGTATGCTGCCCTATCTAATATTTTAAGAAGGAAGGGTACCGTTGTTATTGGTCTACATTAGAGGGAATTTTGGATCGAGGTTAGGTTTTTTTTTTAATAGTGAGAAAAACCAGGTGTCTTTCAGATTGGTTGGGACTGTGCTGGTTTCGAAGGAAGCGCTTATTAGAGTAGTGATGAACGGTGCAAGCTGTCTCGCTGATCCTAGCAGGGCAGATGTCGACCTGGCATTACGATGGTTTGAAGCTGGCTATAATGCCTTCTACCTCATTAGAGGTGAGTGGGGAGAACTTGAACCTGTTGCATGGTTCAGGCATATGGCCTAAGGTTTCCTTTTGAAGTGGGGCAAGTGTGATATTGAGTTTTTTAGTTTCTATTTTGGCGTGCAAAAGCGCTATTTTGACAAGTAACACTTTTTGAATATTTGTGCACCAAGTCTTATCTTTGGCGCAGGTTTCTGGAGGTGGTATGGGAGATTCTAGTTCTCCGAGTATGGTAAATAGCTCTTTTGTGCTTGAATTGGTTGTGTTGATGCTATCATTGTAGCTGTTGCTTTTAGACTGGTGGATAGCCAGTTTGTAGTTGTTAGAGGCTTGTAGGAGTTTTTCTTTATTCCATTAATACTATAGGGTGGGTTTTCCAGGTGGTTTCAGCGCTTCTTTTAATATTGCGTGAGGTTTAAAGGTCAGCGGTGAACCAAGAGTTTAAATGAGCACATGGTTTAGCTTTACACATTTTCAGTGGTGCTAAGGTGTCAATGGCATGGTGTAGTGTTTTGTTATATAGTTCCATAATTAGACTGGAAATTTAAAACTTTGGTGGATAGAAGATCAGAGGATGATGCTAAATTGGCGGCAAAATGGAAATGTAATGTACCGCCTAGAACAGATTAACATTCCAAAAAGTTGGTTTTGTTTACTGACGGAAACAAAGCTAGACCAGGACCAATTACCTTGAAAATCAAAGAACCGGTGACGGACGCCAAGAAGGGAATCTTGGATAGTCCAGACAGCTTGTTAATATTAGCCCAAAAAAGACATTTGGTTGAGCTCTTGGATGCCCACAGCCAAGCCAAGGGAGATTTTCCAGCAAAAATGTAACCGGTCATTCGAAAGGCTCACAAAAGAAAGGCGTTGCCGACAAGGGACCCCTTAAAATGTTTAAGATTGGAAAGACTGATGGACAAAGATGACGGTTTCATCCTAAACAGGCCGAATGTGATATAACTCTTCCATCGCATACCCAACCTACGACAAATCCGCTCTGACTTGGGGATAACTGAGTTTGTAAGAGAAGAAAGATTGGATTCGGTGTATTTACATCTTTGTTCTATTATCATAAAACAAACCCTGTTGGATTCAGCAGAGAACCTCATGATGTTGGGGTTTGATTTGACATTAGTCAGTCAAAGATGAAACTTCCTTTGTTCTAGAGAGTCCTAACCAGGAAGTAACCCCTGTTCGCCTGGTTAGATGGCCAGAGGAAGGGGTGGTTAACAGCAGTAAACCATCAGTGAAACAGGTTAACAGTTTAACATCCGAAGATCAAGATGAAACCTCTAAACAGGCGCCCGTGGGCCTATTTATGACAATATCAAATCGAGGATGCAACAATGTTTGTTTATTTATTTATATAGCACACCAAACCCTGAGGTATCTAGGCGCATGTAAGGTTACATATGATCATCATACAGAGATACAGGTAATACATATACAAGCACATTATTTACATTGCAATACATTACAAATATTTACAGGGGTTGAATTACAAACAATTGGAGATATGTCGAGTTCATGCATAAATTATACATCTTGGGAGAAATGCCATGTTTTGACCTTTTTTCTGAAACTGTAGTAGGAGGGTTCAGCTCTAAGGTCTACAGGCAAGGAGTTCCACAGTTTAGCTGTGAGCACATGGAAGCGGCATCCACCTGCTTTCTGTAGCTTATATCTAGGAACTTTAAAGGCAATGAGAGTGTAAGGTTCTTGTAAGTCGTTCTGAAGTATTTTTGGAGAATTTGTCTGCTAGATATTTAGGGGTTGAGTTGGAAAGGCATTTGTGGGTGAGGGTTAGTGATTTGAAGTTGATTCTGTCCTTGACAGAGAGCCACTTGGCGTTATGTCTGACAGCAGAGATATGTTGCATTCTGGGAATGTTTAATGCAGTTCTAATAGCATAATTTAGCAGTATTTGTAACTTTTTTTTTACATTATATTTGCTAGTCCCTAGGTATAAGGCATTGCAATAGTCTAATTTGGGTAAGATTAGTGCTCCAGCCAGTGTGGTGCAACTTGCTGTGGAGAGGAATGCTTTGCAAGCATTGATTAGCTTACAAGTGTAGGCCGTGGCAGAAGCTGTGGCGTTAACTTGTCTGTTCAGGTTTAAGGCAGAGTCAAGGTAAAAGCTCAATGTTTTTACCTCCTTAGATATTTTGATGTTAATGCCATCTATATTGAACAATTTGAATTGGTTACTAAGATTGTTTAGTCTTATTGTGGAGCCAATGAGAAGAAGCTGTCTTTTCCTCGTTAAGACAGAGGCTGTGATTGGCCATCCATGCTTGGATGATGAGGTACATTTTATTAAGCAGGGCTGAGTCTGTGTCAGCAGGGTTGAGTCTGTGTCATGGTCGCCAGTGATGGGAATGAGTATCTGAGTGTTATCTGCGTAGTTAGTGTAGGCAACACCCAGATTGTCAAGGTCATCGAATAGAGGCTTAGTAAATATATTGTACATCATAGGTGAGACGCACAACCCTTGTGGTACTCCGCAAGTGATTGGTGCCGTCTCCGCTGATACCTTTGGTGCAAAGACCCTCATGGTTCGATTATCCAAGAAGGATTGAATCCAAGCAGTAGCTTCGGTAGAAAAATAGTGCACAGAACTTTGTGATCCACTAAGTCAAATGCGTCTGAGAGATCTAAAAGAAGGAGGGCAAGCTTCCCTTTGTCATTTGGCTCGTTCATTTGGTTTTTTAAATCTATCAAGGCAGTTTCAGTGCCGTGTTTAGGTCTAAAACCTGACTGTAGCAGACCAAGGAGATTGTTGGATTCAAGGTGAGCTTGTATCTGAAGGTAGGCCGCCCTATCTAGAATTTTCAGGAGGAATGGAACAGTGGTTATGGGTCTGTAATTAGTTGGGATGTTAGGGTCGAGGTTAGGTTTCTTTAGGAGGGGGAGGACCCATGCATCTTTTCAGTCAGAGGGGATGGAGCAAGTATTGGAGGAGGAGTTTATTAAAGATGTAATGAATGGCGCTAGTTCCTGGGCGGCTTCTTTAATTATTGGAGCTGGGCAAGTGTCTTTCAGGCATTTAGAAGGTTTGAGAGTGGCTATTATGTCCACTACTTCATGGATGGGTACCGGGGTGAATTTGAAGCGGTTGCAAGGTTTTGTAGGAGTCGTTTGCGATTCCGGCAATGGCAGGTCCCCTGTAAGATTTAGTTTTTTAGTTTCTATTTTCTCTTTAAGGAGCAATGAAGGTAGAAGAACAAGTTACTTACCAACTGTAACGTTCTTTCGACTGGATGTTCCTCCCACGTATTCCTCATCTTATGATAACTCGTTGTCTCCAGCTTCGCTGCTTCTGAAAAAATGTTCTCTCGGCAGAGGGCGCTGTGCTCGAGGTCGTGGCGTTGATTGTCCCTCGACGGACTCCGTACTCTGTCGACGTCACCGATGGTATAAATAGCTCGAGCCGCGCCCGTTGCTTCAGTTCTGTTTTTTCAATGAAACATATAGGAGGAACACCCAGGCGTGCCCCATAACTGATGCACTCATCGTGAGAGGAAAGTGTAAGAAAACGTAAACTGTACTGTGGTGTAGGATGGGAGGGTCGATGAGGAATACGTGGGAGGAACATCCAGTCGAAAGAACGTTACAGTTGGTAAGTAACTTGTTCTTCGAATGGATTGTGTCCTCCCACGTATTCCTCATCTTATGATAGACTCCCATAGCAGTGACAATTTTGGAGGCGGGAGTACTAGTTTCAGTTTTCGTGAACAGAATACAGAACTGCCTTGGCAAAAAATCCCTCATTGGAGGAGGCAGTATCCAAGTAGTAATGCTTGACAAAAGTATGCATTGTTTTCCAAGTTGCAGCTGCACAAATATCTGCTGCCGGGACTCCCCTCTTAGAGCCGCAGAAGTAGCCATTCCTCTTGTAGAATGGGCACGAAGCCCATCTGGTGGGTCTTTTACCGCTAATCTGTAGCATTCAATTATGGCTAAAATGATCCAGCAGGATATGGTCTGTTTTGTTACAGATAAGCCTAGTTTATGACCAGTATAACCCACAAATAGTTGGTCATCTTGTCTCAATTAAGACATCCTTGAGATGTAAAAACTAAGAGCCCTCTTGGGATCTAGTCTGTGCAGTCTCTCCTCTTCCTTGCCCAAATGAGGAGGAGGATAAAAAGTTGGTAGTACTATTTTTTGTGACAAATGGAAGTCCGAAACTACCTTTGGTAAGAATGAAGGTTTAACTTTAGGGACTACCTTATCCTTATAAAAAATAGTATATGTGGTTTGCATGGGAGAGCCTGAAGTTCACTAACCCTGCGGGCTGATGATAGGGCCACAAGAAGGACAGTTTTTAGTGTTAAAAGCCTCAATGGACATGAGTGCAGAGGCTCAAAAGGTATGCAAGTCAAGAATTTTAATACTAAATTTAAGTCCCAGGTTGGGACATGAAAAGGTTTTGGAGGGTATACGTTAGTAAATCCTTTTAATAATTGAATTATTAGTGGTATTTTGAAATATGAAACCTCTTCTGAGGTGCGCTTGAAAATGGACAGCGCAGCAAGGTATCCTTTGATTGTTCCTATCTGGAGCCCCAGATCGACTAGATGTAATAGAAAAGAGAGCACTACTGGAGTGACACATTGAAAAGGGTCCACATCCTTATCTTTGCACCAGTTACTAAACCTGTTCCAGCCACATCGATACAAAGATTTTGTTGCTGGCCTTCTGGCCGAAAGAAAGACTTCAATTACGTCATCCAGAAGATCCCAATCGTTGTATCTCAACCTCTCAGAAACCATGTGTGAAAGTTGAGTGTCTTGACCTCTGGATGGAAAAACCGACCTTCCTCTTGCGAGAGAAGATCCTCTCTTTGCGGAAGACGTATTGGAGGGCAGATGGACATGTCTAGAAGGTCCGGGTACCACGTCCTCCAGGCCCAATCCGGGGCAATTAGGATCATGGTTTTCCTGAACTTTCTCAACCTCCTGATTACTTGAGGAATCACGGGGACTGGGGAAAACACGTACAGCAGTGGAAACTTCCACTCCACTACGAATGCGTGTCCAAGAGCTCCTCTTTGAGGAAATTCCCTTGAGCAGTACTGATCGCACTTCTGGTTGATCGCGGTGGCGAACAGATCCACTTGAGGGGTTCCCTAAAGGGCGAAGATCTCCAGAAGGACTTCCTGAGCCAACTCCCACTCGTGAGAGACCATGCTCTGCATCCTCAGAGCGTCTGCCGCTGTGTTCTTTTTTCCGGCTAGGTGAATTGCCGATAGAGAGATTCCTTCTCGTATTGCCCAGAACCATAGCTGCATTGCCTCTCTGCACAGTGGTAGTGACCCTACTCCTCCTCTTTTGTTGAGGTAGTACATGGCCACTGTGTTGTCCGTCATTATGAGGACATTCTTTCCCTGTACAGAGGGCAGAAAGGCCTTCAGCGCTAGTCTGATTGCCCTCAGTTCCAAAAGGTTGATGTGTAGTTTGGACTCCAATGGAGACCAATGACCGCTGATTGTCAGATCGTTGGTGTGTGCTCCCCACCCTGTGAGTGAGGCGTCCGTCACTACTGTTATCTCAGGCCATGGTTGCCAAAAAGTTTCTCCCTTGAGAATGTTGTCGTTGCAAGCCCACCATCGAAGATCCTGAGCAACTGCGCTCGTGACTTGCAGAAGATCCGACATATTCCCTGAGAACTGGGACCACTGAGTTCTGAGTGCCCACTGAAGGGATCTCATTCTCAACCTGGCCTCTGGTACTAGGAAAATGCAGGATGCCATGAGGCCGAGCAACCTGAGAAAATCGAAGGCCGGTAGACGTTGGGCATTCTGGAACTTCGTTACCATCTGCTGGATGTGGAGAGCTCTCACTTCGGGAGGCGAGGCTTTTCCAGAGGAAGTCTTCAATTTCTTCTTGAAATTGAGGGAGAAGCCCAATTTGTGGAGGAAGTGGCAGGTGATCGAAAGATGTTCCTGAGCTTGTTCTGGAGAACTTGCTCTGATCAACCAGTCGTCCAGGTAGGGATATATGTGAATACCTCCTCTCCTGAGACTTGCTGCCACAACCGCCAACAGTTTGGTGAAAACCCTCGGGGCGGAGGTCAACCCGAATGGCAGAACTCCAAACTGATAATGAGAATTGCCAATCGCGCACCTCAGGTACTTTCTGTGCTTTGGATGGATTGGCACATGAAAGTAAGCATCCTGAAGGTCCAATGATACCAACCAATCTTGGAGTTGGAGAGTCTGTGGATCTGAGAAAGAGTCACCATCTTGAACTTGCCCTTCCTGAGGAACTTGTTCAAGTTTCTGAAGTCCAAGATGGGTCTCAGTCCTCTGTCCTTTTTTGGAATGAGAAAATATGGGGAGTACCAACCCCTGCTCCTCTCCGCTACAGGTACCAGTTCTATGGCAACTTTCTCTAGCAGGGTTAAAATTTCCTGCAACAGGAGCGGATCTGGAATTTTGATGGAGTTGACTCCCGGTGAATGATTCTGAGGCCTTTTTAGAAAGGGGAGACAGTAACCTTGGGCTACTGTTTCCAGTGCCCAAGCGTCTGAGGTAATGCCCCGCCATTCGTTCAGATGCTGAGAGATCCTGCCTCCCAATGGTGTTTTGTGCAACAAGGTCTCAGAGGGATTTGGAGGCGGCTGCAGGAGTGGCTGAGGGTACAGATGCCGCTTCCGAGGCTGATTTTGCACCTCTTCCTCGTGCTCCACGAGGGCAGTTTCTTCTGCCCCTTTGAGGAGCCTGTCGTCTTCCTCTACCAAAAGAGGAGTAGTATCGAAAAGAATGACCCCTCCAGGAAGATGAGCCGGAATAGGGTTTTAGAGGCTGGCGCATAGAGGCGCTAACCGATTTAGCTGCCGCTTTCGAGGTCTGAAGTTTTTCTAGGCTTTCATCAGCCTTGGTGCCAAACAGCCTCGAGCCATCAAAGGGCATGTTAAGGAGTCTGGCTTGCACATCTGGTGCAAACCCCCGACTTCCTCAACCACGCAAATCTGCGTAGCACAATGCTTGCAGCCATGGACCTGCTGATACTATCAGCAGTATCCAGTCCAGACTGGAGACATTCCCCCATTGCCTCCTTCCCATCTTTGACTATATTCAGGAAGCCTTCCCTTTCCTCGCCTTCCGGAATATGATCAGCTGCCGCCGAAATACAGTCCCACAGGGTATGGGTAAACCTGGCCAGGGTACAGGTGACATTTGTCGATTTAAGGCCCATACTGCCTGACGTGAAAACTTTACGTGCCCATGCGTCAACTTTTTTATCCTCTCTATCAGGAGGAATAATGGGATATGCAGTTTGTTTTGATGTAGATGCTGCCTGAATGACTAGACTTTCTGGAGTCGGATGCTTATTTAAGTATTCAGGATCCGTTCCAGCTGGTCTATTTTTTTTGGAAAAGTGCTATCTCCAGCAGCAATAGTCTCTGGTTTATTCCAGTTTTTCTCCACCGTCCTTTGAAGGGCCCTGTGAAAGGGGAGAACTGGATCTTTTTGAGGTCCTCTGACAATTATATCCGTCATGTCATCCTGTTCAAAAACGGGTGGAGTGTTACCCCAGCCCATATATTCTATTACTCTGGTCATAAGACCCCTGTACCCAGCATCTGCATGCTCTGCAGGATCAGGTCTGGCAAACTCTAATTCTGGGGAGGTGTCAATTCCACTGGCAGAATGTAGAGTATCACTCAGGTCTCTCCTCCTAGATTCCTGGTCAATAAGTTCATCAGGAACTTGCTTTGTGCCATAAGAAACGCCAAATGGAGTAACTTCGTCTTCTTCTGAGCCAGATTCCTCACAAATTGAGGGCATGCACTTAAAAAAGTCTGACCTGGGCAAAGGAGTGAATCTCCTTTCTTCTTCTACCATACGCGTCGAAGGGATTGATAAATCCTTCGAAGTTGTCGAAGGAGTCTTCGATGACTTCGAAGATGACTTCAACACGGTTGTCGAGAATGTTTTTGGTTTTGGTGCCGAAATGGTCAACGCCGATGGGGTCGATGAAGTCGTCGAAGCCTTCGACGACTTGTGTTTTTTTGTATGGCACCGGAGAAGTGCTCGACTCTCGAAGAGTCTTCGACGGCTTGGCGTCGACTCGAGTTTTTTTTAGTATCCTCGACAATACTGGTCTTTACCATGGTAGTCTTGGACTTCCCTTTGTCATCCAATGGAGCGACCTTCGGGGTATGGCTTTTTCGAGGTTCTTTCGAGGGGGTCGGGCTGCGTTCTCGAAAACCTCCATCATCTTTTTACGGAATTCTTCCCATTTACTGGGAGAATCCGATTTTGTCGGACATCAAATTTCTTCGGTCGACTCTGAAGAAGAAGATGAGGGAGATCTATGTCTCCTCTTCATTTTTTTAGATGATGACGAAGAGTGTCTCGATCCACTCCTAGATCGAGATCTCTTGGAGTGCCTATGGCGATCCGATTCCTTCGAATCAGTCGCTTTATGTTTTTTAGACATAGCCTTCTTAGAGGCTTCCCTCCCCACCGACAGTTAACCTCTCCTCTCACGAAGAGCTTTCTCGGTCATGGATTGGCAGGAACCGCAGTCGTCGGTTCGGTGACTGGAACCGAGACACCAGAGACAAACCCGGTGGGGATCCGTGATCGACATTTTTGATCCACACTCTACACACTTCTTGAACCCAGTCTTGGGTGTCGAAGGAGTTGAAGATGACGACATTTTCTTCACAGAAAATCTGAAGCGCGCCGTTCTCGATAGCGAAGCGATCGGAAAAACGGAACTGAAGCAACAGGCGCGGCTCGAGCTATTTATACCATCAGTGACGTTGACAGAGTACGGAGTCCCTCGAGGGACAATCGACGCCACGACCTCGAGCACAGCGCCCTCTGCCGAGAGAAAACATTTTTCCGAAGCAGCGAAGCTGGGGACATCGAGTTATTATAAGATGAGGAATACGTGGGAGGACACAATCCATTTGAAAGGTAGAATTAAGGAAGGGAAGAACTGCTACACTGTGGGACGACGCCATGTGGTCATGGCTCCCTGAGGCTTTGGCGGGCCCAAACGCCACTAGCGCAGCTTAGGAAAAGGATCAAACTGCAGGTCTTCTGATAGCTGTCAGAAACTGAACAGGACTAGATGTAAAATCCTGTGAAAACATAAACCCCTCTATTCAAAGATTGGCGATAAAAGTGGCCCCTTCGAAAATCCAAATGAGAAAATCCCAGAGGGAATGCCTAACTTTAATCAACGTATACTGGAAACCTTTAGTAATTGGGGAACTAGAGTTCCTCAGGACAGTGTCCGAATCAATCTTCAAATCGTATACAATGGAAAGTAACGGCTCACTAATAATCTGTGGAGATTTAAATTCAACATGTCTAAATAATGAGGGTGAGACTACATTTTTATCTCCAGAGACGTGGTGTGGGAGATAAGTAGTTTTGAAGTCATCGATACAAAAGCGATTGACCATAGACTCCAAAGACTAAACTGGAAGGAGAGCATTGACCGTTTGTAGTGATGAATGTTGACGTTGGAAGTGACAAACAGCAGAAACTGGATAAAAATGTTAAAGAAGAAGTGGAAGAGCTAATCAATGTATTCTCACAATTGACAGATACATGTAAAGGAGTGGATTCAGCAGAAAAGTTGAACCAATAACCATTTCTGCAATACCAGCCTATCAAAAAACAAAAAACCGTGCTAAAAGGCAGAGCACTAGAGGGCAACGTTCGAACTTACCTGGCCTTCATTGACTTGAGTCAAGTGTTTGACAGTGTAAGCAGAACACGCATGAGGTGGAAACTGGAAGGATGGAACTGTCCTGCCGAACTAGTGGCACAGCTGAAATCCCTACACACTAAAACATCTTTGAGGTTAAGATTGAATGCAGCGGGTCTGTTAATAGATGAAATCGAAACATTTAGGGGCCTCAAACAGGGATGTCCCTTGGCCCGGGCGCTGTTCAACTTATACCTCTTGGACATTGGAAATAAACTGACTCAAGCTAAACCTTTGCACCCATGATTGGTGAAGGGAATGTGGGTTGGCTGCATTACTCAGACGATTACATCCAGTTGGACGGGATACAAGTTGTCCTCCAACGAAAACTGGACAAATTATCGGAAGATCCCATTGAAAATTAATTAAGGATAAACGCAGACAAAACAAAGATCCTGATATTGAGGAAATACCAACAAACCAAAAAGGCTCAATTCAAGTGGCGATTGGGAACAACGAACATCGACCAGATAGATTCTATCACATATCTGGGAGTAAATATCAACATGAGGAAAGTGAAGATCCACACTGGAGACAAAACTCAATCAATGGCGTATCAAGCAAGGTTAGTAGAGCAGAAGTTCTGTCGATTTTCGATGCTCACCCCAGCCGTGACTTATGGACCTGAGGCTGTGCGCTTTATTCAGAAGGGTCTGTGGGCAAAAATTGAGGGGGCCTTCTGGAAACAAGTATTACGCCTCCCGTCTTCCACCCCCATTCAGGTGATGAGGAGAGAACTGGGCTTAAATTCGACCAAAGCATGGGCTGATTGATTGGAAATCTCTATCCCTGTTTGGGAAGTGCGTGTTGGAAAGTCCACCTCCGATACTCACTAATGCAAGAGATTGAGTTCGGAAGGGGCATCCGGAACAGGTGGGGAAATAAATGCAGAGCTCTGCCTGAGGAGATTTGTGTCACAGAAAGTGACTTAAAAGGGAATCCTTGCAGGGTCAAACGAAAGATCTTGGAAATGGACTGGATATGAACTACAGATGAGGACAACAGGTTGAAATTATCTCAACAACTCTGAAAAGAAACGAGAGTGTTTGGTTCAACCCCAAAATATCTGTCAAAGTTCCCTAACAGCTACTTCAGAATTTGTTTCGTGAGATTGGCAGATAAACCTAGAGACGTTCAGTGTAGCTTTTGTAAAATAAAAAAAAAAAAGGAGATGGATGAGACCATACAACATTTGACACTACATTGTACAGCCTTAAAGTCTTTAAGATCTAACTATTTTGGGCACTTCCTTGAGTCTGTCAGTTCTTTAACAGCGGAGGAGTGGTGGAAGCTTCTATTGAGAGGGGTGAAAACCTCACTGATCATCGCTTCAGTAAAGTTTATGGAAGGAGTGTTGAACAGAGACTTTTAAAAAGACTGAAAAATTGATTGAGAGAGAGAATGATAAGGATTTCAATTTGTTTGTGAGTGGATTAGATGTGTGACATGAGAATTTAAATTTGCAAAAGGTTTGTAATAAGCCAATAAAATAAAACACCGGACACTATCGGTTGCTTTGACCTACAACTTTCATGAATCTTGACAAGACTGAACTGTCTGGGGCTGATGGCAGTTGTAGGCCAAAACACTCAGGGTGACAGGAGAGCCACCCGTAGTCTAAATAAACTATCATGATACCTGGATAACAGGAAGACTAGTTTCTCTTTGATTTGCTATCCTGTTGGCCAGTGCCAGGGGCATAGCCCCTGGGCAACAGTTGAGTTCATCCCAACCGCCGTAGGAAGGGGTTGGGGTGAGCTCCCATAGAGCCCAAGAGATTTTCCTAAAGCTAAAGAGGAATATATTTTTAAAGATGTCAGGATGTTCTCTATAAAATGGTGCATCAATGTTCCCAATTGAAATGAACCCTCCCCGACACGCAAACATGTCGGATAGGGTTTAATTTCAAAGGTACACGCTCCCTGCCATGCTTGTCTACAATGGCTCCCTATGGGTATTGCCTGCTTTATGTTGGTGCATAACGCTGGCGGACGCCATAGGGATCTCCAGAATTTGCACCGGCATGTAAATCCATGCCGGTGCAAATGCTGGACCATTTGTGTGGTGGAGAGGAAGAGAAATGGCAGAAACACTAGTTGTGCCCCCCTCCCCTCTATACAAATGAAGGAAAATGAGCCGTCCATTGACGTTACACCTTCCATTGATGTTACGGCTCAATTGAGCCCCTGTGTGTTTATTAATTCTGGACAACATAGTTTAGTTAATGTGAAGGCATCATGAGTCGGACACAAACAACAGGTTCAAGTTTTCTCAACAGAGCTTTATTTTACCTTAAATGGTAGAGTGGAGTAATGCCTAACTTTCCCTATGCCAAAGTGAGGTTTCCCTACCTAAAGGAATAAGTTACTTACCTGTAACGCAGGTTCTCCAGCATTGGTATCCTTCATAAATTCACATGCTGTGAATATACCCCATCGTCAGGCTGCAAATGCTCGGTAACAGAGCAGTTTTAACTTCAAATTAAACTTTGTCACTTTTGTGCTCTACTACAGTCATTTTGGGTCATACTGCCTACAGTCAATAGCAACACCTTCCTTAACTCCTCCTCTGTCGGCCATCTTAAGATTTGGCAAATGCACATGAGTGCAGCAAGAGCCAAAGGACGAGCCATACGGGGTAGGAAGGAGGGTCGCATGTGAATCTATGAAAGATACCAATGCTGGAGAACCGGAGTTACTGGTAAGTAACTTCTTCCTTCTATAGATTACAAAGCCGTATTACAACAATACATATGGACGGAGGCAAGCTCCCAGCATAACTTACCACTGGAGACTTACTAACATCACAAAAAAAGGTTCTGCAGAACCGACTGCCTGACTCTAGACGCTTCTGTGGAATCTGTCAACACAGTAGAACCTGGTGAATGTGTGCAACGATCGCCAGGTGGCTGCACAGATGTCAGGCAGCGGGATTCCAGAGAGGAAAGCAGTAGTTGCAGCCACTGCTCTGGTGGAGTGAGCTTGGGGACTGCCAGGAAGTGTTGATGGCCGTTGATGGCAGAATTAAATGCAGGTTGTAATCCATCTTGAAATGGAGGACTTGGTAAGAGCCTTCCCAGGCCCAGAAATGAGACTAAAAATTGATCCGTAGCACGAAACGACTTATTACGAACATGTACTTGAGGGGTGCACCACATCCAGCGTGTGCAGTGTTCGCTCCGCTGGAGACGTCGGTGTGCCAAAGAATATGGGCATAACCACTTGTTGATTGTGATGAAAAGAGGATGGCACTTTTGGAATAGAGGTCGGGTTAGTACGTAGAATAGCCTTGTCCTTGCAAAACGTCAAATAAGACGGTTTGAAGGAAAACGCCTGGATCTCTCCCACTCGCATGGCCGATGTTATGGTTACCAAGAAAGCTGTTTTCCAGGAAAGATACTTAATGGATGCTCGGTGCATAGGCTCAAAAGGCTGCCTCATGAGCCTTGCGAGTAGCATTTTTAGCTCCCACCCGGAGCCGGGCGACAGACAGGTGGAAATGACCAGGACAGCCCACGTAAGAACTCTGTCATTAGCCGGTGGGACTACAGGGATAGTACCCTTGCAGAGCGGCTGTACCTGGAGAATGCCACCAGGTGTACCTTGATTGAAGAATGTGTCAAGCCAGACTGAGGCAGGGAGAACAGATAAGGTAATATATCTTCCGGCCGGATGGTTTTAGGTCACAACTGATGGTTCCTGCACCACACCTGAAAACGTTTCCACTTGCCCTTGTAGCATTTTAACGTGGGCGGAGCTCTTGCTCAACCCGGACCTCCTGGTAGTCTTGCGGGAGGGACAGAGCTCTGAATTCTAAGAACACAGGAGCCAGGTCATCAGACTGAGTGAGGCTGGGTCGTGGTGCAACACCGACCTCTGGTTCCTGGACAGGAGCGCCTGGTGTGGGCGTAGCTTGAGAGGAGCCGCTGACGAGAGGGCAAAGAGGAAGGTCAAAAACTGTCTCAGCCACGAAGGGGCCACTAATTTCAGTTTGCACAGATACAGTCAAAAGGTGTGTAGGACCCAAAGCACCAGAGGAATTGGGGGAAAGGCATACAGGAACTTCCCTTACCAATAAAAGGCAATGGAATCCCCCAAGCTCTCCAGATGGGGGAAGCGGCTGGCAAAGGTCTTGCAGCGACTTGTCATATGTGGCAAAAAGGTCGATCTCTGGAGTGCCCCATGTCTAAAACAACAGGTCAAGCTGATCCTCTTGCAGCTCCCACTCGTAGCAAGAGCGCAGCTCCCTGCTTTGGAAGTCCGCTAGAGTGTTCTGAATTCCAGGCTGTTAAGATGGGGTTCTAAACTCTAACCTGGTGGGCAGAGGTCTAAGAGGCAACCCTAGTTTAGTGGAACTGGGGAACCTTCTGGATAAGCCAGACCAATTGCGGTAGCTTGGCAGGCGGTCAAGACTAAGTCTCAGGAACGGTGAGAATGACTGGAAGCCCACAATGAGCACACGCAGTCAAATTCCACAGAATACGCATAGGCAAGTGTATATGAAAAAATAAATATACATTTATTATAGGCCTTAATAATTCAACACAAATAAACCACAGTAACATAAAATTGTTACCACACATGCCTTTCAATATTTAACATATATAGTTACGTTTCACCTAATCGGTTAAGGGGAAAACACAGCCACAACCTACAACAGGAGGGTAGGTTAACACAAATATAGCATTAGGCAGTTCTTCAGAATCGATCCCTAACTTAAGCAGTCCAGTCCTACGAAGTGGGGAGCTTTGTGCTCAAAAGTACAGTAGTGTGTTGATGTTAGGGAATATTCTCTGTTAAGGCTAATTTCCCAAACCTAGTGAGTCCCACAGCAGCTTTGCTGGATTTTTTGGGTTTATTTCTTTCGCCTGCTAAGAGTGAGACTCTTTTTCTGCCACTCTTAGACATGATTTGAGATATCCTTTGCCTTTGTAATGTGTTTTATGGGCTATGGGGTCTTTTATTCCATAGGGCTTCATGTGTTTTTGGTATGTGTGTTACACAGCACCCTCTGTGCCGTAACACAGGGGTGCCACAGTGATCCCCAAACATAGACTCTGCACCCTGGGACTGACTACTGTCTCCCAGGGCATGTGAAGTCACCATTGGCTTTACTAGTCCTAAATTGTGAACAGAACCAGTACAAACCATCATATTGTGGGCGTACTGGTAGGGGCAATTCGATTGCCCATGGGTCTGTTGTTCGAGGGGGCACTGTCCAGTCCCCCCTGAGCGAGTTTTGGCTGGTGGCAATGGATACTACTTTTTATATTCGACCGTGAATATATTCCTATGGGATATTCCCATTGTGCGAGGCTACTACTTTTTAACATAGCCTCGAACATACCGCCGGTTTATTTATTTAATATTAATTCACTGGTTGGTATTTTTTGCCAGAACTCGGTTCCAAAATGGCGTTTGTGTTCGCTTCTGTGACTCCAAACCAAGTCGAGCCCTTTGTTCCACTTTTTGGCGGGCTTCTCCACAGAAGCCTCCAAAAGTGGTGCCACTCTGTCTGGGTACGACAGGGAGTGTGGGAGGGGGTTTAGGCACCCTGGACTGAGTTGCCTCGGCAACTTAAGTCGCACTCTTGTGTGATGGGCCCAGTGGTGAGCCGCTTAGCATGTTTGGGTGACAGCTAGGACTGATAAATGAGGGTTTTCTGCATAAAAGCAGGGCTTTGGGGACTGGGACTTCAGACGTCGCCACAGGAACAAAGAATCCGAAGAGGGAGAAGCTGAGCCGGCCTACGACGACGACACCACCGGTGGAGCCCTGCTGAACCGACTCACCACTTCTTCCAACGACAGAGGAGATCTTCATCCCGAAGAGTCTTCTTCCTTTGACTGGTGGGGATAACCAGTTTGCCCGCCTTTTCGCCTTCCCGGATCATCTCGTGGCCGCCTTACCTGTGCCAAACACTCTGGCAACCGGAATACCACGTTTTTCCACTACCTCGAATAAAAGGGTAGTACCTTTTTACCGGAGAACTCTGCGGCTGGTTTCTTCCCTGGCAGTGCAAAGACCTTCAGCTTTCCCCCACGTCAAGATCATCTCTTCCTCTGGACGACGCCGCGACTTGCACCCGCTGCCAGGAACAACTGCCCCCGCTGGAGGATCCTCTCCACTTTAAAGGTACTGTGTCCGCCTGGCCTCCCTCGCAACGGTCTGTGTGGGGTGACTCTTAAAGCCTCAAATTACCACTTGGGTTGGCCCTAGGCTTGCTAACTGAACTTTTCTAAACTGAACTAATTCCTTTCTGAACTCTCTGCAAGACTTTCCAAGCCTTTTAAACTGTGTGATCTTGGGCGCATTGGTGTTCTACTCTCTCCAAGAGGGAGCCTGGCCTCTGAATTTTTTGCTCACAAGTAGACTTTGACTTTCCTGCCTTGCTAAGTGCTTCTAAAGGATTGTGTTGTGTGCTGTTCCTAATTTCTGCCTTTTCCCTCCCTTTTTCTTAAACTTATTGGAGTGCCATCTGTAGTTAAGCGCTCACCTCTGTCTGTAAATAAGTGGTGTTAACTAAGACTTGTCCAATAAGGAATAAGGGATGTATATATAATAATAGTGACTGTGTTTTTGAACTTACTTATAATAATAGTGCTAGAGTGTTTCTACGTGTGTCTTTAAATAAATAATAATATACTTGATACCAAAGCTCTGGTCAGTGTTTGCTCGTGCTACTGTATTTTGATACCTATCTTGTATACTCTATATATTGTCTAACTCTTCTTGAGAGAGGTCTAGCTGCTCAGCCACAGCTACCAGGTAAATCCGGGTGACAGAGACTGCTACCAATTGGGTTTACTGCCAACACCTGTGGTCTTAAGCCTTTTGCAGGGGTCCCTATGGGAATTGCACAGGTTTCTGCCTAACAGTTGAAAACACGCAGTTGTGCATAATGAGAGAAAGCGGGTCCTCTTCAGGGAGCTGTAGCAGTTCAGGAAGGTGCTTGAGGGGATGGAGAACAGTGCCCTACTATTCGAGAAGGGTAGAGAGACTTTCGGGTTTCGGGAATAGCCCAGACAAGGTGAGTATCTTTTTAGGAATTCTCATGCATAAAGAACAATGGCTATGCCAGGGGGCCACAGGTAAGTGTCACAAGTACTCACCGACCCTCAAAACAATCCGGGCCAAAGTTTGCCAGTCTAGGCTTGGTTGCTTGCAGGTTTAACCCCTGCAGTTGCATGTCACTCCGGCTCTCAGCGGCTGCAGGACGGGATGATCGTCTGTGGCGGGACAGTACCCTTTAATCAGATCTTGGTGAAGAAAAGAGGACAGTTCCAGTGTAGCACATTTTAGGGCACAGACAGGCAAGGCTCCTACAATGACCGTCACCACAGCAGGGGGACACAGGGATCACAAATGCTTGTGGCGTGGCGCACTCTCTAAAACCGCAACCCAGAGGAGCTAGGACTACAAAAGTTGGCGGGAGAGGGCCCAGGACCACAAGCTGGGCATTCCTCAAGTCTTGAGCGGCAACTCAGGACAGCAGCACTTCTAGGCAATACTCCGGGCTCAAGCTGGTCAGTTTGCGGGATGGCTCAGGAACACTGCTGATGAGGCTCTTTGGGAGGTTAATCAGGAGATGCCGAGAGTAGTATTTCCCCACTATTCCAAAGGGTCAATGCGCCCTTGCAGGCCTTCAATGATCGATGCAAAAACAGGGGTCTGACGGGACAACAGCGGGCTAAGGGTGCCAAACCTCCCAGCACATCTCTATCGGTTCCACTGGTCTGCTTTAGATTTTCGGGATACTTGGCTCCCTCTGTAGTTTGGTGTGAACTTCAGGTAATCGACCTGGAGTGGATGCAGAGCCCCTTCTCTTATCTATGATTCGTTTTGCGCTCAAATCTGGGATAACCAATCGAAGATCTGCTCTCTTGAATGCATGCCAGACATGGACCAATCACGATCCACGGTGGTCCAAATCATTCAGGCATACCAGACATACTGGCACCAGTAGTGTGGATTGGGACCAGTAGTGTGTATTGGGACCAGACAGTCCCCACCCTCTTCCTGGGCACTAGCACACATGACATGCCTGCAAAAGTTTCTGTTTTCGTGGGAGGCTGCATGCCCAAATCAGGAATTCCTGTGTCGGCCCAACCTGGGGGAACGCAAAGGTACAAAATGTCCAAAGGACAGAACAAAAGACTTTGTGGCGCGGCCATTTTCGGCACTGGCCACAGTCTTGAGCCAAACACGGTAAACGTAATATTGTTCTTTAAAAAGAAGTGAAAATACTATAAAAGCAAACTGTTGCCACCAGTTCGTCCTAGGCACACTTGTACAATCACCAAAAAGTCCTTAGAGGGTGTCTAGGGCCATAAAACAAAAGAGTACTATGCGCGACACAGAAAGGTACTTGGCACATAGATAAAAAGTTACCAAGAAATGGCAACATAGTCAAAGACTAAGGGAAACAGTTTCCCAGTACTGACAGCCTGAAAGATGTGTCAGTCTCCCTGTAACAGATGAGCAAAGCCCAGAGGAGCACAGCTGAAGATGGTGCTCCACTGGAAAAAGTCAGGTTAGGTTAGCCAAACAAAAGCAAAACATTTTGGGGGTTGGAGGGGGGGGGGCATTAATGAAGGGAAAATTGCACCTAATGGAAATCTTTCCTAACACCGGCAGATAAAGGGGAATGCGAAACATGTGCTGTAGAACACAGTGCCAAAGAGCCTGGGCCTCCCTGGAAAGCTGTGGGGACTTTGTTCCTCCTTGTTTGCGGACAGGACCTCGTTCCTCCTTGCTTGCGGACATAAAACATTGATGTTGTGTTGTCGGTGTACATTCGCACCACAATCCCCGCCAGGAGGGGGAGAAAAGACTTAATTGCCCAGAAGATTGCCGGCAGCTCCAGCGAGTTGATGTGCTGGCTCTTTTCCTCTTTGGACCATAGGCCTCTGGTGTGTTGGTCAAGACAGTGGGCGCCCCATGCTTCCAGAGAAGCATCCGTTGTGACAGTGGCCTGATGGTCCGGCAACCTGAAAGGGGCGCCCTGCACCAGATGTTTCGTCACCGACCACCAGCGAAGGCTCTGCTTGAAAACGTGTGTCAGAATGATGCAGTCGTCCCAGGACCCTGAGGCTTGTATACAACAGGCATCCAAGAATTCCAGCACCAGCCTCATGTTCAGCCGGCATGTGAGTGATCAACGGGGTGCATGATGACAACATCCCAAGCAAAGATTTGTAATTGCGGACTGGGGTCACCCAGGCAATGCTGAGGCAGCCCACCTACTCCAGAAGAGCTGCAACCCTTTCGTCCAAGGACCTGGAGGTGCAGGTTTGGGTGTTGAGTCTTGCAACGAGATGGAGTGCCTGTTGTGATGGTATCATGCGCGACTTTGGGAAGGTTACGGGGAATCCTAGTTGCTGTAGACACTGGATGGTGGCCGTGGTGTTCACTTCTACCTGCTTGTAGGAGGGGGCTCTCACCAACCAGTCGTCTAGATACGGGTATACGTGAATGCCCCTCCGCCACAGGTGTGCCACCACTGGTGTGAGGCACTTAGTGGAGCAGAACGCAAGCTGAAGGGAAGGGCCTTGAATTTATTATGCACTCCTGCCAACATGAAGCGTTGGTAGCGCTGGTGTGAGCCGCAAATAGGGATGTGAAAATAAGTGTCCACGAGATCGAGGGACGCCAACAAATCTCCCTGCTGTATGTCAGAAACCTAGGGGTATTCACCCATGTAGAATCCTCTATTCAGGTGGCCAGAGGGCCGTTGCTCTCCAATCCCAATCCTGGGGTTGGACCAGAGTGGGAGGATCACGTGGGTAGGGGAGTCTGGTGTTGTGTCTGGGGGAGGACCCTGGGTAGAACGGAGTACCCTGGGTAGAACGTGGTATCCCAATGGGACAAGAAGCAAGGAAGGCGAATTCCCGGAAGCTTTTGTGGGGTATTATCAGCCAGACTCTGTCTTATCCCTCGACTTCCCCTAAAAAGGAAGCAAGACAAAGAAATCCAAGTCCAAAGGTAAACCAAGCCTTTCCTCTCCTCCTTCCCAACTGTCTTTCCCAAATAATTCACTTAGACTAGGGAAATCAGACTAGGGAAATCGGAACAACCACCCATTCATTACAGTTACCCTGACATTCCCTATCAGAAGAAATTAGGAACACCTTTCCGTCTATATCATACACATCACTGTAGTCCTGAGGTGAGAAAGAGAAGGCTAAAGGCATCGCCCATTTATTATTAGAAACACAACTCCCCTCCCCATTTCCACATAACACTTACATATCTCATTAGACATAACCCGTTAATAAGGTCGGGCAAAGTCAGGTACTTGACCTTAATTACATACACCTGTTATCCATGAGCTCCCCCCACATGGATAAAGGGCAGAACATTGAGACACACTATGAGCAAGGTGAGACACGAGAAGGAGCAGATCTTCCGGGGCGAAGGTGAACCCACTGGAGCAGGACGACCGATCGAGGGACCAGAGCGAGGGGCAGGGAAACTGTAAAGATCCTTGCAGGAGGTTGTTGCCTCCGGGAAACCGTAAAGTATACGCAGAGAAAGCCAATTCCCAGCCAAGAAGCCTGCGTTTGCGTTGTGTTTCAAGGACGCCAGTGACCCTCCTGGGTGTACGGTAGAGTTGGGGAGGCGAGGCCAAGCCTATGGTATCAACCTTGACTTGTGAATGCACACAACTGATGAGTTAGCAAAAGACATGCAAGGATGGTTTGCGTCAAGGAACAATTGAAGCCGCATCAGTGTATCTCACAATTGAAGGTAGCGCGCGTGCTGATGAGACGCGAAAAAAGCAAACCAGTAGATAACTGTGAAGCCAGTTATACAGAGTAGCGGAGTTGTCCAGCGAAAGGAAATAGCCCATTCAAAAGTCTCTGCAAAATGTTTGATGTCTTGTTATAAAGCAACAAAGGGAACAAACTCTGAAATGCGCAATGGTTAAGATTAATCCTGACGAAAGGGGAAGTTAAAAGGTGAATGCTTTAAGAGAAAGATTTTGTTGAACTTTTCTGATTGCATTATGGAACTACCAAGACCAAGAGACACTGGGGCAAATAAAGGAGAGCTGAAGTGAAAGTCAAAGTGGTCCTGCGGAGGACTGTGAAAAAACCTTGCACGCTCGAAAGTCTTCGACATCAGTGAAAGGTCTGAACCCGACAGAGGGAGACCTGCAATGTGAAATAAGTTAGGGGAAGGGAACCCCTAAGGAATGTGAATGAAGCTTGGGGAAGCAAACCCCTGCAAGTTGTCAGGTACTGTCAGGTTACAGTGGCATATTCTCAATTACATTGGGTCAGGGGAGACACATATTTAGTATAGAAAGGTTTTGGGAAGTTATTATGGAGTTTAATTTTAAAACAGACAATTTTGCCCTTAACATTCATTGCAGTCTATGGAGAATGCCCCAAGCCAAGATGGAGGTCCTCAGTCTAAATTCTAATTGGCTGGTGATTGTTTATAGGGAAGACAGTGAACATTCTAAACTGCCTTTCATCGTCTTTGCCCAGCTGAGAGGTCGTGTACTAAACTGCTCCTGCTTAACTTGTTCAGGGGTTTCAAGTTCAAGCAGTCGAGCGGCTTCTTTGGAAAGTAAACAGGAATCTTTGTGGAGTTCGTTTTGGCACAGGACAGGAGTAAGAAGATTTCAAGTTGCCTAAGAAAATAAGTTTCCAAGACTCTTCACAAGATAAGTTCTTTAAAAAACTCAAAACTCTTTATTTAATGTTCTTGTTGAAGAGTTAATTTGATTTTCAAGTTCATATGAAAACATTTAATAAGAACTGTAGTGCTATCGTTTGTTTTTCTTGGCTACGCTACGTTTTCTATCAAGCGCGTGGTTTTTCCGTTCACAAAAGCCTGCGCGTGAAAGTGTTCGCTTGAGAATCTAGCGCGAGCTCTTATGTGTCACGTGATACTATAGCGCGTGTTTTTTCTACCCGCGGTTGGTTTTCAGCGCGTGTGTATTTTTCCCACGGGATGGACATTATCGCGTGTGCTTTTTACTCGCTCCTTGGATAAGCGCGTGTGGATTTTTCCCGCGGTTTAGACTTCAGCGCGTGTGCGTTACTCACTACTTGGATAAAGCGCGTGTGTATTTTTTCCCGCGGAATGGACATTATCGCGTGTGCTTTTTACTCGCTCCTAGAATAAGCGCGTGTGCATTTTTCCGCGGTTTGGTTTTCAGCGCGTGTACGTTCTACACGCAGTTTGGATTATTATGCGTGTGCAAGATATTTCCACGTGAAATTATTCGTTGCAAGTTTCAAAAACAGTTTAATAGTAAAAGACACTCTAAAAATAATAATAAGAAATATAAGAACTTTCCAGAAACACTAGAACTTCCATTTACTTTTAATGAACTTAAGACTTTGTTCAAGCTTCTTGCGTTTTTAGAAGATGATCTGCAAAGTTAATTTCACATTCATGGACCTACTGAGAAGGCTGGATGATCATTGAGATTCAAGTCAACTAGTAAGGAAGTCTAGTCAGCTTATCACTTCTCTGGGCATTCTGTAGAGAAGTTCCAGGTATGGTTTTTACTATTTTTTGGTAAAGGATATTGAGAATTAAGGTTAGTATAGTACCCAATGAATAACAAGGTGTATTATATGTTTATGTTTTTACTACAGGTGAAGAAGCAGCTGGTTAATAGCTTCTAGCCTGGTGTTTGTTAATTTGTCCCTTCCCCCTTACCCCTGGAAGTGAGGTAAACTGAGCAG
This sequence comes from Ambystoma mexicanum, assembly GCF_040938575.1. Classification (NCBI taxonomy): domain Eukaryota; kingdom Metazoa; phylum Chordata; class Amphibia; order Caudata; family Ambystomatidae; genus Ambystoma; species Ambystoma mexicanum. The sequence continues at coordinate 942,622,524 of NC_090925.1, read as the reverse complement.
TTATATAGTATCAGCTCAGAGTGCCACATTTTGGGTGGATTGTCGGGGGCTCAGCAGCTTCCGCAGACACCAGGATCTCAGCCTGACACAAGTGCTGTGATTGCGAGGTCCGAGCCCAGCTGAGGGAGATCTACGTGAACTGTTGATGCTTTGAGAGGTCCAAGCCCCGACAGAGGGAGACCCAAGTCAATTTTTGTTTAACTGTTAAAGAACTTTTGGTGAACTGAAAACAAGTGACTTTAACTTGGAAGGCCAAGCGGGTCTCAACCCAATTTTTGAAATGCCTTTTTTGATAACATGGGCCACCTTACTCAGATGCTGTCCAACATGGGGAGAAGAGCTAACACAGGCCACCTTGATCCTTTAGGTTATAACAGTCACTTTCCTTTGCATACACATGCCCCATTACACATTTTTTGTATAAGAGATAGGGCAGGCATTCGTTTTTTTTGTAAAGGCCATTTATATTTGACATAGACTGACTATGATTGTGTTTTCTTCACTATTTGATTCCAAACCCCAAGCATTTAATAAAGGTTTTGAAACTTGCTCTTGCGTCAGTGTCATACTTGTGATACCATGCCTCTCTTACATGTAGTTGGGACAGAACTTGTTGCAGAGTCACCATACGGAAGGTTGGCGCCTTTAGAACTGTATTGAGCACCCTTAGGTCTAATATGAGCCTCAAACCGCCTGACCTGTTGTGCAGTTCCTTTTTCCTTACCAGGAAGTAGCAGAAGTAGACTCTTGTGCCCACTTTGTCCTTTGGCACCTTCTCCACTGCCCCTTTCTGTAGCAGAGCTTGCACTTCCTGCAGTAGGAGGTGTTGCAACCTTTCCGGCTTGTGTGCGGGAGGAATGTCTGGTGGAAAGTCTATACATTCCAGCGAGGGGTCTTGCTAGAGGAGGGATAGCACCCATTCGTCGGTTGTGATGTTTCCCATTCTTTGATGAACCTTGACAATCGTCTGCCTACCTGGGTGCTGAAGCGGGAGGACCCTAGACTGGGAGGAGACACGGTGGCGCTGAGAGCCCCTCTAGGATTGGTACTTTTTTCTATACTGATCCCCTGAGGAGTACAGGGTCTTGTAGGAGGAGGAGGACTGGCATGTGGCGCTGCTATCCCACAAATTTCTAACATAACGCCCTTTTCCAGAGTGAAAAGACTAGTGCCTTTGCTGTAGCGTACCCAGGGAACAAGCGGTTTCTGTATCTGTGTTGATGGACTATAAAGCCTCTTCAACCTTCTTCCTAAATAGGTCTGTTCCGTCGAAGGGCATATCAACGACCAGGGACTGGACATCAAGTCGAAAGTCTGTTGCCTTGAGCCAACCTTGCCTGCGCATAACCGCTCAATTTCCAAGTTGGCGAAAACCAATATCGGCAATGTCCACTGGGACTGTGATGGCATGGTCCAATGCCAATTCGCCCTCATGGAAGATGTCCATGGCTTCCTGTTTGTTATCTGGCAGAAACTCCAGTAAGGGACCAATCTTGTACCACAGCTTGCGATAATAAAGTGCAAGTCTGGCCATTGCATTTGCCGCAGTGATAGTCGTGGCTGCAGTGGTAATAACCTTCTTACCGAAGGCGTTGAGGCATTTCCTTTCCTTGTCGGGAGGGACAGAGCAGGATGATGATGGGTTAGCTGACCTTTACCTGGCAGCAGTAGAGACATCGGAGTCTGGTGTGGGTTAGGTGCAGAGGCAGGCAGGAGCACTCTACAGTGCCCTGTACCTTTTGACGAACCAGTCAGTTTTAGCTGGAGTAGTAGAGGGATGAGCCAAGGTGACCAGGCCATACTCCCAGACATCCTCCAACAGCGGGATGGACAATACGGATTTCCTGCACTGCTCTCTGCGATGATACAGTACACTGTCATTGCGCTGCTCCTCCGGTGTAAGGCTGCACATCTTGGCTGCCCTGGTCTAAAGCGCATGAAGGGACCCTACGTCATTGGGGGCTAGCGGTGTGGAGGGAATTCCTGAAGGGAATCACTATCACCGGCAACAAAATCCTCAAATTAGTCAGTGTGGGATGAATGTGTGGAAAGCACATCCTCCAACTGGTCGGGTTCTGTGTTTGTCCCTGTATCCGACAGCTGCTGGGGTTTTAGCTGGAGTTTCCTCCTCCTGGAGGGGAGTGGGATGTCATCCTCTTTCCTGGATGGCCCCGGGACATCGATGTGAGGCCACCCAGGAGGTACCGGAACCAGTAGTCATTGTTGCAAGGTTGCCACCAGCGTGGTCAAAGTAGATAATATGTCTAGTGACATGGCTCTGGGGCGGAGGCGGGGAGGGGCAATAAAGGAGATGGCTGCATTGAGGGCAAGATGTCCTGTGCCTGAGATGAGTGCAGAGGTGGTAAAGGTGGCAGAATGATCAGACTTGCCTCACCCCACAGGGAAATGGATTTTCTTCTGGGAAACGATGGTCCTGCGCGATGGAGAAGATGGCGGTGACATGATGGCCTCTTTCTCTTGTTCCTCTACACCATGGGTGCAAAACATACGGCCCGCGGGCTTCTTGCAGCCCGCCATGCCGTTTTGTCCAGCCAGCCAGCAACAAAGACTTTCTTAATGGAGGGCGGCCCACAAGCAGCATCGGCCGCCCTCCATTAGGAAAAGTCTTTGTTGTCTTCCAGGCCGGGTTCAAAACACTGGCCCTCATTGGCTCAGGGCACAGGAACCACATAGCTCCTACGAGCCATGTAGTGCGTGTGTGCTGCAGCAATGGAGGGCCAGCACTACGGCTGGCGTGGCCAGTAAGGCTTGATGACGGAAGGCATTTCAGCCTTGCCACGCCACCCGTAGTACCGGACCATCGCCAGCGTTCCAGCTAGCCTGCTTTCCAGCACGTCGTCCGGAAAGTACAGATTTTTTTTGGGAGGGGGGATGTATGTTTGTGTGTGTGTGTGTGTGTGTGTGTGTGTGTGTGTGTGCGCGCGTGTGTGTTGGATCTTTGTGCTGCTTGTATGTTGAGATGCGGGTGTGGGGTGTGTGTTGGGTCTGCCTGAATGTGTGTGTGTGCAAGTTCAGTGTATGTTGAGATGCAGGGGTGGGGTGTGTGTCCGGTCTGCCTGAATGTGTTTGTGTGCAAGTGCAATGTATGTTGAGATGCTGGGGTGGGGGGGGAACCTTCAGGTCTGCCTGAATGTTTGTTGTTGTTGTGTGCACGTTCAGTGTATGTTGAGATGCGGGGGTGGGGTGAGTGTCAGGTCTGCCTGAATGTGTTTGTGTGCAAGTGCAGTGTATGTTGAGATGCTGGGTGGGTGGGGGTGGGGAGAGGGTTTCGGATCTGCCCGAATGTTTGTTGTTGTTGTGTGCACGTTAAGTGTATGTTGAGATGTGGGGGTGGGGGGTCCGGGTCTGTATGCGTGCATGCTTGTGAGTTTGTTTGGTGAGTTGGGGGGTGGGGGGTTCAGGTCTGTATGGATGCATGGTGCATGCTTGTGAGTTTGTATGGTGAGTTGGGGGTGGGGGTCTGTATGGGTGCATGGTGTATGCTTATGAGTTTGTGTGCTGAGTTGGGTTTCGGGTCTGTAAGTGTGTATTGGTGTATGCTTGTGAGTTTGTGTGCCGAGTTGGGGGGTTCGGGTCTGTATGGGTGCATGCTTGTGAGTTTGTGTGATGAGCTGGGGGTGGAGGGTTTGGGTCTGTATGGGTGCATGGTGTATGCTTGTGGGTTTGTGTGCTGAGTTGGGGGGCTCGGGTTTGTATGGGTGCATGGTGTATGCTTGTGAGTTTGTGTGCTGAGTTGGGGGTAGGGGGGGTTCGGGTCTGTATGGGTGCATGGTGTATGCTTCTGAGTTTGTGTGCTGAGTTGGGGGTGGGGGGTTCGGGTCTGTATGGGTGCATGGTGTATGCTTGTGAGTTTGTGTGATGAGTTGGGGGTGGGGGTTCGGGTCTATATTGGTGCATGGTGTATACTTGTTAGTTTGTATGCAGGGGTGGGGGGTTGGGGTCTGTATGACTATGTATGCATGGTGCAGGCTTGGTGGCATGGGGCATAGTGTTTGGTTGGGGTTTGGGGGCCATGGGGCATAGTGTTTGGTTGGGGAGTGGGGACCATGGGGCATAGTGTTTGCTTGAGGAGTGGGTGTCTTGGGGCCTAGTGTGTGCTTGTGGGGTGGGTGTCTTGGGGCATAGTGTTTGCTTGAGGGGTGGGTGTCATGGGGCATAGTGTTAGGTGAGGGGTGGGTGTCATGGGGCATAGTCTTTGGTTGGGAGTGGGGGCCATGGTGTTTGGTTGAGGGGTGGGGGCCATGGGGCATAGTGTTTACTTGAGGGGTGGGTGTCTTGGGGCATAGTGTTTGCTTGAAGGGTGGGTGTCTTGGGGCATAGTGTTTGCAAGAGGGGTGGGTGTCTTGGGGCATAGTGTTTGCATGAGGGGTGGGTGTCTTGGGGCATAGTGTTTGCATGAGGGGTGGGTGTCGTGGGGCATAGTGTTTGGTTGGGGGTGGGTGTCGTGGGGCATAGTGTTTGGTGAGGGGTGGGTGTCATGGGGCATAGTTTTTGGTTGGGGGTGGGGGCCATGGGGCATAGTGTTTGGTTTTGGAGTGGCAGCCATGGGGCATGGTGTTTGCTTGAGGGGTGAAGGCCATGGTGCATAGTGTTTGGTTGAGGGGTGGGGGCTATGGGGCATAGCGTCACACTCCAAGAGTGAACCCAATAATAAAGCTAAAACAGGCACAGTTAGGAGATGTACATCCTTTGCTTTTTGTGGAAACCTGACTCAACGAAGGCCATACTCCTCTTGGGCAATCCAAACAGCAAAGTATAGCAGTCCAAAATAATGGAATGTCCAATCAAGTGCCAATAAAATATATATAATTTAATTAAACAGACGATATGCAATAACTAAATAGAAATAAATAACAATGGAAAATGTGTAGTACAGAATGTATGTTTGAAATACAAATAAAAATCATTACACCTCAAAAACGTATTCTTTTTCCATGTTTTAACAAAAATTGGGGGTTGAAAAAGCCTCCTGCCATGCCACGCCCCACCGCGCCTACAGCCCCAACCACATTTACTTTTCGGCCCACTATAGCCATCATGTAAGGTACTTTCGGCCCTCTGTCAAAATCAGTTCTGCACCCCTGCTCTACACCATCTGATGGGGAAAAACTTGGGCTCGGGTCCGGTAGCACAGCCACCGCAAGGTTAGAGTACAAAGCCTGTGGACGAGCCTCCAGTGCAGACACTGTGCTGGTCGGGTGTTTGTTGACATTTGTCACTATGGCGGTGGTAACAATCCTTTGAGAAAACCCACTTGTTGCTGTCGACGGGGTTAACACAGCCGTCAACGTGGTTGCTGTCGAAGAAATCCTTAGTGACGGAGCAGTGTGACCGCCTGTGATCGTGGTCGAGAGCTTTGGCATAGACGACCTGGAGGAAGGCTTGCCAACGACGATGACATACTCTGCGCTGATTTCAGAGATGACGTTGACGGGGTAGTTTTCGCCGCCGAAGGCGAAGATTGGCCTCCAGATTTAGACGTGGATTTGGCAGAAGGAATCGCTTCCTTGGGACAATAGAAAAGGCCTTCGCCGTCCTTCCCTGCAGACACTCCCTGGGCACTGACCTTCAGTGATGACAGGTCCTTGTGCGAGGATCTGGGAGGTATTTTTTATGCTTCCTCTTGCTGTCGGAGTGGACCTCATGTGACCTAGACCTCTTAATAGAAGGGGTTTGCTGTCTTGCTCTGCTTTAACAAGGCATGGCTCCGTACAGATGTGGAGTTAGAGGCTCTGCCGGCGTCCCCGAGCCACGTGATGAGATGATGGCGTTCCCTCAGAAGACATCAAACAAGATTAAATATTTCATCTAAATGATTGTAAAAGTCACATTATTTTGAAGATTGGTTGACTGAGGACTCCTTACACAAACGAGCAGTAAAAAATCTGAAGATGGCCAACAAGGGAGGAGTTAAGGGAGGTGTGCCTATTGGCTGTGGGCAGAAAAGTGACAAAGTTTCAGTTTAAGCTTAAACTGCTCTATGTTACCGAGAATTCCCAGCCTGACGACACAGAATATTCACAGCATGTCAATATATGAAAGATCCAATGCTGGGGAAGGAAACTAAGGAGAGTCTACATCGGGAAGTCCAAAGTAAAACATCGGTGTCCAAAACCTATACTTGCCCTCACAATTTACTGCTGTGAGAAACGTGAGGGTATTCTCACTCCTACTCCCCTGGCATCCTCTATTCAGGTGGCCAGGGAAAGTCCATCACTCTTGGACCCTGAACCTGGGGGTGGACAAGAAAGGGAGTATCACCTGCGTGGAGGGCCCTTGGAGATTGCGAGTGGGATGCCTTCAGGCGAGACATCATATCCTCCTTATCCTAATGACAATCAGCCTAACCGTCCCCTGACCCTTATGGGTTATTGTAGTTCAACTCCCCTTTTTTCCTCCTCTTAGGACATCTGACAGTACTGAGACAAGGAAGAGATAGCAGAGAGTAATGAACACCACACACTTTTACCACTTAGGTACTGGGACGAAAAAGAGCCATGAAAGGTACGACGGTCAGGCAGTCAGGAAGAATTGGATGATGGAATACACCTGCAACCCACTGAAGGACCACATGTGTATTAAAGGCAAAGCCATGAAGGAGGGAGAGGGCGACCTGGGGGACTTGGGCAGAGATCAACGTAATAGCCAGGGAATCCGGAGGCAGCCATGGTGGGACCCGAGGATGAGACAGGACGCCGGCCGACAACCCCAACCCAAGGGAAGCCTCTCATATGCAGAAGGAAGCCTCATGTGTGAAGTGAGAGCAAAAGGAGCGGCAGCGAGGCATGAACACCAAAGACACTGTGTCCGGCCTCGCAGAGGCATTGAAACCGCTTAGGCTGACCGAGCTACTGTCGCGCAACACGAAGCAGCAACCAGAGGGAAGCAGGAAAGCAGCAAAGACCACAGGAGGAAGGCGCCTACAACCGGTGAGTGCTGGGGTAGTTACCCAGAGACCGGGGCGCTCCGGACGGGCTGCGAAGGTAGTAAACAGTGCCGAGGGAATAAATACTTCAGTTACAAATGGAACTATGAAGTTAAATGTATGAACGAAAGGCAAGTGGTGCGAAAAGCATTAAATCTGCTAATATTGAATATGAAACTGAAGTAAAACAGCAAAACCTGCTAATATTGAATACCTAACTGAATGAAATAGCAAATCTACTAATCTTAAATAACAAACTGAATGAAATAGCAAACCTGCTGATATTGAATAACGGACTAAATAAAATAGCAAATCTGCTAATCTTCAATAACTGAATGCAATTAGCAAACCTGATAATGTTTAATCATGTACTGAAAGAAAATAGGAAATTAAATCAAATGAAGGACTGACTGCAGAGTTAAAGTCAAGCCTGAGTAACTTTGTTTTTAGAGCTGCATTTGAGAAACCACTTATTGAACTGCTAAAAGAGAACTCATGGTTCCTGGTTGCGTGACCTGTAATGGGTGGATCGTGTGGTCCGACAACTGCGGCAAGACCAGAGAACCCCTATATGCTAACAAGGAAACCTGCTATTGAGTCAAAAGGAAAACTACTATTGATGCATATAAAGCTCGAGGAAGGGAACCCGGAGCTGTGAAGAATTGTTGCAACTTAACTTAAAGACAAAGCTTCAAGAGGCTTCCTTTTGGTTCATCATTTGATATTGAACATGTGGGAGGGAACCCTGAGACTTGCTGCCATGAATCTGTATTGAACTTGGGGAAGGGTATCCTGACCTTTAAAAAGGTGTGGTACTGTATTACTTTAAATCCAAGAGAAGGTAACTTGAACATTGTGGTGTACTTGTTGATATTTGGGGAGGTGAAGCTATAAGCATGAGCTGGAAATAGCTCAGAACTTTACTTTTGTAAAACTGTTTCATTTATGCTTGACATCCCTACACATTGTTTTGATGTTAGTTGTGAGGGCGAGCATAGGTTTTGGACAGACTTAAGTTGAACCTACTGACACAGACTTTCATTGGTTTCTTTAGGTAGGGAAATCCCGCTTTAGCATAGGGCATGTTAGGCCTTACACCATGCTGAAATTTAAGTTAATTTATTTTAAAATGTGTTTATTGGCATTTTGTTATATTTGCAAACACTGCACCTTTTTCTGGTGCCAGCTTCAGTATCAATAAACAAGTCTGCATACTTATACAGCAACATATCAAACAATAAGTACAAACACCAATGAACAGTAACTGTCCCCGGTGTCAATCCAAGTCCAGTTTCACTGGTGACCGATAGGGCGGATGCTGTTGTCGTGGGAAGGGGGGGGACATGAACCAGACCAGGGGGGTCATTGTGTCTCACGATGGACCTATTGAAGCTGGCGTCTTTTTTCCGCAGTGGTTGGGTGTGCTTCCTGCGGGTTATTCAAGGAGGTTTATCATCAGGGGAGTGGAACAGTTTTGTCATGGTATCTTTCCATGCAACCAGCGCCATACTCGAGTCCTCAGTAGACCTGGTTACGCTTTCTTCCCAAGCCTTTGTTTCGGCGTTCGCCCATTTCTCAAGTTCTTTACGCCTCACTGTGAAAATCGGACCTGCAGGTTTTTTCCATGACATAGCCATAGTCCTTTTCGCCATTATGCATGCCAAATCCATTAGTTTGACTGAATGTTTGAGTTTAGCTAACCTAGGATAGGTGCCCAGGAGGCACTCTTGTGGGGTCCATTCGTACCTAGTGTGACCCGCCTCCTCGCACATTTGTTTTATTTTGGACCAGAAAGTCTGGGTCTTGGGGCAGGTCCATTAGCATGTCGATTATGTCCGCGTTATCAGCTCCGCACCAGGTGCAGTTTGGCGGCACATTGTTGTTGAATTTGGCCAATCTACTCGGGGTCAGATAGGTGCGGTATAACACGTTGATCTGGATCAGTCGAAATCAGTGATTTCTAGAGACCTCTCCAGAGAATGACAGTGCCCTGTCCCATTCGCTATCTGTTAGTTCCCGCCCTATATCAGTTTCCCATGTGGTCCGTAGTTCTACGCTTCGGGGGTTAGGTGTATCACTTAGATGGCCATATATTTGGGACACCACTCTTCCACCCTCTCCCAAACTATAAAGCAGCGTTATAAAGGGGTTCATGTCTGGTTCCTCTGGCCAATTTTCCCAATTCGTTCGGGCAAACAGTCTAATCTTCCGATACCATAGGTATTGACTGGAGTGAATATCATACTCCGCCTGTAACTTGGAGAACTCCCGAAAGGTCCCCCCTTCATACAGGTCTCCCCATGTGTAGATTCCTTTTCCCTCCCAGAGCCTGACACTATTTAGATCGGTATCAGTCTTATTCAACCCCGAGAGCAGTGTCATTTCTGGGGAATATGTTTGCTTTAGTTTCATAATCACTGAGGTTCTGTACCATATTTTCCTACCCAGGGTCACCAGGAAGGGTGGGTTGCTTATCAGGATCTGAGGGCCCCAGATCAATTCCTTTAAGCGTAACGGGGAGATCATGGACTGCAACAGAGGGGTCTCTGAAGTGACCTCGTCTGCTAACCATTTTGATACAAAGCCCAACTGGGCGGCCATGTAGTATTTCTCTAAATTAGGCAGCTGGATCCCACCCGATTTGTATGGTAAGGCTAATGTGGACAGGGCCACCCGGTGCCTACACCTCCCCCATAGGAAATCCCGGATTATTGTATCCAGCAAACGGAAGAAAGGTTTAGTAATATAGAAGTGCACATTTTGGAACACATAAAGGAACCTGGGGAGGACAATCATTTTGACTATGGAGGCCCTGCCCATCGTGGATAAAGGCAGCTTAGACCAGAACCCCATGGACTTACGTAGCGCTGGGATCTTCGCTCTAGTGTTATGATCGTGCATTAGTTCTGGGGTGTGTAGAATCTGAATCCCAAGGTATCGGAATGAAGTGGTCTGCCAGGTTATGCCCACAAGAGGAAGTTCCGTAATGGCCTTTCCTTTCAGTCCCGCGAGCGGGAACAAGCAGGACTTGGATCTGCTGAATTTTATGCCAGAGACCTTGGCGTCTAAAACGTCCAGCATTGTTGGTACATTGAGAAGGGGATTATTGACATATATCAGCACGTCATCGGCATATAAGGAGATGATGTGGTCTACCCCTCCAACCCGAATGCCTGCATCGAAGAATTGCTGCCTAAAGAAGAGAGCGATGGGCTCCAGGCCCAGTATATACAGCATGGGTGAGAGTGGGCACCCCTGCCTGGTACCTTTGCGGATGTCCCACGACTCTGATACATATCTCCCAGATTTTACTCGTGCCCTCGGCCCATTGTACAGTATTTTGATCCATCTAATAAACCCCTGACCGAAACCAAACCGCTCCAGGACCGCCACTAGACACTCCGATTATATATTGAATCAAATTCTTTAATAGCATCTAAGGACAGTAGTGCATAGCATTCTTTGCTTGTGTCGGTGTGGGTTATTATATGTTGGAGCCTACGCAGGTTCATGGTCGTATTACGACCGGGTACAAAACCGTTTTGGTCCTCATGCACTAAGTCTCCAATTACTTTGGCTAGTCGGTTGGCTAGGATTGTCATAAGTATTTTAACATCATAATTTATCATCGAAATCAGGCGGTAAGAGTCGCACCTATCTGTGGGTTTGTCGGGTTTAAGTATGGGGACCACCAAAGTTTCTCTCATGCTAACGGGGAGGGTCCCACATTCATAGGATTCTCGGAAGACTTCAAGCAATAGTGGCGTCAAGGAGGGTTCGAATGCCTTGTAGAACTCTGGGGGAACCCATCACTGCCAGGGGTCTTACACGTCGCCAGGGATCTAATTGCTTCCGTAATGTCATCGGGTGTAATATCCCCATCTAAAGCCTCAGAATGTCTTGGGGTTAATTTGGGTAAGCATATCTCATCTAAAGTGTCCTGTATTTGATCTCGGGGGATCTGGTCCGCATGGGAATATAATTGTTCGTAGAAATTCTTAAAGGTGTCATTGACACCCTGTTGAGTGTTGTGAGCTTCATCGAGTTCGTCTTTCAAGACAGTGGTTATATATCTGGCGTGTTCTTTTTTGCAAAGCCAAGCTAACAGTCGGCCGGGTTTGTCTGCCTCGGCGTGTGCCCTATTGGTTCTAGTAATAAAATCGAATTTTGATAGCCTATTCCATGCATCGGTGCAGTTCTCCCTCAAAGTTCTAAGATCTTCTTCCCTCTTTGGGGTGTCTATCGGGGCTGCCTCCAGTGCCGTGATTTTCAATTTTCCCTCGTCTAGCTCGCTGCGCAGAAGTTTCCTAATACCGCCCGCTTTAGCAATGACTTCCCCTCGCACCACTACCTTCAGGGCGTCCCATAGCGTGCTGACGTCTTCTACACTCCCAGTGTTTTCGGTTATGAAATTGTCTATGGACTCCTGTAGCTCATCCTTAACACCTGAACCCCCAAGGCCTCCGCAGGCATCCTCCACATGGGGATGGGTGGTCTCGGGCCGGTATGATTCCATTCGATTAACAGTGGCGAATGATCTGAAATAGTTCTTCCCAGATATTGCGCACTCACCATCTGGGGTAAGTGTTCCCTGCCCACAAAGAGGTAATCTAGCCAGGTATGGAGGGCATGTGGAGACGAGTAAAACGAGTAATCTCTCTCACCTGGATGTAGCTCCCGCCAGACGTCCGCCAGGTCCAATTCATTGGTCGTGGTTTTCAGGGATGTGGTGGCCGTTGAAGGGCCCTTCATTGTGGGGCTGGACCTGTCTAGCATTGGATCATGGACGCAGTTAAAGTCCCCTCAACATAAAAAGAAGGCATCTCTGTACTGTAGCATTTTGGAGCTCAGATCTTTCAGGTGTAGTGGGATATTGTTATTGGGGAAGTATGAGTTCACTATACACACTTCCCTTTGTTCAAGTGTCCCCCATAGTACCACATATCTGCCTTCAGGGTCCTTGTCCATTTTAGTGAGTTGAAAAGGTACGTGGGGGCTGATCCAGGTGTAGACCCCTCTTGCAAATCTGGAATAGGAGGCCCCAAAACCCTGTCCCACCCAGTGTTCGTTGAGCTTTGCCTCCGACTCAGCAGAGCAATGTGTCTCTTGTAGTACAGCAATGTCCACCTTCTTCCGCTGCAGGTAGGACTTGATTCTATTTCTGCAGAGATATGTGCCCAGGGCCTGCACATTCCACGTCATTATCTTAATTTGTACAGCCATGGTGGTCTCTTAGGGGGTCTGGGAGCAATCCCACTCCTGCAAGGGCTGTATGCTGATGCGGCTGTGTCCCCATCACTCCCCGTTTGTAATAGGCTTAGGTCCAATATCTTCAGTGTTTCCATCCTCCCATCCCTTGTCATAGGCTTAACCATCGGAGACTTACCAACCTTCACATCCTCCAACGTGGAGGATGCATTAACCGAAAAACAAAACGAGTAACTGCCCCCAGCAGTCGTTTTGAACTTGGAACGCTCAGGGGCTCCCGAGCCTCGGGGGCCTTTCCAGGCCTTTCGGTACAGGTGGTGTGTAGGCATTTGGCCTGCACTGTTCTAGGCGGGGTGGGTCGTTGACGGTCTCGCGCTTGGGCCTTCGTGCTCCTGCCCAATCAAGACTCCAGCTTGTTGCAGCGTTAAGTTATGTTTTGCAGACCTTATCTCCAGCTTGTTGGTGCGGTCTGTTCCATAGATTCAGTCATTCCTTAGTCATATGGGCCCCTTCTCAGGTTCTTCGGTGTCGTCGGCCAGGTTATTATGCTCAAGCCACATATTAGCGGCAGCTGGGGTTTTTAGGAAGACTGCCTTCCCTTTGTATAGTATCTTAAGTCTTGCCGGATATAACAACATGTATTTCAGGTTGAGTTTCCGTAACCTTGCCTTTATAGGTATGAAGGAATTCCGCGATCGTTGCACCGTGGGGGTGTAGTCTGGGTATATAACTATTACGGAGCCATTCCTCTTTACCACCCCACCCTCTCTTGAGAACCGCAATATCACTTCCCTGTCACGGAAATTCAGAATTTTTGAAATTATTGGGCGTGGGTACGAGCCCGGCGGCGGTCTTTTCTGGAGGGATCTGTGGGTCCGCTCCACTGAGAACCCCTGGGTAAGTTCTAGTTACCCTTTCCGTCAGGTTGCGGGCATCTTGTCTCATCAGTTGTATATCTGACCTGATTTCTCCGATCATGCCTTCCATAGATGTGCATAGCGCTGCAATTGCCTGCAAGATTTGAGCGTCTTGGGGGTCCAACGCCGAGGGTGGCGGGTCCGCCGCAGGGGTTGCTTCCTGCGGTAGTTGCTGCCTCGGGAATGCAGTTGTGAAAGCGTCCATCGTGGCGGCCTTTGATCTGTTCTTAGGAGGCGACATGGCCCCATTGGAGAGTTCCAGATAGACAGGGCGGACTGCAGGTCTGAGCTCTGTAATCCTAATCCCAGTTCCGCTGCCTGCCCCCCAGGCGCGAGGTAAGGGCCCAGTTGTATGTGATAGGGAACCCTGTGCTGTGTCAAGCCTTTCGGATCTGCTCGTGTACCTGCCCATCACCGCTCCTCAGCCGCCAGCAATCCTGGCACCCCAGTCGATTGACTCCGCTCACCTCAATTTTCTTCGCCTCACAGCGCCGAAGGGGTAGGTTATTTTCCTTTCCGTCCGTCTCGTCTTCGCTGCAGCTCCTCGGCAGGCTTCCGGCGGGGGTCGCTCTCCCCCGTGGGGTCTCAGCCCAGGACTCCGCGTCTCTGCCGTGCGTCTCGATCCGGAGGGCAAACGTTCACAATCTCATCTGCTTCCGCCCAGTCTGGCCCTCACAGTCCTCTGCCGCCATCTTGGGTGCCATAGGGGAGCTTTTTCAAACGCTCCGTTATCCTCTTTGCCAGCTCCGATTTCCACTGGGATTTCAGCCGCGTGGAGCAATAAGGTTCTGCTACGTGCCTCTTAATTTTTTATAGCTGCTATTTCGATTCTGCCACCGTAGTGTCGGCGGCTTCACGATCTTGGGCAGGATCACGGCGGATTCGCGGCTTCACACCATGCGTGCAGACCACGCCCCTCATGCTGAAATTTAAGTTAATACAAGTATTTCTGTGACACTGAATCTGTTGTCTGTGTCTCCTTCCATGATGCCAACCTCACACTGCATACAATGTGTAGGAATGTCAGCGCCAAAATGATATAGTGTATAAAGTAAAGTTCAGAGATCCTTCTAGCTCATTGGCTGGTAATCAGCTACCTGTCCCGAAGGTCAAAGTAGTTAATCAAATACAGGGGTTCCCTTCCCCAAATTCACAATAGTTCATCTAACAGAAACATTTGACTTTAATATCACAACAATGTCTTGGCACACCAAAAGTATCTTTATAGGTGCTTTCAGAGGCTTCTCCATTCAGGGTCTCCTGGTCTAGGCGCAGTTGTCGGACCACATGGTCCACCCATTACATGTAACGCAACCGGTACCAATACTTGACTGCTTTCCCTTTTACACCAGTCCACTGCTTCTCCTAAGCAGTGAGGTTTGCCTCAGTTATATGTGTCACTGCATAGTGGCTTGTTTACCCACCTTGCGCTTGTTACAACTTCTTATGTTTCCTTGGCTCTTGCCAATGCTGGTTTCCTTATGATACACAGTTCTTTGCACTTTCTTGGCTGTGGCCAAGGTTGGATTTGCCATATCCTGCACACAACTCTGTGCGCTCTTGGCTTTGCTAGCACTTGTTTCAGTTCATGCAGTTCATTATTTCATTACAGTTCACAACTTTCTTCTTAGTAGGAGTCACACCCTTGCTTTCAATTACTCATAATAGGCGAGAGTGTTCCAAACTTGGTTTCATTTTGTTTGATATTCAAAAGATGCTTTGTTTTAATTTCAATAAATATTCAAAAAGCCTGACTTCGCTTTAATTTTATCACCACCGGCTAGCACAGTGTTCTCCCTTTCCTGGTTGCACTCACCAGTCAGTCTTATGGCCCTCGCAAGGTCTTCCTCCAACACAGTTCCTGTTTCACTGTGCAGTTGCTTGTGTTTTCTCTCGATGGTCTTTGTGTGGCTCGCGCACACCCAGTGGTGCTTCCTCAGTGAAGCAGGATACTCACGACTGCTTCTCCCGGTCTTGCCGGCCTACTTTTCGCAACTTGCTAGCTCTGTATTCCTTAGCTTCCCGCTGCATACGCTCTGCATTGCTTCACGGGTCCTGAGCACTCCTCCTGACATGCCGACACACCGGAGAGGTCCGCTTGCACACAGCATGCTCTGCCTTCACAGCTGATCGTGCTTCCACAGCTGACTCTCCTCTCTTCATTTGACTTTGGCTGCCACCTTTTAAAATTCCCACCATCATTTCCATTACAGAAAGGACAAGACCGCTCACCATCATAGCGGTAGTCCTGTCTTGCTCTTGTTGTACTCCTCCTCGTCCCAGTGCTTGACAGGGTTGGTAAATGTTTGTTTGTTCAATAAGTGGATGTGCTGTATTGTTTATTTTTATAGCGCCTATACACAAGAAAGTGTTTTCAAAGCGCTCAAGGAGGGTGGGAACATGGGGGGAAAAACAGTCGCTCAGAGCCCTTGAAATTCTGAGACGATTTTAGTCTGCACAGGCAGATTAAGTGTGAGAATATATTTAACAGTTGAAACACAGCAAATAGGTCTGACGGCGATTCTGCTGTTTTACCAGTGCGATTAAGGGGAGAAGACAAGGGAGAACAGACAGACGATCTTCTTGCACGTTGCCTTTGGATCGAGCAAGTACATAGATCACAAGGGGCGGGGGCGGTCCAAGTGCACCCAGTCCGCGGAGACAGTGGTAAAGTGCAGAGAGAGCCACTCTCTTGGGTTATTTCAAGTGCAGTGAGGGTGGGTGGGTGTAGAGCTTTGAGGCAAGGGCGAGAGAGGACTGGCGGGGGTGTCCTGGATCGGTGAAACTCTGAGGTACACCAGGCGGCCAGTCAGCAAGCTGTAAGGAGGAGGATGAAGAGAGCAGAGGGATAGGTTAGCAGGGTAGAGGAAAGGAGGGCGGAGGAGAAGAGGAAGGTCTTGAGGGGTTTCCGGATCTTAAGAAGGTCAGGCTCAAAACAGAGGGCAGCGGGGAAGCTATTCCAGAGGGAAGCACCTGCTGAGGATAAGGATCTCCCCCCAAATATCTGCTTGGAGAACCAGCTCACTCGTAGAAGGTTGGAGGAAGATGAGCAGAGCACTCGTGAGGGACAGTATTTACGTAGGAAGCGTTGTAGGTAGGTAGGTCCAAGGCCCCAGAAAGCCTTGTGGACAATGCAGAAGATCTTAAACTTGATCCTTGCAGCCACGGGGAGCCAGTGAAGGGATTTCAGCACCGGAGAGATGCGGTCCCTGGGCTTGAGGCCAAGGATACGTTTTTGCGTTTCTGTGCTGGATGAGTTGCTGAGGGCGCAGGGCAGAAGAAGGGTGGTTTAGGAAGCGGACATTGCAATTTTGTAGCCTAGAGAGAACCAAGGCTCTGGAGACAGTGAGCCTCTGGGGGAAAGTGAGGAAAGGTAGAGTACCTCTGAGGTGATGTAGCTGATAGTTAGACTTTTTTGAGATGTCAGATATGTGAGAGTAGAAGGAGAGAGTGGAGTCGAAGATGACCACAAGGTTTTTTGCCTGGCAGGTGGGTGCAGGCGCAGGGCCAAGGGAGGCCGACCAAAATGAAAGTGGGAAAGCGGACATACTGTTGGTCTAGACTCTTCGTCCCAGTACCATACTGAAACAATTTAGAGCATATTTTAGGGGAGCCATAGAAAAAAGGCTGCCAAAAGCCCATAAAGGCTTGAGGGATGGAGGGTTTGTGGCGAAAGGGAAATAGGGGATACCATGTCTCACCTTGGGACGTTCTCTCCTCACTCCCCAAGCGTCATCCACCCAGGTGATCCTCTCTCGCATTTCCACCACCAGGGTCGGGATACAAAAGCAATGGCCTTTGCCTGGCCACCTGAGTAGATGATACCGGGGGAAAAGAAGCGAGGATGCCCTCAGGTTCCTCACATACCCCTGCCCTATGCAGGTTGGACCTCAATGTTTCACGAGGGAACCAGGAGAGAACGTAGATGTTCCCCTGGTCTTCACCCTTCTGGTGTTCCATTGTGAAATGGTATGGTTGGAGATCTAAGAACTACTACATAACCTTTGGGTTGGATTCCTTCCTTTGGCTGATCCACACTAAAGGGGAATGATCAGTGACTAATCTGAATTTGCGTCCCAGCTAGTAATATTTTAGATGGAGTATGGCCCACTTAATTGCCAGGGCCTCTAGCTCGATAACGGAGTAGTACATATTTTCTCAGGGAAACGGCTTCCTACTGATGTAGAGAATGGGGTGTGCCAGTCCATCATGATTTTGAGAGAGGACAGCTCCCAATCTCATTAAAGAGGCATCCGTCTGTGGGATGAACTCTTTCGAGAAATCTGCTACTTTCAAGATGGGGCTTTGGCAAAGAGTTTCCTTCAAGGTGCTATAACAAAGCTGATCCCCTCATCCCACTTGATCTTTTGGGTCTCAGCCTTTTTTCAATTTATCCATACGTTTGGCAGTTTTGCTTCAGAAATTTGGGATGATTTGTTGATAGTAACCGATCATACTTAAAAAGGCTGCAAGGTCTTTCTTTGTGCATGGTATGGGGGTGTCAAATACCACCTTAACTATTTCCTGTTGGGGTTGTACAGACCCATTACCCATGAATAATCTTAAGTATCTAACTACTGACTGAGCCAATTACATTTTTGGGGATTCGCTGTTACGCCCGCCTTTCTCAGAGCTTTCACTGTGTAGAGATGATAGACATGAGTATGGTTGTAATATTTTGTCCATCAACGGTTGGAATATAGCCCGAACGGGAGGACTTTAAACTGAAACAGACCTATAGGTGTTGCAAAGGCAGTTTTTTCCTTGTCAGGACCATATAGCAGAGATGGAATTCACTTGTCTAACCTCAATACAAATACCTCCAGCTCCCATCGGGTTTTGCCACCAACACGATGAGGGAAAACCAGGGGCTACTTGAGGGTTCAATAATGTTAGCCTCAAGCATTTAATTGACTTCTTTGATTATGGATGCCTTTCTATACTCTGGCAATCAATATGGTTTTAAATGTATCGGTTTGCCTTTAGGAGTGTGGATATCATGGAAAATACCCTTCGCTCTCCCTGGTTCTTCTCTAAATATGTCAGGAAACTGCAGTATAAGGTCAAAGAGGTCTTGATTTTGGTTATTACTGCGTTACGGTGGAATTGAAAGTTACTCACTGTAGTGAATAGAGAACTCATAGTCCTCAGTACTCTTTCTTCCATCCTTGTTGGCGGCCCCCAATATGGGGACCGTAACAGAACCTTTTGCAGCCAAAAAATGTGGCTTCCTTTTTACATTTAGTCCAGGGTATGGTGCTGGAGTGGGAACGTCCACTAAGGCCCCGCCCTACGGCGCCGGACCTCAGACCCCCTTTTAAAACATCGGACGCTGGCTAGTCTGAATACTTTAGCCCCTGGCATACAAGCAGTGGAAGGTTTGGGGGAAGGTGGGTGTAACGTGTGGAGAATAGGGAACTAAGGACTATCAGTACTGTAGTCACTACAGTGAGTAACTTTAATTACTCAAACGTCCCTTCCTCTTGTCTCCATCCTTGTGGGTTATTCCACCGAACAAGACCCCAGGGTGGAGCTGTGACAACCTGCCTCATATCTAGGATGAAGCAAAAAGGTTCTTCAGAACCGCCTGACCGAACTCTGCATCTTGCCTGGAGCTGGTATCCAGGGAATATTGCTTACAGAATGCAGACAGAGTGGGCCAAGTAGCCTCCCTGCTGAGGACATCCCAGGAAGCATGCCTCTGAAATGTGATGGCCGTGGCCTTTGCTCTGACAGCGTGGGCATGAATACCCTCAGGAACTGATTTGCCTATGGTCGTATACGCCCCTCTAAATGGTCTGCACTATCCCCCGGGCAATAGAAGCTTTGGAAGCCTGGGTGCCAGGACGTGCTCCCGAACGTGACGAACAGTGCCTCAGAGTTCCTCTCTCGGACAAAATCCTTCAGGTAGAACTTGAGGACCCTCTTGAGGTCCAAGGAATGCAAAGCTCTTTCGGCATTGGACTGTGGGTTCAGGAAAAACACTGGCACACAGATTTCCCAATTTAAAAAACGTGGTGACAGGCTCGTATGATGACATAGCCTGCAGCCTGCTGACCCTGCGAGCCGAACTGCGTGCCAGAAATACTGTCTTCAGTGTCACCAGCCTGATGTCCACCAAGGTCATCGGCTCAACAGGTTTGTTCTGTAAGGCTGCAAGAACCACATTGAGGTCTCAGAACAGATGAGGCCTGAGCACCGGAGAAAAGAGCCTGGACAACCTCTTGAGGGGGCCTTAGCCACCCGGTTGGCCGCTGGTGACACAAGCTCTGGGGAATTCTTGTAGGCCCCAATTGCCGCCAGATAGGTGTGGCAGGCATCAATTCGAAAAGCCGGAACGAGCTAGATGTGAGGAAAAAGACGGCGCATTGTCCAGAGAACAGTTAAGGGCCCAGTCCCAGACTACCACTGCTTCCATGCACAGGAGAGGGGAGGAGGGAACGGGTGCTGGGACACCTTGTTCAGGTAAAACATAGTTGTGGAATTGTCGGCCCTGACCACAACCGTTGTGTCCCTGATGTGAGGCAGAAAAGCCTTGAGCGCCAGGCCCATTGCTCGGAGTTCCAGCAGATTGATATGCAGGAGGGTCTCTGCCCTGCACCATGCAAAATGAATGGAGTAGCCCCCTGCCCCGAAACCGAGGAATCCATCATCACAACTAGAGTTGGCTCCCACTATCACATTGCTGTCCAACAACCACTAGCGAGGGAGGAGAAGTGGAGGTACTGGGATCCTGTCCGACTGAGACCCGGTCTCCTGGCTTAAATTGGCCACCAGGTGGAGCTGGAGGTCTCATCTTGAGGCGGGCGTGCTGAACCGTGAGCATTCAAGATGCCATCAGCCGCAGAAGGTGCAGGAACCACCACGCTGAGGTGGTCAAGTTGGCCAGAAAGTGCCCCCTCACCATGCAGAGGCAGAGGAGCCTCTATGGCGTGGGGCACAACTGCTGCACAGCTGTGTCCCAGCACACTCCAAGGAAAACCAGATCCTGGGCGGGAGTCAGCTGCCACTTCTGCCGGTGGAGGGAAAAGCCCAGCTGGTGAAGAACATCTGCCAGCCTTTGGCAGAAGTGCACCGCCCCGTCGGGCGAGTTTGCCCTGACCTGCAGTTGTCCAGATAAGGGTACAAGTGATAGCCCTCCAGGCGGTGATGATCAGCCACCGCATTTATCAGCTTTGTGAACACATGGGGAGCCGAATTGAGGCCGAAAGGCAGCACCCTGTACTGGAAGTGGTACAAAATAACCGATGCAGCTGGTAGATGCGGACATGAATGTACGCATCCTTGAGGTCTAGGGAACACATCCAGTCCGCTGCGCACTGAGACTGCTATGTGCGTGTGAGTAATCTTGATGCATTGAAGTGGGAATGGCAGGTTGAGAAATGGCGGTCCAGGACTACCCCTCAGGCCACCCTGGTTGTTCTTGGGTACTGCAAAAATCCTGGAGCAGAAGCCGGAGCCCCCTGTCTGACTATAGGAACCGGTTCCACTGCCTGCATCTCTAAAAGAAAGGATCTCCCATAAGAGGGCCAAGGACCTTATCTGACGTAGAGTAGGAGACGATGGGAGAGGAAGACTGAAGCACATGGGGACTATAGAAAGAATTCACGGACGCTCAAAATAATGCTTCCAGCTGTCGTGGAAGAGAGCCAGCTGTCCCCCTACAGGCGAGCGGTGTTCCCCGTCTGTTACGTCACTGCTCTTTCGTGTCTGAGGTGGGAGCGGCGGAAAAAAACTTGCAACGTCCTAGGCTGCTTCCTCAGGTGGTGACTGGGAGACTGTTTAGATGGATTTCTGAACTCTGACCTGGTGGGCAGAGGTTCAGAGGGCCAGCCTAGTTTCTTGGACAGGGTTACCTTATGGACAAGCCAGACCAATCAAGGTAGCTTGGCGGCGGTCAAGACCATCTCTCAGGAGGGGTGAGGGTGACTGAAAGACCTCAATGAGCACAAAGAGCAAAGGACACTTACAAATCACTCCCAGTCAGTTGTAGATATATTAAAAATACAAAAAACATTTATTTCAAGGCCTTTGAGTTGCAACACACAAATCAAATCACAGTAATACGATTAAGCCAATACAATCCTACCTAAATACATATATACAAGACCAATGGGGTCTAAAGGATTAATACACAAAATGGTCCACAACCTACAAGTAGAAGGAAGCAGGCAGTGCAAATAGTCTTTAGTCTCTTCTGCATCCAACACACTCCTAACTAACAGGCAGTTCAATCCCTAAGAAGAGTGGATCCTACTGCTCCAATGTACTTGCACTGCTGGCGCACGCAGTAGTTCAAATGGGCAAAGCAGGGTCTCTTCAGGGGTCTGTAGAAGCTCAGGAAGGCCAGAGAGCCGATGAAGAATAGGTTCCCACTATTCAAGGAGGGCCTCCACTTGAGGGCAGAGTCGATTCCAAGAGTTGGTAATAGTTCACTAGTTCGCACTAGCAGTGGAAAGGAGAGGGACCCTCAGGGGCCACTCCTGTGTAAAAATGGATGGAGGCGCTAGGGGCCACCAGTTAGGGTTGCGATTACTCACCGACCCCCGGCACACTCCGGACCAAACTTCGGCAGCCAAGTCTACTTCACTGCAGCAATTTGGTGGCTCGGCGGCTTTCAGCGACGAAGATACATCGATGATTCCCAAATGGGACAGTGGGGATTTCTCCGCTCCTGGTGGATGGATCAGGCCAGTTTCCCTGCAGCAGGCTTCAGGGGCAAGAGAGGCACAAATGCAGCGCACCTGCAAAGTTCGTCACCACAGCTGGGTGACACGGTAACCGCGTATACTCCAGTTCTGGCACACTCAATTCACTTCAGACCTGGGGACGCCAAGTGTACGAAATTCGGTGTGAGTGTCATGAACACAGAGCTAGCGATGTACCAAGTTTCGAGGGCCTCCTCGAAATGCCTGCAGTATCAGGTCAAAGAGTCTGCGTAAACTGGTCAGCCCACTGGTTGGCACAGGGACACTTCCAAGAGAGCTTAGTGGCAGGGTTTGATGAAGATGCAAAGAATAGTTGATCCCACTATTCCAATGGGACTAAGCGTAGTCGCAGACCTTCTAGGACGACCAGATGCAGAAGGGGCCCACGGGACGACAGCGGGCTCAGGGTGCCAAACCATCCAGCGGGTCACCAGCGGTTCCACGACTCAGCTTCTTAGTTTCAGGATACTTGGATCCTATCCTTCGTTCAGTGAGAACTCCAGAGATCGACCTGGTATGGGTATTTGGGGCCTTCTCTTATCCAGAATCTCCTTTGCGCCAAAACGAAGAGGACCCAATGGGAGATCTGCTCACATACAGGCATACCATACACGGACCAATCATGGACCACAGTGGTTCCAGGCATTCACAGCACTCCAGACTCTCTGGCACCCAGGATGTGTATTGGAATCAGACGTTCCAGCTCACATCCTGGAGGCACGCACACAAGGCATGCAGAAGCCTGCGAAAGCTTGGCGCTTCACGGGAAAATGCATGCCCAAATAAGGACTGACCCGGGTCGGCTCGACATGGGGAA
This sequence comes from Ambystoma mexicanum, assembly GCF_040938575.1. Lineage (NCBI taxonomy): Eukaryota > Metazoa > Chordata > Amphibia > Caudata > Ambystomatidae > Ambystoma > Ambystoma mexicanum. The sequence goes on along the minus strand of NC_090925.1, from coordinate 942,599,928 downwards.
GGTGAAGGGGCAAGATGGCCAAAGGACAGGACGAAGAACCTTGTGGCATGGCCATTTTGGAGCCAGGCCACCTAACCGTGCCAAACACAGGAATTGCGGTTTACATGGCAAGAAAGAGTTAAAAATATGCAAAATGATAAGCTGCCACCAGCCCTGTCCAAGGCACATCTGCACTTCTAAAAAATCCTTCCAGATGCACTGTATTGTAAGGTACATTGTGCACTTGTTACGTGTTGCAGAAAAGTTGCAACATTGGAAAGGACTAAGGGAAACAAAGTCTCCCAGTACTGACTGTCAGTTTCCCATAAAAAGTGAGCAAAAAGCCCAGAGGAGTGCAGAAGAAGGCAGGATTCCTCTGGTAAAGTCAGACTATGGTGTTTAACATCAGCAAAAAGTTGGGGGGGTACACAACTGGAGGGAAAATTACACATAAATGGAAATCTTTTCCAACAGCGACCTGTCAGGCCTCCGTGCCCTGCAGTCTCGAAACCCCTTGGAGCGTGGTGAAGTCGGTCCTGCCCTGAGACTGGGGGGTCTCAGAGGTGTGGCCATGCTTGGGGCCGCTGTCTTGCGTTCTGCACTAAATTTAAAGGGGAAACACAATTTTTCGCTGCCAAAGGTTCTGGTACCGTCCCTATGTTGGGAGACGCCCACAAAAATGGAGGAAAGGGGACGGGACGTAGGAGTATGGTAATGCCCTCTCAGTCTGTAGCCCTTTTTCGAGAATGTTTACCTATTCCTATGCCTCAAAATGCTTGGCCAGGGTGCCCAGGTGTAAGGCTTCGATCACCTTATCAACCAATCCCCTGTACTGGGCATTAGGGTGGCCATAGGGAGCAGCCTGTTGCAAATCAAGCTCTGGGGGACGTATGAAGTTTCAGCTAGAGAAAGCAAATCCACTTGTTCTGTGAAAGGAATCAGCTGCCCCAGCTCCCCTGCTCATGGGCTCAAAGCAAAAATGAACCTGGTCCCCTTCATTCTCGTAAATCGACCTAATGGTGTTGAAGAACGTCGACTGACATTCAGGGGCAATAGGAGCACTCAACCATCATTGACGTTGATGTTGAGGGGATAGCTCCGACAGGGCCTCTCGCTGCCAGTGCCTTGAGGGTTGGAACCGGAATCCGCTTTGCAGCGGTTGTGGAATTAATACCTGAACATGGTCACCTTGGCGCCGGAATCCCATGGTGCATCTGGCGCTGTACTCGCCTGCAGCATAGAGACCGGAGCCGTACCTGCCACAGCTTTTTGAAAAAGCTGGAGCGCGATTGGCACATCTGCGTAGTTCCCCTCCTGCAGGGCAAAAAAGGGAAAAGAGCCCCCCCCCCCATCCTGCCCCCGGAGCACGGTGCCATTCCCCCCCACCCACCTGACCAAGTCAAGAGCAAGCCCACAGCGGGAGAGAAAGAACGGGCTGTGAGGCCCCCAGAGCGGCTTTGTAAAGCCACAGAAAAACTGAGGCGCCACACGCAGCTGCTCTGAGCCGGCACGCGGCTCCAGCCATAGACAGTGAGAGGCAGAGGAGAAGGGACAGTGCCATTTTAGCGGAAGTGTGCTGTTGTAGAGGCCCCCCACCACCGAGAAGCACCTATAGCTACTTCGTCAAGCAGCAAGCACACAAGCCTCCAAGAAGTGCATTAGCGCAGGGGAGAACACACCGCAGGACATACCCGCCGGTGGCAGGAGTGAGTACCAGCCCCCTGCGCAAGCAAGTGTCGGGGAGACAGAGGCAAGGCCCTGCTGGTTCACACCCCCTCTGCTCGGTCAGAGTTCCAGCGGTGTGAAGTGAGACCTTTAACTGCCTGTGTCCCGACTGGGGAGGACCCCGTCTCCCCCCCCACCCACCCCAACTGCACACAGAGGAGCATTCAGCTGGTGGGGAACATCAGCGCCCTACCCCACGAGGCCTGGCCCACTTCGGGTGACGGCGAGGGGGGTGCCCTAGTAAGATTTTAAAAAGGGCTCCCCTAGCCAGGCAAAGCAGAGCAATAGAGCCTCAGTTGGGCATAGTCCCAACCTTCCCAACAAGGAAACGGCCCGGGGCACGCGAAGAAGCCCTCGCAAGGTATGCCCCACCTCCCTGCAATACCTGACAGGGCAGCAACACAAGACCTACAAACCATAGGCACAGCTTGACGTGCTGAGTTACTGAAGCTCCAGCCACCAGCCCAACTGAACGCCTCAAGGAGTGCAGCCCATTGTGGTGACTGCACAGGTCAAAGCAGCAGAGCAAGAGCCCTTGGCGGGGGGAATTAGTGATCTATCCCCCCATATACAAACCTCACATATATAAACCTCACCTAAGGAGCAGAGGACCCAAAAGAGAACAAATTCACTGGGTACCTGGAGCTGGGCTCCCTCCAAGCTGCCCAATAACCAACTACACCAGCAGTAACCAAACTCTCACATTCATGAGCTGGGTGGCCCGCTCCAGAAATTCAAGTTTGAGCCGCCTCCCAGGCCAACGCCAGACCAGCCATCCCCGGTGAATTCAACCATGGCGGATGATGTGACTTCAATGAGGAGAGACATGGCGAGATCCTGGAGGAACTGAAAGGCTTTAGATCCGACATCACAGAGAGGCTGGATGGACTCGATAAAAAGGTGGTCTATATGGACGTGAGAATACAAGGTCTAGAAGCCAACCAATCATACGTGGACGTCCTGGAAACTCCATTCAATATGCATATCTAAGAGCTAGAAAGAAGGGAAGAAGAATGTGTCCTAAAAATTGATGATTTTGAAAACAGGGTGCGTCGAAATATCGCTGCTTCTTTGGGCTTCCTGAAAAAGAAGGCTACACACAAAGAGACATCGTCCAAGCCATCAAAAAATGTTTTAACGATGAAAGCACTAAGGAGCCCAACATTGATAGAGCACAGAGAGCCGTAGGAGGTACCCAAGGTGCCTGCTATATACTGGCGAGGTTCCACTATTGCCCGGAGAAGACTAACATCTTAGAAAAGGCCAGGGCAATGGGCCCAATGAATTGGGGGGAATCCAGGTTCAGCATATATCAGGAGCTTTCCTCTTTTACTCTGTCAAGGCGTCGCCTTTGTGCCCCCCTTGACGAACTAGCTCAATTCAAAAGGAAAAACGTTATAGATGGGGATTTTCCTTCTCCCTGAACTTCGAACACAAGCAATGCAAATACAATTTGATAACAGAAGATGACATTGGCAGGGTATCCCGAGAGCTACTGAGAGTCATATCAGAACAAGAGGGCAGAATGAACATTTCAGGGTGATATGGAGATAAAATTGGATACCCAAGGTGCTTGCGGGAGGCCCAATTCCAGGGGAGAAGTCAGCGATGCCCGATATCCGAGATGATAACCTTTGCACTGATCCGAGAGGTGGGGTGAAGGGGATGCACAAAATGAAAAGTGCTATGTGCCAATATTGGGGGAGGGGGCCACTCAATGGAAGGCTATTATGGAATAATCGGCGGCTCAGACGCGATCATAAAATTGGGGAGGGTGTTAGGGAGAATTCTCATTCTATGGCTAATTTTCCTTAACTATAGAGTCTCCCAGCAATTTTGCTGGATTTGAAGGGTTTGTTTTTTTCTCCTGCTAAGAGTGAGGCTCTTTTTCCCACTCGTAGGCATGTTTGTTATGTGTGTTCCAGGCTATTCTTTGTGTTTAATATCTATGGGGTTTTTCTCACACTCATAGGAACCATCTTTATACACATGTGTTACACAGCACCCTCAGTGCCGTAACACAGGGGTGTCATAGTGACCGCCAAACATAGACTCCATACCCTGTCACTGACTATTGTCTCCCAGGGCATGTAAAGTCCCCATTGACTTTACTAGTCGATCTTTAGGAACTAAACCAGTACAACCCATCTTACTATGGAAGTACTGGGAAGGGTTAATAGTTTTTCCCTGGTGTTCATTTTCGAGAGGGTACCGTACAGTCTCTCTCTCAAAAGTTTCTGGCTGGTGGCAGTGGTTACTACCAAAAATATTCGACCGCAAATATTTTCCTTTGGGATTTTCCCATTGTTCGAGGCTACCACTTTTACTGACAGCCTCTAACATACCGCCGGTTTATTTTAATATTAACTTTACTCCGGTAGGTTTTATTTGCCAGAACTTTTATAATAATTATTTCTTGTGTCTTTCTCTGTGATCCTAACCCAGGTCAGGGATCCTTTGTTCGCCCTTTATGCAGGCTTCTGCCAAGAAGCCCTCCTTTCAGCGCCACTGAGTCTGGGGTAGACCCATTGTGTGGGAGGAGGTGGGGGGGGAGGTTGGTCCCCTGGACAGGGTTGCCTAAGCAACCCAAGTCGCACTCTGCCCTGATAGGCTGGAGGGTCTCCCGCCAGGATGACAACTCCACTGTGTGAGTGACAGCTAGGATGTATGAATGGGGGTCTTTCTGCATAAAAGCAGAGACCTGAGGACTGGAAGAGCAAGACGTCACCACTGGAACTAAGAAGCCGAAGAGGAGAGAAGCCAAAGACATCTGCAACAACTGAACCACCGGTGAAGCCCTGCTGCAGCGTCTCACCACTTTTCTCCACACGATGAGAGAAGATCTTCATCTGCAAGAGCCTTTTTCCCTTGAGCTGGTGGGGCCAACCAGTTTGCCAATCGCCTTCCAGGACCTGCCTTGGTCGAATCGCCAGTGCCCTGCAATGGGAGACCGGATAGCCAGGCACCCGTCCACCGCGATTTAAAGGAGCGTACCTTTTAATCCGTTTCGGCATCACCGCGGCTGGCTTCTTCCCTGGGCAGTGCAGTAAATCGAACCTTCCTCCACGACGAGAGCCTCTCTTCCTCTGCTGGACAACACAAACTGCAGGAACTGTCAGGAACCACCGCCACCGCAGGAGCCGCTTCCACTTTTTCAGGTAGATTGTTCCGCCAGGCCTTCCGTTTCGGAGGGTACTGCTAAAGGTGTTTGAAATCCTTTACCTACCTCCTGGGTTGGCCGCCCCTATAGACTAACATTATCTTTTACCTTCTGCACCCTCCTTTTGAATCGATAATCCAAAGACTTGACGGCAGCTACTAGAACACTTTGATCCTGGGCACATTGCCCTGTACCACTAACTCTGGCACAGGCCTATTGACTTTGGCTAAATCTGTTACAACTGCCTTCACTAGATTGCTTTTCACCCTCAACTGTGTTGGTGCACCAAACTCTTATAACTTGGCCTTTCCCTCCCTTTTTGAGAAATTGTTTGAGTGCCATTTCCGCTTAGTTTACACTGTGCCATTTTGCTCCGTTTTCACTCTGGCTCAAACTTGTCTACAATTTAATTAGGGAGTTGTGTATACTTTTCTTGACTATGTTAACTTGCTTTAATAACTGTGATTGATGTGTTGAACTAGAAGTGTGTAAAATAAATATATATATTCTTTTTAATACAAAGCTTTGGTCAGTGTTTCCTTGTACCATAGTATTGTAGTCCTATTGTATAAACCCTGAATACTGCTCATCTCCCTCTTGAGATAAGCTGACTGCTTAGCCACAGCTACCAACTAATTTTTTGTGGTACAGACTGTTACCAAAGGGGATTTATTGCATATACCTGTAGTCTTAATCTTCTGTAGTGCTCCCTAAGGGAACTGCACAGGATTCTGGGGGAAGTTCAAGTTTTGGGGTCTGTTTATGTGGGGGCTGGGGAGGAGTTAGCAGTCTTAAATACGACACAACACAGGCTGTTTACCAAACACCAGTCAAAGCAAGGGAAGGAGACAGGGGGCTTGGCACACGGGGCTCCCTAGGGTCATCGATTCAATCGAATAAGAAACAGTACCTCGAATGTCTGACCTCACCATCGAAATATCCCTAGGCGCATTGAACGTTAGAGGTCTTAAGTCCACATCTAAAAGATCCCCAACGATCCGAGAATTTAGCTGCCTGAACTCAGCAACAGACAGGAAAGGGGAACCCCCATCAAGGGATCCTATGTGCAGCGGAAGATGGCTTGTCACTTTTCTCAAATAAACAACAAGCTGAGGGTAGTAGATGCATTGGCTGGTGAGGGAGAAGCTGACCCATCATACACATTCCACTCAAAAGCCCATGATACCTATTCTAGAATAGACAGTGACCTCCTAGACACTCTCCTGATACATCAAGTGTCGAAAACAGTAGAGCCGGTACCCTGGTCGGAGCACGATTTGGACCGTGTAAAAATGGGCGAGTGGATTTATTGAGCAGAGAAAGGGGAGGTGGGCGTGCAATGACCTGCTGTTGAAGGATAGAGAAGTGGCCCAGGGCTTGTTGAAATCAATAAAGGAGTGCTTCCAGTTCAATGATAATGAGGAGGTGAGATTGACGACTGTCTGGGAGGCATTAAAGGCCACGATATAAGGGGAGTTAATCCGGCTGAGGGACAAAAAATAAAGGAAAAGAGAGAAAGAGGAGTCAGACCTGAGGAGAATGATAAAGGCACCAAAACCTAAGGGGACACTAAAATCCCAAATAACCCCAGACAGTCTGACAAAAGTGCAAAAATATAGAACTCAATTGAGGAATCCTTCTTCTGCACCTAACAGAAAGAAAGCTAGCGTTTCCCAAGCAGAAGTATATGGAGAAGGCTGAACGTGCAGATGAAATACTAGCTTGGAAATTGTAATCCCAGAGAAATGCCAAGAGTAGGATCAATCCACTAACCATGTTCAGAGAGTGTATACAGAGACCAACAAATAGCAGAGGAGTTTCGTAAATACTATGAAACCCTTTATTAATCTGAATAAATAGGGGATGGAGCTCAGATAGATGAATTTCTCAATGTTCTCACCTACCTGACTACATACCCAGCATCCCCTCAGAACAGGCAGCAATATTAGACACCTCATTCACAGCTGACGAAATTAGCATATCGACAGGGAAAATGAAATAGGGTACAACTCCAGGGGAAGATGGCTTCTCAATCCGTTTCTTCAAAACATACCGCTCCCCCTAGCACCCTTCCTGACTAGACTGTTTAATTAGGCACTGGAAACAGGTGTCTTGCCGGACTCCCTATTAAGGACTGTGATAGTGGTTCTTCCAAAAGAGGGCAGGGATCCGACACAATGCCAATCTTACAGACCTATCTCCCCGTTAAACGCAGATGCAAACATTTTTACAAAAACGTTAAGCATCAGACTGGAATCACTCATGCCCTCATTGGTGCATCGAGACCTGATTGGCTTTATTTAGGGTCGACAGAGCGGTGACAACATTCGGAAGATAATCGATCTAATGCACCTGGCTCAAGACCAGAACCTGGATGGCTCCCTGGTATCCATCGACTCTGAAAAGGCCTTTTATAGGGTGGAGTTGGGATATATGAGGAAGGTACTCGAGAAAATGGGGTTTGATGGATTAGGGCCTTACACATGAACACAACGGCCAAGGTCCTAATTAACGGCACAATATCACAACCCCTTCTCTTAACCAAGGGAACTAGACAGGGCTGCCCTTTCTCTCCTGTCCTATACGCGGTCGCCATGGAGCCCCTGGCGATAGCAATTAGGAACAATACGGCTATAAGGGGGATAAGGTGTGGTGCACTTGAGTTTAAACGGTTGTTGTTTGCAGACGACATCCTATGTTACCTGAGGTACAAATCTCTCCCCAGCCTACTAGACCAAATTAATACCTTTGGGACCTTTTTTCGGGCGTAAAAATCAACAACGCAATGTCAATTGTAATGCCATTACAGCTAGCGCACTCACAGGTGATAGTCCAGGGAACACAGAGGGATGAGGCTTAAGAATAAAGAAATTACCTAATTAGGGATCTCTCTCCCGTGACCTGACTCGCTTGGTTGAATTTAACTTCACCCAGCCCTAGCCAAACTGGGTGCAGATCTGGCAGGCTGGTCCCCCTTGACTCTTTTGTGGTATGGCAGGATGGTGTCAATTAAAATGACGGTCCTACCGCGCCTATTATATTTATTCACTTCAATCCCCTCCCCCCTCCCGGACTCATTTTTCTAGAAGATTAACTCTACGATCTCCCGATTCATATGGCAAGAGAAGAGAACCAGAGTCAAGAGAACCACCCTCACCCCCCTCAACCTCCCACCCCCCGAGACTTTGGAGTTTTCGCCCTACCAGACTTCTACCTGTACTACAAAAGCAGCCCAACTGTGCATCTTACTAGAACATGTGAGGGATGGTATGGGCACATTCTGGTCCTATGTGGAGGATATGTATTCTCCCTGCGGGAAAGTTACAGACCTGCTGTGGTCCCCGCCCAAGACAGTGCCAGTGAAACTCAGGGAGCACCATGTGCTGGTGGTAATATGGTCCTTGTGGAAGAATAACAGTCGAAGCAAGGCCCTTTCGTCCTGGCCTTCCCCTCTGAGCTCATTTGAGGCCCCCAATGGAGTTGGATAAAAGGAGATTTAAAAATGCACAAATGTGGTCTGACAAAGGCCTGGAGAGGGCGGGACAACTTTTCCAAGAGGGACGGTTCAGACTGAGTCGGTGAGGGAAATGCTGGGGGAGGAGGGAGTGACAGTGTTTGACTATCGGAGGCTGAAGGGCATTTGTACAGACCCAAGATCCTGCTGGTGCTCTCCCTCCCATTAACTGATTTTGAACAAGTCATCAGCGAAGCCACCACCAGGAAGGGGATTGTGTCTAAATTATATAGAGTGATGGTTACAGCAAATTTGAAAGGGAGACAACATTTTATGCAATTCTGGGGAGCAGAGACTGGGAGTGAGATAGCCAAAGAGACTTGGGACCAGGTTCATCAAATTATGTTTCATGGGAACCTATTCATGGCAATAATGTAACATAACTTTAAAATGTTACACGGGTGTAACCTTGCACCCCATAAAATGGCAACAATTTTACCCAGGGTCTCCCCCCTCTGTCCCACAGAAAGTGGAAAGCTGGGCACATCATATCACATGTGGTGGTCCTGTCGCAAAATCCAGATGTACTGGGCTGAGTAGTTGGATGAAGGAGATGGTGTGCATAGCCTTTACCCTCGATCCACTGCGAATGCTACTGGGGGTGCCGGAGAGGGACAGAGAAGAAAGCAAACTACCGAGAATATGTGGCCCGGGTAGCAATAGCACAAAAGGTGGAAGATTGCGATCACCCCCTCTAAAGCGGACTGGTCTCTCAAACATTTGAGTCTTGGAAAAACTCACTGCAATGGTAAACGATAAGATGCAATCTTTTCTCATAGACTGGGTTCTTTTCATACTTAAATGTTTGTTTGTTTATTATTTATAATGCGCATCATACCCTCGGGTAACAGGGTCCAGCAGTTACAAGTGTATGCGAAGCTTGGTTACACAACAAAGTATACAGTTTTACATACAGGTAAATAATTACAATAATTACATTACATGGTGTATATGTAAGGGTACATATATACAGGCATAGAATACAGAAAGTTCAAGAGAAATTAGATCAGTGCAGAGAGGTTACCATTGTAGTTCAGGTATCATGTCATATGGTGGATACTGGAAATTGTCCGATCAGTTCTAACTGTGTCCTAAGCAAGGTTATTAATGCTGGTTATTAGTTTTCAACCATAAGATAATGTTGGATCTAAACTTGTGGTAAGACTGGTCTATTCTTAGACTAGGAGGCAGCGAGTTCCATAGTTTGGCTGCTTTCACTGGGAAGCTATTGCCACCAATTGTTGCACGTTTGAAGCCTGGTATGGAGAGACGGTCTCTGTTAGCTAGTCTTGCTGGTCTCAAAGAGGTTTGTTTGTGGAATCTCTCCCTTAAGTAAATAGATGCGGCATTGTTGAGTGAAGTTGGGAGCCAATTGTTCTGTCGACAGATCTCTGAAATATGGTCTCTTCTAGAAATACCTAGGGCCGCTCTAAGGGTATTATTTTATAGGGTTTGAATTATTTTAATAGTGGCTTCAGTCGATCCTAGATAGAGGGCATTACAGTAGTCCAGGCGCGACAGGATAAGGGCACTGGACAGAGTGATGCAGCTACTATCAGAGAGGAATGGCTTACCGGTGCGTATCAATTTGCATGTGTAGGCCGTAGAGGAAGCTAGTGAGTTGACCTGTTTGGTGAAAGAGAGGTTTGAGTCAAGGTAAAAACCAAGTGTTTTTACCTCGCGTTCTACTTTAATAGTATTGCCATCGATTATGAATGAGGCGTAGTTGGCACCTAGTTTTTTTTAGGTTGGACGGTGTGCCCAGGATGATGAGCTCAGTTTTATCATCATTCAGGCACAGACCATGTGTGGCCATCCATGCATGGATGATGATGTACACACTATTTACCAAGGCCAAATCCTCTTCATAATCCTCTCAAAGCGGGAGGAGGATCTGAGTATCATCTGCATAGTTAGTGTAGGTGATACCAAGATGACCCAGATCATCGAAGAGGGGCTTAGTAAAAATATTGTAGAGTGTGGCGAGACACAAGATCCCTGGGGCACGCCCCAAGTGATAGGTATGGGGTCTGCAGCTGCAAGCGGTGAGAAAACCCTCATTGTTCTGCCGTTTAAGAAGGATCTGATCCATGTAACCGCATCATCAGAGAAATGTGCTGCTGTGTTTAGGTGGCTGCATAGAATAGTATGATCGACCAAGTCAAAAGCAGCTGACAGATCTAAGAGGAGGAGTAGTGCTGATTTGCCAGAGTCTTTAAGCTCATCGATTTGGGTCTTAAGATCGATGAGGGAAGTTTCCGTACCATGTTGGGGACGGAAGCCTGACTGTCTGGCTCCTAGCAGGTGGTGTAGATCAAAGTGCTTTTGTATTTGCATGTATGCTACCTTGTCCAGGATTTTTAAAAGGAAAGGCACAGCAGTGATAGGTCTGTAATTGGTGGGTATGGATGGGTCAAGAGTGTTTTTTTTTACGAGTGGGAGTACCCATGATTGTTTCAAGTTAGAGAGGATGATGCCAGTAGAGAAAGACGCGTTAATGAGTTTGGTGATGAAGGGGAATAGGTCTCGGGCAGCATCCTTGATAAGCTGCGCAGGGCATAGGTCGCCCTTGCAGTTCGAGGGTTTGAGGGACAGAATAATTCTTTTCACTTCGGGAATGGAAACGTTGGTAAAGTTGAATCTGGTTGATTCATTGGTGTTGATATTACCAGTTATTTTGGGTGCAAGAGGGTCATTTAAGACAGTTCTTTTGCATGAGATTTTGTTTTGTAAGGTGGCAATTTTATTGGCTAGGGCGTGTTGGATGTCCTCACACCATTTTTTGTCTTTCGTACATGTGTCAGGTACTGCTATCGGGGTCTCTATTACTTTGAGAATGGAGAAAAGTTCCTTTATGTTCGATTTAGCGTGGGATATACGGGTGTCAAAAGATAATCGTTTTGCCAGGCAAATTTATTTTTTATAGAGGGAGGACAGTTTAGTAAGTTTGATCTAATTTGCATCAGACGGACGTTTTTTCCATGTGGCCTCACAGTTTCTTTTTTGTTGTCTTAGATTTTTTAAGTAGGGTGTATACCATTTATTCAGGTGGGTTTTCTGCTTTCTAGGTCTCAGTTTGGCAGGGGCAATCTGGTCTAAGGAAGTGGTCATGCTTCTGTTATATTCTTCAACCAATCTTTCGGGATCAGTGCTGTCTGGGATAAGTCTATCCACAGTGATACTTTTTTTATTTTTGGTTAGTGTAGGTGGAGCACTAAGGGCAGGAGGGGGTGGAAGTCTATTAGTGGGGAGCATAAAGGACACAAGGTGGTGGTCCGTCTAGACTAGTGGTGAGATAGACAGGATATTAGCCTGGCAGTTATGGTCTGCCACCCAGTCAAGTATTCTACCTTTGCTGGTGGTGGCAGTATTACTTCTTTGAGTGAATTCTAGTTCTGATAGGGTATTGGCTGTGGTTGTGGCAAGCAGGTCTGATTGGTCATTGAAGCCCATGTTCAGGTCACTGAGTAGGAGTACCTGCGTTGAAGTTTTAAGGTTATTGGTTAAGATGGTATTAATATCATCTACAAAATGGGGAGATAGGAGACCATAGACGGTTAGCATGACCCATGGCATGGCTCGTCAGGATCAGGCGGTCGGAGAACACGGAGGTCACACTCACGGTGGGATAGGGGAGAAGTTTCCTCTAAAGAAAGAAAAGGGAACACACAGAGCCTAAAAGATCTTATAATCAGGACGCCCGGAATCTCTGTGTACCTACCTTAATGCTGTTCCAAATCCAAAAATGAAGATCCAATTGTTATAACCTAGTGTTGTGTATGCTGGTTTGCAAGGGAGTGGGTGGGGGGAGGTAAGCAATTGGAACATAATGTTACTGAAAATATGTTGATCATGTAATTTGTTCCTTCTGTTATAAGTTCAATAAACACAAAGTTTAAAAAAAGAAAAAGCTGGAGCATTTGCTCCTTGAATGCCTCCACTCTCCCCTCACGGGGGACCCGAACCTGGGTCTGACTTACCCTGCTCCTCGTACGAGTGAGAGTCATATTTGCTCTGATGGCTTCTCTTTATTTTAGGGGAAGGATGAAGACACCAGACGCAGATACCATGCAGGTCGGTGAAGGACATCTTCGGGCTGCAGTCCTGACAACATTTGAACCTAAAAGCTCTAAAGCTGGACATCTTGACGAATCATCAAATAAAAATGTTCTCTCACAAAGAGAATGTTCCGAAAGACAGCTGAGCACAATGAAAAAAGGAACTGAGGTACGAGGCGTAGTGAGGTATCATATACAAGGCTAATGTCATGTCTGCAATCGAGGAGTGGCACAGCCGAGTCAAAAGGAGTGAACGGTCGATATCGAGCCATACTGCGGCACCCTGTCGGAACGTTCCAGAACAGCTGACGCTGAAAGGATATCAATCAGATGAGGAATCTATAGGCTAATGCAATCCATTGAAAGTAACATATTTGTGCTCTTCAGCAAGAGCACCCCATGTAAATGTATACATGTGCATAATGTGAATTTAGTCGTTTCTACGCACCTGTGATTTACATTGCAAAGAGTTTGTTTAAAGGCCTAATAAAACAGTAGTTGCATACCCTCTGTCTAACCTGAATTATTAAGAGGCCACTGTGTGCGTCTAACTGAACCATCCACCACCCTCACACTTCTGAGTCTAGGCTTTACTGCTCAGTCACCAACCTTAAGAGAGTTTGGCTAAACCTTTAGTGTCTTTTCTGTTCACCAGACTAAGGTGATCCCTCAGAATCTGCCCACAGGGTTTATTCTGAAAATCCATCTCAATAGTTGCCTTCCATTTCTGGCATGAATGGGAAGCGCAAACATATTAAAGTAGTATTTGGAGATTCAACCCGAGTCTCGACAGACCGATGGTATTTAAGGGCATTCCTTCCAAGTTGCACTATCTTCGGCTACGTTTTTTTACCTGCCCACCTACTCTGGTTGCATCTTCACTGTCATCTTCTTCTTGGGAGTCTCCTCATAATCCAGCTCCTGTTGCACTCCAATCCCTAGTTTACAGCTGCAGCCTGCAAACCCCTTCTGGTTGGCTTCTGTTCTTTTATGCCATAAGTTTTCTGCCTTCTGTGGTCCTTGACATTTTGCCTTCTGTAGCCTCCACCTTGCTCACTGCATTATCTTGAGAAAGCTTTTTTCTGCCTTTTGGGGTTTTTTCCTATTTGGATCGGGCCACCCTATTGGGTCCTGTGACAATAGGTATTCGTGACATCTTTCATGGGGGAGGCACATTTTCATGAGACCAGGGAGGTGAGGCGGCTAACCGATAGGCCCTCTGGGGGTGGGACTCAGCAGGTGGATCTAATGGGAGGGGAAATCCTTCATGGGAATGGTGACAAGGGCCCTGGTAGAACGCGGTATCCATCCAACTCTTTGGTATCCCCACCTTCCTTAACCCCCCACTCAAGTCCCTTTGGTCCCCCACACCACTATTTGTTATAGTTTAGTAGAGGACATCTTTAAACACGCAGCGGTGAGGAAGAGGGAGACCCACCCACGCCGAGGCTAAACATCACTGACAAGGAAGATGAATCAAGGAGGCAAAGGTCCGCCGCCGAACTAACACAAGTTGTTCAGTTGCCCAAAGGCAAAGATAAGGGCGGAAGGAGGACTTACTCGATGGTTGAGCAGCCATTCCTGGGGGAGCAGGGGATGAGACACTGGTCCCATTCCAAGGAACCTTAAGATTAGAGGCCGGGACGTGGACTGCCACAGGTACCTATGAGGTTTGAATGAGGCATACCAGATCGGTGGCAGGGATACAGGAAGCAAATCCACCAAAGACAGTCCAAGAACACTGATGCAGACAGCCGCCAGTGAGAGACGCTTGAGCTGCAGAGCCACGAAGAGAAAGACACTGAAAATGGCAGGAGCAAAGAAGCAGTGTTCCCACCCCAGAAGAGACTGTAGGCTGCCAGAGAGTACCCAAAGGTAGGTAAAGGGCCAGGCCGGCCAAGGGGGCTGTGAGGGAGCTGTAAGAGCGAATAAAAACATACTGAAAAGCCCAAGGGGATGAGAAAGAGAAGATATAATATAATTTGAACTTTGCAAACTTCATGAAAACACCCCGAAAATTACAAGAGGATGAAAAGGGAAACCGCTGAATGGACACAAACTTTGTAAAGCCAATAAGAACATCCGAAGAGAACAATGGGATGAGATAGACTTTACAATTTAATTAAGTGTGAAGCAGATAAACAAGTCCTGAGAGACACAAGGAAATAACAAAAGAGGCAAAAAGACAGATACGAACATTAGAAGTACAACCAGAGGGTTCAATACCTGGCAGTGGAGCACACCAGGTTTGTCCAAGTGGACACAAGGTAATGAAGGCAAGGATCCAGCCAAGTCAAAGGAACAGGGTCTAGGAACCAGATGAGAAAAGCCCACCAGTGGAATAATAATAACCAGTGAGCTAAAGCCCAAAACACAAGGATCTCTGAAGTTGATAGTTGTGGAAATCAAGTCTGGCAGGCAAGTAAACCAGGCTTGATACTGTGGAGGAATCTGAAGGCATCCTCACTTCTTTTCCCCATGTATCCTCTTCCCAAGTGGCCAGGGAAAGGCTGTCGCTATCAGACACTGCCCCTGCGGGCGGATATGCGAGGGAGGATCACCTGGGTGTAGGAGACTTGGGGAGTGCGGATGAGGCACCCTTAGTTGAGACACGGTATCCCCCATTTCCCTTTCACCATGAGTCCACTGTCCTCCAAGCCTCGATAGGCTATTGTCAATCCTCTCCCTATTTTTCTCCTAAATCATTCCCCAATAGACACCAATTTAGTACTGGGACGAGGAGGAGGCTAGCAAGAGCAATGCAGGACTCCTGAGTCAGCAAAGAGTGGTCTAGTTCTTTTTGGACCAATCAACCTGGTGGAAGGTTTAAAAGCAGGAAGTACAGCAAAAATGCAGTCACCTGTGGAAGCAGGTCTACGGACTGCTGTGCGAGAGCAGACGTCTAATGGAAGGCGGTGTGGCAGACTCAGTACTCGAGAACCCCTGGAAGATGCAGAGTTCATGCAGAGAGAAGCAAGGCTAAATGAAGCTGGAGGCCAATGGCGGACACAGAAAGGAAACCGGCGTGACCAGGCGAAGCTGCAGTGTGAGGTCCGAGCTGCGAGAGACACACTGGAGGTCGGAGCGAAGCCACCGAGAGCCAATGGGGAAATGGAGCGAGGTGCCGAACGAGAGAGAGCTCCTGGTGGCTGGATGCCTTGCTGGAAAGCCTTAAGCACTGACCTGCGAGTCAACCTAAGAAGGGAAATACCGGGACAGCAGGCGAACACGCAAAGCTTGTGAAACCTTTAATGAATGCCGATTTGAATGAAAGCAAGTACTTTTTGAAACCCGATCTGAGTGAAAGCAAGTTTGTGGAACTTCCTGAAGAAACTGTGTAATTTGAGAAAACGAGCATTGGCAAAAGCCAGGAGAGTATGTGAAAGTGCAACAAGTGAATGGTGGCAAATCAAGCAACGATAAAGCATCATGAGGATGTAAAATAAGAAAGAAACAAGCACCACTGTAAAGCTGAAGCAGTGGCAACATGGATAGGAAGAAGAAGCAAGTCAGGTGTGTCTGTGGAGTGACCTGTCATGGGTGGACCTGGTGTTCCGACAACTGCACCTAGACCGAGTGCATCCTTCTATGGAAAAAACACTGAAAGCACCCACAAAGAAGCTTTTGTTTGAATAGAAAGGAAATCTTGTATGATCTGAAATTAAGGAACTGAACGAAATGAAATTTGGGAAAAGTAACCAAACCAGAAGATCTGGCAAGTGTCCTAAGGAGTTGTGTGGTTTTAGAAAGATAAAAGACTTGAAAGTTGGGGGAAGGCAACCCCCAACTTTCCACTATTTTGAATTTGGGAAAGGGAAGCCCTTAAAAAACCAAGAGCTGGACGAAGCTCTGAACTTTTATTTGAACACTACTGACATCCCTACACATTGTATACAAATAGATGTGATGCCAAATATAGGTTTTGAACACAGGCATTTGCTTTGGACTTCCTGACAAAGATGTATCCTTAGTTTGCTTTAGGTTTGGAAAACCCACCTTAGCAAAAGGCAAGTTAGGCCTTTTTCCAACCCTCCGTTTGATTTAATAAAAGTTTATAGCCCAAACGTTATTCAGTTGTCTGTCTCTACCTTATGATACCTTCACAATACACTGTTGAAAAACTCTACGGCAAGGTCTGGCAGGTTAGTGAACCAGACCTGACAAAGAGACTGGGAAAAACATTGTTTTTGTGCTACGAACTAGGAAGAGAGGAATTGCGCAGAGGATTTGGTAAATAACATTCTATGTCAAGACCTGAGGCAAGCATTATGCTTCAACTTCTTTATTTCTACTCTTCACAGCAGATTTAAATCTTAATATCGCCTTTAATTTTTTTTCAACACAACTAAAAAGAAATCCAACTGAAACTACACATCCCATGAACCCGAGGGTCTCTGGTAGTCCCTTGCACTGCTTCCTGCCACTGGGTCTCACTCGTCACTTCCTGCCCATGTACTTTCCTCTTCTTTTTCTGTTCTTCCTTAAGATAAGTACCTTTTCACCTTAGCTCTGCATTCTGAGCATATTACACACATGTTTTACATTTTAAGTAACCCAACATGGTAGATGCACATTATGAATGAGCAGTGCGAACATGGGGTCCTTTATAACGTTTTTCTTAGTAAGACCAGCACTCGCATTAATGCAGGAGCGTGATTGGGCGTGCAACAATGTGCAGTGATAGCATTGTATCAGTGGTACAGCCGCACCCATGAGAACCTAGCTCACTGCAGAGCACCTGGCTGCACACCTCACATTTTACTCCCAGAGCAGCGCTACCGAGAAGAGCAAGCAGAGCAAGTCTCAGACTTCTCCTCGGCCCTGTGTGCATTTTCAAACATTGCACAGTGCGCTAGCCACTGATAGCCTTGTGCACGCATGCGAGAAGCAGATCATGAGATCAGAGCGGCTTCCTAAAGCATCAGCAGACAGGAGAAGAGCTTCGGAGGTGCCTGCGCTGGAATAATTGTACCAGCTTGATCACGTAAATCTATATCAATCCATGAAACAGACAATTCCTTAAACGTTGTCACAGTGCATGCATCACATATTGACAAATCAGTACAACTCAGGTTCCACACATTGGTTGAGTTAACAAGGTAACAGCGTGCAGACAATCTGTGTTAGGCAGAAACCTGTGCAGTTCCCTTAGGGACCTCTGCAAAAGATTTAGGACTACAGGTGGTTGGCAGTAAACCCAATTGGTAGCAGTCTGTACCACCCAGATTTACCTGGTAGCTGTGGCTGAGCAGTCAGACTTCTCTCAAGATGAGTTAGGCAGTATGCAGAGTATACACGATAGGTACAGAGACACAGTAGTACAAGCAAACACTGACCAGAGCTTTGGTGTAAAAGTATATAATTATTTATTTAAAGACACACTTGTAAATTACACTAGCACAAAAAGAGGTAAGTAAATTCAACACACAGTCACTATTACTAGATGTACATCCCTTATTCCTTATTAGACAAGTCTTAGTTAACACCACTTATTTCCAGACAGAGGTGAGCGCTTAACTAAAGATGGCACTCCAATAAGTTAAGAAAAAGGGAGGGAAAAGGCAGAAATTAGGAAAAGCACACAACACAATACTTTAGAATCACCCAGCAAGGCAGGAAAGTCAAGTCTACTTGTGAGCAAAAAGTTCAGAGGCCAGGCTCCCTCTTAGAGAGAACAGAGCACCAATGCGCCCAAGATCGCACAGTTTAAAAGTCTTGAAGTCTTGCAGGGAGTTCAGAAAAGAATTAAGTCAGCTCAGAAAAGTTCAGTTAGCCAGCCTAGGGCCAACCCAAGTGGTAAGTGGAGGCTTTAAGAGTCATCCCACACAGACCGTTGCGAGGGAGGCCAGGCGGACACAGTACCTTCAAAGTGGGGAGGATCCTCCAGCGGGGGCAGTTGTTCCTGGCAGTAGGTGCAAGTCACGGCCTCGTCCAGAGGAAGAGATGGTCTTGACGTGGAGGAAAGCTGAAGGTCGTTGCACTGCCAGGGAAGAAACCAGCCACGGAGTTCTCCGGTTAAAAGGTATGACCCTTTTATTCGCGGTAGTGGAATAACTGTGGTATCCCGGTTGCCGGGGTGCTTGGCAAAGGCAAGGCTGCCACGAGATGATCCGGGAAGGCGAAAAGACGGGCAAACTGGTTATCGCCACCAGTCAAAGGAAGAAGATTCTCCGGGCTGGAAATCTCCTCTGTCGTCGAGGAAAGTGGTGAGACGGTTCAGCAGGGCTCCACCGGTGGTGTCGTCGTTGCAGGTCGGCTCAGCTTCTCCCTCTTCTGATTCTTTAGGTCCTGTGGCAACTTTTGAAGTTCCAGTCCCCAAAGCCCTGCTTTTATGCAGCAAACACCCATTCCTCAGCCTAGCTGTCAATCAAACATGCTAAGAAGTGAGCCGGGCGGCTCACCACTTGGGCCAATCACACAAGAGTGCGACTTGAGTTGCCAAGGCAACTCAGTCCAGGGTGCCTAAACCCTCTCCCACACCCCCTGTGGTACCCAGACAGAGTGGCACCACTTTTGGAGGCTTCTGTGGAGAAGCCCGCCAAAAAGTGGAACAAAGGGCCCGACTTGGGTTGGAGTCACAGAAGCGAACACAAATGCCATTTTGGAACCGAGTTTCGGCAAAAAATACCAACCGGTGATTTTATATTAATTTAATAAACCGGCGGTATGTTCGAGGCTATATTAAAAAGTGGTAGCCTCGAACAATGGGAAAATCCCATAGGAAAATATTTGCGGTCGAATATAAAAAGTAGTATCCACTGCCACCAGCCAAAACTCGATCAGGGGGGACGGAGACGTGCCCCCGCGAACAACAGACCCCGGGGCAATCGAATTGCCCCGACCAGTACGTCCACAATATGATGGTTTGTACTGGTTTCTGTTCATAATTTGGGACTAGTAAAGCCAATGGTGACTTTACATGCCCTGGGAGACAGTAGTCAGTCCCAGGGTATGGAGTCTATGTTTGGGGGTCACTATGACACCCCTTGGTTACTGCACTGAGGGTGCTGTGTAACCCACATACCAAAAACACATAAAGCCCTATGGGGTAAAGGACCCCATAGCCCATAAAACACATACAAAGTCAAAGGAACACCTGAAATCATGTCTAAGAGTGGGAGTAAAAGAGTCTCACTCTTAGCAGGAGAAAAAAAAAATAAACCCCAAAAATCCAGCAAAGCTGCTGGGGGACTCACTAGGTTTGGGAAATTAGCCTTAACAGAGAATTCTCCCTAACACTCTGTGCCCTATGTGGGCCCACAGTTGATACTCCCTATAAGGAGCAGGTGACAGCCCAATAGGTGAGCTCTATCAGAGCCACCAGTACCCCCCCAACCCCTGTTTTATTTTCTCCCTCACCTCATCCAAGAGGACGTGCCATTCAGTCCACCTTGTCTAGGCACCCAGGCACATTGGTTTACATTGATGGACACTCACAGCATGGAGTTTGATGAGGGGAGTGAGGGAAGTCAGGACCAGGCGATGCTGGAAGCGGAGACAAACTTAACTCTTAGCTTCAAAAGAGCTTTGGGGGAATGCTTGTTAGATGCACTGGCCCAAGGAGTGTGACCACTCCAAGAAAGATTGGAGGTGCTTGAAGGCCTAATTGGGAATGATCTTAAGAGAAAAGAACATGATGTTAATTGTTAGCACGTACTCTAGCCAATCTTAGCAAGAGGAGGCTTGTAAGGGGAGAGAGCAGACCAGGAAGAGAAAAATCTCTTCCGACTCCCAGGGTCCAGTGAAGGAGGGAAAAAGAAAGCCTCCTGAGGTTGGCCATGCATTCGAAAAACCTAAAGGGGCTTTCATGAAGCGATCGACCGCGCCGAGCCTCCTACCCGCTTCCCCAGGGGAGCAAAATATAGGGGATGGTGTAAATGTACAAAAAAAGCACCTGGAGGTGCCCAAAGAGGAACTGACGAACATGTTCGACCCAGAGTCCATAGTTCACCCCAAGTCGAAACGGTTGCCTTTGCCACGAGTAGCAGCATACATGACCCAAAGACTACGCAAGCTGATCGAGAAAGAAGTAAGGCTGTGTATGCGATCGGAGAGCTCCCGCCCGACCTACCGGGAAAGGTAGCAGAGACCCCGGAGTTGGACCCCAAGATTATTACCGTCATATCTAAGGCTTCCAGAGACATCAGAAGGTGCATGGACCAGGCCTGGAAGGGATGCCAAGAAAAGGTCTGAGATTTGGCAGAGCCGACAGCGAAGATCATGGATCTGGCCAAATGGGCCAGGGACACCGAAGAGTCGGTGGATCCCGAGTCCCTAGCTGCTGGGCTCAAAAGAGCAGCGTGCCTTCTAGGGAACGCAAACTGTGCCCTGTTGTCCAAGAGAAAGAGAGGCCTTCTATTAAAGATTGACTCTAGACTCTGAGACCTAGCCTCTTATGAGGCAGGTGAAGCTCCCCAAGGCCTTCTGTTTGGCAAGGCTTTTGCTTAAGAAATGAAGAGATTCGTAGGCATGTACACGGCCCTCGACAAGACTCAGACCTCCATTAAGAAATTCCCCCGCCAGAGTTTTTGAAGGGACCGGCCGTAGTAGAGGTTGTGCGTCTGGTCGTTCCACTTGCAGAAGAGGCTTCAAAATCCAAGATCACACTATTGGGAGTCTCGCAAACCTTCTTCACGGCATCAGGCTGTGACGGTAGAGGGCAAGGCAACTACCAGCACCAAGGAGCCCAACCAGGTGAGGAGTGTGGTACGTTATCCTCCAGTTGGGGGTAGGATACTGTTATACTCAGAGTTTTGGGAGAAGCTTTCCAGCGATGCATGGCTGCTGCAAGCGGTAGCAGGGTTCCGGCTGGAGTTTACAGCAGAGCCAGTTCAACAGGGGCAAGCCGCGACAGTTAGTGCAATCGCAAAGAGAACGCAAGCTCCTAGAGAAGGAGCTGCATCAGCTGGTGAGCCAGGGCGCAATAGAACAGAGCGACAGCGTAGCAGAAGTATTCTTAAGTATTCATAAGCAGAATGTTTCTGGTACACAGAAAGGAGAAGGTGAGACCAGTTATGAACCTGAAGGAGCTGAATGGGTGGTTGGTTTACCGACACTTCAAGATGGAGGGGGTACACCTCCTCAGGGACATTCACCCGAAAGGAAATAGGCTAGTGAGACTGAACCTGAAGGATGCTTTCCTAGATCGCAGTGGTCAGGAAGCACCACAGGTTTTTGAGCCTAGAGTGGAACCAGCGAGCGTGACAGTTCAGATGCCTCCCCTTTGGTCTCAAATCGGCGCCATGGGCATACACGAAGATTGTTAGGAAATATTCTCTTTACTGTACCTTTCCTTCCATCTTTATGGAACCCACAAACTTTCTGCTTTTATTTTTGAATCTGACCTGTACTTTTTGCAGTACAGTGAAGCCTTAAGCTTCACTGAACTGGCCTTTTCTCACATGTTATGTTGTAACCTATGTCCTTAAGGCTATCAGTACTGGGAAACTGGTTCCCTTAGTCGTGTTACTATGTTGCAACTTGTGGTTACTTTTGTTTCACTTGTGGTTACTTTTTATCATTGCCCAAAGCAGCTTACACTGAAGTGCAATGGGGTGCATTTTTGTTTTGCCCTAGACTAACACTCAGTGGATTTTTTGGTTACTCTAGATGTGCTTAAAAGATGGGCTGGTGGCAGCAGTGACTTTTCCCCACTTTTTGGGGAATTTCGTTTTAGTTTTACCGCGTTTGGCTACAGACTGTGGCTACTGGTCAGACATGGCCATGCCACAAGGTTTTTCAACCATTCTTTTTTAATCTTGTTGTTTAGCCTTCTTCCTGGCCTCAGAGTCAAGGAAGATCCTTATAAGGACTTCCAGTGCCCGGGAAAGAAGCAGCTTTTGGCAGGCTACTCGAGAGCTTTGCGTGTTTGACAGGCAGGATGTGGGCTGGGTCATCTGACCCTAATCCACATACTGGTTTCTGTGTGTCCGAGAGGTATGCATGAGTGTTCCCGCCAGTGGTCCCGATTGGACCACTGTGGGGTGTGTGTGTGTGTGTGGGCTAGTTCTGCTATTGGGAGTTTCAACTCCTACCTGGCTTTTAGGATAAGAAGAGGACCCCTGCATGCATTCTTCAGAGATCCTGGAAGAACCTGAAGGAGCCAAGTATCCTGTCCAGCTGAGAAGACCCGCAAAGAAACCTGAAACCTGACTGAAGGAGGCCTGGCAACTGACTTCTGCTGCAGCTCTGGTGGAGCCCTGTCTTGCTTGTGATCTTTAGTAGCCCTGCGAAGGTGCTACGACCCCTGGAGTGGAGGGACCATCCATTCCTGATGTCTACTCGGTGCCCAGCCCAAAAACCGCCTTCAGAAGTGCCCGGGAATCGTCATGTGGCTGACCAGCTTGTTTTTTGGGCTACCGGGTTAACTTTGTTGCCGTTCCGAGTTTCCAGGGAAAACCAGAATGTGGATTAGGCTCAGACGACCCAGCCCACATCCTGCCTGTCAAACACGCAAAGCCCTCGAGTAGCCCACCAATCGAGGACCATGGATTTTGGCGGGATAAGCAAGCCAGGACACCCTTCCTTTGTTCTACAAAGACCTGGGAAGATTCGGAGTAAGGGGGGTAAGTTACAGAGCTTTTAACCTACCCCTATACTTCCATTATAGGTCAATGGGTTTTAATAATCCTATTTTTTATACAATTGGCTTTGCCATTACTTGCCTTGGCAAGACTTCTGACTGTTGGGGGTAAATTGGGCACTTGTCTACATTGAACCCTAACTCTAAGAATCCATCACTGGACCCCAGAGACCCTACCCACATTTGTTCTTGCATTGTAAATTCTGTAAAACTGTATCCTGGACAAAAGGGCAAAAGGCCCTAGACAACTTAGGGTTGGACAATTTTAGCTAGGGATCATCTCTGTGGACCTTTTTGTGTATGATACTTACCTATCTATTCCTTTGCAGGAGTATTTTGATTTGTATTGTGCATTTGAACTTGTGAATGTATATATGTATTTAGTTTGATGGTATTGGTTGATAAGTCTACCTGCGTGTATTCATTTTCTTATAGTTTGTTTTGGCCATAATTAAATAACTGTATTTTTATACATCCTGTCTAAATGCAATTTGTGACTCCCACTGTGTGACCTCATTGTGGACCCTTTACAATCTCACCCCTCTGAAGAACTTAGCCTAGACTGCCTGTCACTGCTACTTTAAACTGGTTTGGCTACAGCTTCCCAGAGTTGTCCCTGTCACAATATAGGTTGGCCTTCTATACATCTGTCCACCAGGCCAGAGTATAGAAAATCAGTCCTAACAAAGATCATGAGACTGGTGGCAGCTGCCGCCGAAGAAGAGCATGTGGAATTACTAGGCCAGAGGCCTAACCCAGGAGTACTGGTGAACGCGGTCCGTTCCCGTCGACACGGAAAAGAGGACTGGGGAGTGGCGTGGTGGGCGGAGTCAGGGGAGTGCATTCTCCCCGGGCCACACCACCATACGCATCTATATTTAAAGGGCAAGATGATTTTTCTGGTGAAAAAGGTTCTGTCTCCTGTCCCTAGCGAAGGATGCCGATACAGTAAGGTGACGGGACATAGGAGTAAGGGATCTGTATGATAACTTACCTGGATGACATTCTCAGGCTAGCAGATGACAGGCAAGCTCTTGTCGAGTAGACACAGTGGAAATCGCATCTTCTGACATCGATAAACAGTGAGAAGTCCAAAGTTGCCCCGAGGCAGTGCATTGGAGTTTCTGGGGTTCATTGTAGATTCCACAAAAGCAACCCTGGAACTTGCAGCTCTCACGAGGAGAGCGATAAAGAGCTTAGAGCAGCACTAGCGAAGACCGTGATATCCCTTCAGACTCTAGCAAGGATCGTAGGTCCCTTAGCGGCCTCCATTCGTTATCTTTTCCAGCCCGTTTGACTACAGTGCTCTGCAGAGGCTGAAAATGTTGCACCTGCGAGAGGGCCTAGGATTCCACCTACTGATACCTCTGGATCAAGAGGGTAGGTTGGAACTGGAATGGTGGCTCCAGAATATGGAAGCTCAGTACGGGCAGGTGAGCTTCGTAGATGCCCCAGAACTAGTCATAGGGCCTCATTATGAGGTTGGCGGTAACCAGTAGTGCGACCGGTCGGTTGCAGCCGACCTCGAAACACCATTTTCTGGCACGTAGCTTCCCGGTGCCACCGGAACATTACAAGTCCCGGCGGACCGGGAAGCTAGGTGCTGGAAAATGTTAGTCCCGATTCCCATAGCACTCAATGGGAATGGGTTCACGGAAGCACAGGGACCGTCACCAACAGTGTTGGTGCTTCATGATGAGTCTGCCTAACGGGACTGCTGCACCTGCCAGGGTCAGACCTGTTGGGCGCAGCGGCCATGGCAGGCAGACTCAAGAGTGTGGTGGTCCGGAAACAAGGGTGCCGGTAACCTTACCAGCACCCTTGTTTCCAGACCGCCACACTTGTAATGAGGCTCAGAGTCTGACGCAAGCAGAGCAGACTGGGGAGCGAGATGCAGCCACCTGGAGAAGGGCGGCACGTGGTTGCAGGAGGTGCTGTCCTTCCATATCAACTGGCTGGATCATTCGCGATAAAGGCATTCACGAAAGATAGAGAGTTTTGTATTCTCCTCAGGATGGACAACATTTCTGCAGCGCGCTACATAAAACACCTAGGAGGTACCCGGTCAAGGATGCTAGTGGAACTGTTCTTCCTGCCTCGACCGCAGGATCTCAGTGACAGCAGAATACCTTACGAGGGGTCCAGAACGTAGTGGTGGATTGGAACTCCTGTTACTTGCACGACCCCAGTGACTGGATGCTGCACAGGAAGTTTTTGACTGGATATCAGCCCTTTAGGGGTCTCTAGACTCCAACCTGTTCACGTCCAGGTTGAACAGATGGTTATGCAAGTTCTTCAGTTGGAGGCTGGATCCAGAAGCACAAGGGGAGGATGTTTTCCTACAGTGTGGTCAGGAGAGATGCACTACGCCTTTCACCCCCTTCATGATGCTGGCCATAGCTCTGACGGAGATCAGGCGAGAGAAGACAGAGGTCATCATGATGGCCCTTAACTGGAAATGGCAAATGTGGTTTCCAGTTCTGATGGAACATTCTTCGGATTTTCCACAAGTGATTCCTCTCAGACAGGATCTCCCGTCAGATCCCTGTTGACGTTGGGGCAACTACAGCTGCCAGCGTGCAGAGTGTCGCAAGCAGATTGAGTACGCTGGGTTATTTCAGGACCGGCTGCAGAATTCATCAAGCAGTCTTGGGCCTTCTCTATCCTCAGGAGCTATGATGTGGCATGGGAGAAGATGGTGCAGCCACCACAGTATTCATCCTATTTCAGCCCTTCTAGGGCAAGTTCTGAATTTGTTGGCCTCCCCAACAAAGGGAGTTAAGGCCTTTAGAACAATAGAATTTTACAGGTCTGCAGTTTCAGCGGGTCACAAGCCGATGGATGGTGCCCCAGTGGGGGGAACACACGGTAGTAGTGAGATTGCAGTGAGGGGTAAAGGTTTGCAAGCCCCCATGCCGAACTACGCACAGCTTTGGGACATCAATACAGTGTTGCAGCTATTTGGGAGCTGGCCGCAGAACTGAGAAGCTAGCCATGCTGCTGTGCCTAGTGTCCTGTAGAAGAGTGGCATACGTAAAGGCTCTTGATGTTGACAGAAAGACTTTCTGTCCGGAGGGCGTTTTTTTTCTATTTTGAAGAGGACAAAGTGCCCTTCTAAAATCATCTCTTATCCCTGTTTTATTTATTTTTATTTTATTGTTCATTTATAATGCACTTAATACCAGCGAGTGGTTTCTAAGCGCGGGATCGGGATTCGAACCTGTGCTGTGTTGTCTCGCTTCCAAGACAAACGCCTTGCCCCTGAGCTATCCTTCCTCCGCTTAACTTTATACCTCATCTCTTATCCCCATTTACAGAGACAGCCGAAATTGTGCATAGTGACTGTATTAAGGAGTACTCCTTACAACAGTCTCGCCGGCCACCACAGAGATATGAGAATGATGCTGAGGTGACAAGACTCCTTTATCTTGCAGATCACCCTGTGGACCAGGGGTATGGGCGGGAAGGCATATGCTGTCATGCCGTTCCAGTGAAGATGGAATGTGTCGCCCAGGGAGCCGGGGCCCTGTCCCTGCCAGGATGCGAACTGCTGGCACTTCTTGTTGTCCCAGGAGGCAAAAAGGTTCCCCTGAGGATGCCCCCATGTGCTGAAGATCTCCAGTAGCACCTGGTCGTTCAATTGCCACTAGTAGTTGTCCACTCCCAGTCTGCTGAGCCTGTCCGCCTCCAAGTTGGACTCCCCCTGGAAGGTGGGCGGCCGTGAGGTAGATGTTGTTCTCTAGGGCCCATTCCCACATGCTGACAGCTAGTCTGCACAGTGGAGGGTACCTGGTACCCTCCTGTTTGTTGACATAGTACATGCTGGTGGAGTTGTCGGTCTGAATGAGGACGACCTTGCCCCCAATGAGCGGGAGGAAAGCTTTGAGCGCTAGCCAGATGGCCTTCAGTTACAGCCAGTTGATATGGGACTCCTGCTGGGTCCACACTCCATGGACACTGTGGGCTGTCCAGCGTGCCCCCCCTGCCCTCGAGGGAGGAGTGCATTGTGATAATGACCTGTAGGGCGGGCTGCTGGAAGGGCGTGCCCGTCTGCAGGTTGCAGTCCCTGGACCACCATGTGAGGTCCGAGTGGAGAGAAGGAGGAACATTGACCAGCTCCGCTTGGGAGCCCCGCTCCTGATTCCAAGATGCTGCGAAGTGCAGCTGTAATCTCATCCTGAGTCTCGAGTGGGTTACGGCCAAAAGGACCGCTGCCATGAGGCCTAACAGATGATGGTACCACTAGGCCGATGTCAATTGTCGGGAGAGGAAGTGAGTAGTAGCCCTCTTGAGGGCCGTGATCTTGTCCTCCGTGGGGAAAACTCTCTCAGAGCTTGTGTTCCATATGAGGCAAAGGAAAGTCAGTCTTTGTGGAGCCTGCAGCTGAGATTTGAGGTTGAGCGAAAATCCCAGGTCGTGGAGTGTGCTGATAAGGGCAGAGGAAGTATGGTGCACCCCCTCCAGAGATTTCGCCCTGATGTCGTCCAGGTTAGGTGTAGAGATGGAGGCCCTGGGCCCTGAGGAGGGCTGCCACTGCATTCATGAGTCTGGTAAACACCATGGGAGCCGAGTTGAGGACGAAGGGTAGCACCTTGTATTGGAAATGGCAGCCCATGATCTTGAACCGTAGGAAGGAACGATGAGGCTGCCAAATAGGGACGTGTAGATACGAGTCCTTCAGATCCAGGGAACACATCCAGTCTGCTCTGCACAATGTCTCCGCTAGGAGTACTGGCGTAACCATCTTCAATTTTTGAAGAGGGAGGGAGAGGTTGAGGGTGGAAAGGTCCAACACAACTCTCAGGCCAGCCTGGTGCTTCTTCTGTATGGCGGAAATCCTGGAGTAGAAGGCCAAGCATTGCTGGGAGGCTGGAACTTCTTCCACTGCCTGGCTCTCGACGAGCAACCTAATCTACACCAACAGAGTTGCTGTCCCAATCTGTAGGAGTGGGGGCAAGGAGGGAGAAGAGGAAGGGATCGGCAAGCGGTACCCTCTGGATACTACAGAGGGGATCCAGGGGTCCGCGAACCTCTGACGGCAAAACTGTGCGTGAAGGGCAAGCCTGCACCCAACATGAGACACGTGAACCCGAAGGGATGTGTCATGCCTTCTTTCCCCCTAAGGCTGTTGCCGAGGAGGGGGAATGAAAAAAGCCCTTGCCCCCCCTGCCCTCCTTTTGTTGTTTACGCTGGTATTGACTCGTTAAACAGTCAGGCTGCCTGAGCCTCTGCTCTTGGAAGCCACAGAACCCTCTGAACATCCGTCCCTTGTCGAAGCGCTGATCTGAATGGGTGTACGCCTTGGGCGTGGGCTTCGTAAGGATAAAGACTTTGAAGTCTACAAACTATTTTTCTTTTTATCTAGCTCCTCATCGGTGGTGGAGTGAAAGAGGTCGCTACCCTCAAATGGAAGGTCCAATATGCGTTCCTGGACGTCTGAGTTGAATTTAGTAGCCCAGCGAAAGGTGTTGATGTGGGCCACAATGTACTCCATGATGTGTTATGCCACCATTTTAGCCTCTGCCAGTCCCGCCTCGAAGTGTGACTGGCTCTGCAATGGAATTTCTGGAAGGAAGTCAGCCATTTCCTGCCAAAGCCACTGGTTAACGGCTGCCAGCATGGCATCCGCGTTGGCTTGACAAAAATTGCAGCAAAGAGTTGGATTAAAGCTTCATCCGGTACGCATCCAAGATCTTCTCCTCCTTGCCTAGGAGCGCTGAGGACAACTGAGGCTTTGAGTAGAG
Source organism: Ambystoma mexicanum (assembly GCF_040938575.1). Lineage (NCBI taxonomy): Eukaryota > Metazoa > Chordata > Amphibia > Caudata > Ambystomatidae > Ambystoma > Ambystoma mexicanum. The sequence goes on along the minus strand of NC_090925.1, from coordinate 942,571,166 downwards.
TGACGCTGCAGCAATCACTGAAGAGTGTGGTTGACGGTGGGCTGACAGCAAGAGTGTATCTTCCTCCATTTGCCTGTATTAGACGTCCAGGCATGGATTGACAGGCTGGACTGAATGGGGTTTGAGCCACCCCTTTTTGGCCAAGGCGACCATGTACTTCTGCATCGGAATCCCCATTCTAGCCATGGTGCGTAGAGTGAGGACTTGGCAAGAACTCCTACCTCCGGTTGTTTGACTTTGGGTTGAGGAAGGCCCAAGTACTCTGCCAACCCTGCAAGTTGTTCGTGGAAGGCCTTGGCTGACGATGATATGTCGGGGTCCTCTTCCTCGTCTGTGTCCACCAGGGTGTCCGGCTGGTCCGGAGTGGGTGGAGGAGTGCTGGGCACCGAGGCCCTGAGGTGTGGAGACCGGAGTCGGAGGCTGCAGTGGAGGCTGGTACGGAACCGCCTGAACTGTGGGAGGCAGGGGAGCTGGAATCGAAGGAGACGTCGTGGGCAGCAGTGGCTGCAAAGGGGCCTGCAACGCTGGAGCCATAGGAGGAATGACTATGGGCATGGGCGGAGGGGCCGGAGGGAGCATGTCCCTGATAACATCCTTGAGGATGGCCCCCATCTGAGGAGAGCTCATGAGTGTGAGGGACTTTTCAAAGAACCTGTCCTTTCAGCCCGTTGGGGTAGCAGGTGATGTTGACGGGTTCGTGGGCGGCTGCTGGGGCCGGTGAGTATTCAGTCTAGTTGGTTGCAGAGGGAACCTGCCCTGCGCTGCTGATAGATAAGCTGTAGGCCATGTACCTGGTTGACACCAGTCCCATCTTGTAACCCGTTCACCCACCTGCTCCGTTCCTCAGGGAGGTATCGGATGAGCGGCCATCTTGTTGAGCTGCATGCCACGTGCCAAAGTCGTGGTGCATGGCTCACTGGGCCCAGCCTCCTCCAGGACTCTTGACGCTGGAGCATGAGACCTGCTCTGCACCTCAGGCTGAGGCCTGGTAGCCGTGTCGCCCTCAGCAGAGTCGCTGGTATTGCTGCGTGCAGGTGCCGCCTCGGCCATGTTGCCGGTACAAGGGCGTAGCCCCTCGGGTGGACAACCGGTAAAAGAACCTTGCGGTCCCCAGCACTGTCTCCGGAAGGATCTACGGACCCCCCCTGAGCTAGCCTCGGTACCCGTGCTGGTGTGAGAACCTGAGAGATTCCTCCCGCTCTGGTGTTTCCTTTGGAAGGAGTCACTTTTGCGGGGTGCGCTGGAAAAGGGTGGCCCTCCTTTGGGCCTTAACTTACATCTGACGAAGTCCTTCAGGTCCTCTGGAAGTGACTTCTCGAAGAGCTCCCTTGACCTAGCTAGTCTTTTCTTCAGGGCACGCGAAGAAAGTGCGTTGCACGCGGTACAAGCCTCCCATCCGTGATCGGGGCCAAGGCAGCGGAGGCAAAGAGAATGGGGATCTGAAGTAGGGAAGAGCCCCTCGCAGGCTGGACACCTGCTGAAGCCTGCTGAAGTCGACATGCCCCGGGAAGGAGCGTGGCACCAGCGGACTGAGTACCTGATTGCTAAAAGAAGACAACATGACAGAAGAAAGTATCTGGGGAAGAGCGTGGTTATTACAAGGCCGAAGTCAAACCCAGGAGCGCTGGCGAAATCGGCCCGTTCCCGTCAACGTGGAAAAGGGCACTGAGGTGTGGTGCCGAGAGGGTGGAGTCAGGGTAGCGCATGCTCCCAGGACCGCACCCCTGCGCGCCTCTAAATTTAAAGGGGAAGCCGTTTTTTTCTGGTGAAAAAGGTTCTGTCTCCCGTCCCTAACAAGGGACGCCCATGCAGTATGGAGGAAAGGGGACTGGACGTAAGAGTATAAAGATTACCCCTGCTATAGCGCAGGGAGTCTTGATTCAATAAAGACACGGAGGCAAGCACTATCCCACTCCTCTGACGCAATTACTGTTTCAGGGGTGCTATTATGATGAATGTCTGTTAATTTTGTTGTACAGTGCTTCGTCGTACTCTCTTAACTGGCAGGTAAGGACCAGAAGGCGGGCTGAACACCGGAGAGCAGGAGTGACCAGCGTCCGTTGACTGAGTGAGCAGCGCAAAGTGAGGGAGTTTTTGGTCAGTTTCAAGTCCATCTCAGCTTGTGGGCAGCAGAAGAGTGGTCAGTTTTCATTTGCCAGATGTCAGTTGCAGGGCATCAAAAGAAGAGGAAAGGACCTGGGCAGTAAGTGATTAGTGAGACTCATGGCAGGAAGCAGTGCAAGGGACTGCCACAGACAACGGGGTTCATGGGATGTGTAGTTTCAGTTTGATTTCTTTTTAAATGTGTTGGGAAAAAAAACATGAAAGGAAATATACATATTTAAATCTGCTATGAAGAGAAGAAATAAATAAGTAGAAGTATAATGCTCGCCTCTGTGTCTTTAATAGAATCAAGAATCCCTGCGCTATAGCAGGGGTAATCCTTATTGTGAAAACAAGTAGAACCCAGGAAGAGGTTCACTCCGGGAGAGCAAGGAACTGGATTATCTTTAAGTTGGATGAACAGTCAACACTGAACTGTATACACTCCTTTGCAAAAAATCTGCGCTTTGGTCTAAACATTTAGAACAGGAGTTCAGAAAAGAGTTGAACTGGAATTAAGACACCAATTTTCCTTTGGTTTAGATTGAAAGTGTAAGGGACGGAAATAGGTTTAAGACATGGGACGGTGGACATTTTTTTGTTTGACAGACATCCTGACCGGCTCCATAGTATTCTTTTATTGAATTCTTTATTTATTTATTTTTTATTCAGAGTTTATTTAAAACTTTTACCGGCCCATTACAAACACTCTCATAAAATCAAATAAAAAGACAAGCATTGGGACAAGGTGGGAGGGATACTGGGAGGGGAATCAATCTCTATATTTGACTTTCTTCGCATAAAGGGTGTCCTGACGGATCCAAGGTGGGGGGCGGCTACCGAACTAACACCTGTGGAAAAAGTCCTAGAACAAGCTGTGACAAGGAAAAGTATACTGTCCAAACTATATAAAGCAATGAACGAAAACGTCCTAAAGGGGAGGCAAACCTTAGAGATATTGGGTGGCGTTAGCATGGGAAGAAATTTCAGAGGACGATTGGGCACGCATATACAAGGTGGTCTTTCAGGGAGGGTTGTTCACCTCCACAACAGAGCAAGTGTTAATGGGATGGCACAGAGATCCGGTTAGACTGTCAAAGATGTTTCCGGGAACATCACCGCTGTGCCCTAGGGGATGCAAAAGCCAGGGGACACTGGTCCACATGTGGTGGCATTGCCCCAAGGTTCAAATGTTTTGGAAAGAGATGTTGAGTTGGATGGAAGAGGTGACAGGTATAGGGTTAGATCCTGACCCGCTGCTGCAGCTGCTGCTGGGGCTCCCGCAAAAAGATAGGTAAGAAAATAGACTTCAGAAGATGTGGGAAGCCATGTTCAGGGCAGGGAGATTGGTCATTGCACAATGTTGGAAAAACAAAACACTCCCCACAAAAACAGTATGGGAAGGAAAAGTGCAAAGCATGATGGTAATGGAAAATACTGCAGTGGTGAATGATAAAATGGAGGGTTTCCACACTGAATGGTCTGCCCTGCTGCTTAAATGGGGACTGTAGGAGGACAACCAGTAGACTAAGCCAGTGGGTGCGTGAAATGGAAGGGGGGAGAGTGGAATGGGAAGTTGAGGGAGAGCCTCGGAGAGGAGTCTACTAGGGAAATTTACAGACAATAGGAGTAATTCTTATCAGAGACAACAACAGAAGATATGCACACCATTGAATAAAGGTTGATGGGGACAAGGGGGCAGGGGAGGGGGAAAAGTAAAGGGGGGAAGAGATCCAGATAGTTGGGGCTAACGTGGGTTGCACAGTTTTACTGTTATGTTGAAAATGTCAGTTTCTCGTTATAAATGACAATAAAATCAAATTTAACAAAAAAAAAAGAATCATTAAACAAGTCGGAAAGAAGAAAAAAAGAAAGACCATTAAAAAGAACGAGACTGGAGTATGCATAGTCTTCCCCTTTCTTTTCCTGAGTGTGCCTTAGTAAATCATTCATTAACAGCATTCCAACTCTTTGAGTTTCTTGAAAATCACTTCTAGGAATTTCACAAGTGCATAAATCAATCTGACATCTGCCCCCCCTCCCCATACAGAGCTTCTCGCCATGCCTCGGCATCAGTTCCGTATTTCAAGTTCATACATCTATACAGGAGTAACTTTCTCAGGGATCTCAATTTCAGACAGAACAGCAACAGTTGTTTTAGACTTTCCTGATGGGTGTCACACAGTCGACATAGGTCATCCCCCACTTTGCCACCATACTTGAGAAGAGTAACCTTTGTATGCAAGATGTTCAGACAAAATCTTAGGTATAGGTCTCTGTACATGACGCTCAGAAATCTTCTCAAGTATTGTGGCGTTACATTGGGGAGAGCAAAGAGTTTCTTTGAGAGCATATGCAGCTTAGAGTTGTGTTAGGCAGAATTCCGTGCAGAGCCCTTAGGGACCACTACACACAATTAAGACTACAGGTGGCAATACAAGTTTTACCTTTGGTACAAGCCTGTACTACTAGGTTATAGTGGTAGCAGCAGCGGAGCAGCCAGGCTTATCTCAAGAGTATATGAGCAGTAGCAGAGATTACACAAAGGGACCACAATTACTGTGACTCAAGCAAACACCGACTAGAGTTTTCAGGTCAAAAATATAAGTACATTTATTTTTAAACCATTTGTTATTAACACAACACTTCTATTAATTCAAAAACCACACGTAAAATGTACTACAACTAACCAATTCACTTTGTACAGTATTATTCGAGGTAAGTACCCTGTGTTTGAATGGACCGGTGTTATAAAATAGAACACGTTACGGTGAATACAATTGCCAGTTCGGTCTACTAGATAAACGCGTATCCGCGGCAAGAAATGCTACTGGGGTAAAAACACACTTAGCACCTGAAATATCCAGAGAGAGTTGGGGGCAAAAATCACCGGCAATATGTTGGTTAGGCAGACAGAATCGAAGAACACACAGACAGGAATTCAAGAGTCAAGGGGCCGAAGCCAAAGTCAAGTGACACCGGGGGCCTGTTGTCGAGGATCACACAGTCGGACAGTTCGAGATTCAACGTTGCCAAGAATACTTTGATATTGTCAATGTTCGGAACCAAAAGTTATACGAAGGATGGAAAAGTAAGGACAAGCCTTAAAATAGAGAAATAGGGATTTCACCCAAAATTCCTCAAACAGAACACAGAACCTTTCTCAAAGAACGAAGCTGGTGCCACAGCAGTTGTTCCTGTTGGTTTCCCGCAGACCCACGCTTTGCTGCAGCTTCAGCACGAAGAAGGACGATGAGGGGGTCCGCACCACACAGGGATGAGGCCGGCAGCAGCGACAATGAATAAAAGGTGCGCTCCTTAAAAACAGTAGAGGTTCTTCAGGTGGCTATCTGGACCACTACAGCAGTGTGCAGCGAATTCGACCACAAAGGCAACCTCTGGCTGAAGAAGATGAGCTGGTTATCCCCACCAGGCTCAAGGGAAGAAGACTCCAGACCGGATCTCCTCTTAGTCGTTGAAGGGTAGATAACTCAGGACTGCAGCTGGGCTTCACCGGTACGGGGTAGTTGCAGCAGTCGACCTCTCCTCCACTTCTCGTTGGTTCCTTGTAGCTCCAGTGGCGAGACTCTGACTTCCAGCCCAAGAGACCTGTCTTTTATGCGCAAAACCCCCATCACACAGCCTGGCTGTCAATCACCCAGCAGGGGGTACAACCACCTTGTCCAATCACGTCCAAGTGCGACTTGGGTTTCCTAGGATACCCTGTGCAGGGGGTGACTACACCCCTCCCTCACATTCAGCCTACCTAGACACCGAGGCGCCTAGAGGAGGGCTTCTAGGTAGAAGCCCGCCAAAAGACAGTGAACAAAGAAGGCAAACCTGGTTTGCCGCGCAAAGTAAAACACAAGAAGGAGTTTAACAAAAAGAAATGGTGAACATACAGCACCAGAGCCAAACGAACAAGGATTTGGTCAAGCGGGTTTAATTCTGAGGCTAACACAATAGCCTACAATATTTCCACAGTTATATAAGATAACCGCAGTAGAAATTTAGGGTAGATACCGCTGCCACCAGCCATGTCTAAATGTTAAAAGAGCGAAATAATGCTCTAGGAGGTACAGATGATAAGAGTTAAGAGTTAACCCTTCCAGCACTCCATGTAAGGTGGTGTGTACTGGATTTGTGGTTAAATTTGACTAAGTAAAGTTAATGGTAGCTTTTCCCTTTTATGGGGGACGGTTGTCGCCTCAGAAATGGAGTCGGGGGGAGTCTGAACGACAACCCTGTGCCACTGTACAGAAGGTGCTGTGTGACACACACAAAGAGGGGGGCTACTGAAGTGGTGTACTCCAGAGCCCAGAATCACAAAAACAGGTCAAAACACATAGCAAAACACAAGTAAGAGTGGGGGAAAAGCTCACACTCTTACCAATTGGAAAGAAACAACTCCAGAGATCCAGCAAAGCTGCTGAGGGACTCACTAGGTAAGGGAGGGAAATTAGCCACGAAATGAGAATTCTCCCTAACAAGTTGGATCTTATTTGCTCAGTTTCCCTCCAGTCGTCAGCCCATAAGACCTTTTTGGTGTATTGCAGGTTTTATAGTATTCTTTAGTTGAGGCAAGGTAACCGCTCATAGTAGTTATGGACAGTTATGCCTTTTCCCCAACCCCTTTTCCTTCCTTTAACACCAATAGAAGCCTATAATAAATGTTTCCACCAACCTTGTGTCAAGTTTCTTAATTCTGCACCCTTACGGTCCCCTGCCTTGCAGTTGTTCCAGTCGGTTGCTGACACAGGCTTTAAGCAAGGGAAGACCAATTTTTTCCAAAGTCAATAATCATGTCATCCATGTAAGATCTGCCCTGGACTGTTGTGCCCAATCACACATAGCTCATTAAAGATGTAAAACATAAGCTCACAGCTGTCTTACTTTCCTCACAACTCGACAAAGGCACTACATTCTCAGCACAGTACTCCACATTGAGAGATCTTTCAGTGTTCAAAAGATTCAAGACCTGATTCATTGCATGGGTGAGCCCCTATACAACCACCTCCTCATGTGAACTGGCCTTAGGAAGTAGTTGAACCAACCCCATTCGTTCAAATACCTCTACCCAGAAAAGTTTCAGGTGTGCAGTGGCGACACACGACCACACGCTGCATTGTGTACCTACATTTTTTTTTTATACACCTGACAACAAACCAATAACAGCAAAATATTTTGAACGGCAGGGTTTACATTATATCGAAAACAAATACCAGTCTTTACCTGACTTGGATTTCTTTTTCTTTTTTTTCTTCTTTTTCACTTTCAATCGTAATAGGTCCTTTGATTTCTTTTCTTTGCATTTCTCCTTATCTTTTGAATAGAAAATACAAATTAAGTTTTACATCATGTAGTATGATCATTATACATTTCACAAAGGAAAAAGACATTACTTACCTTCTGCAATGTTCTTTCTGATGGATTAGGCCTACCTCATTTTATAGTTACATCCTCATGCATCAGTCTAGCTTCGAAAGTAGTTCTAGCCACTAGGAGGCACACCATGGCTCAATGTCTGCTCTGTTTGGTGTTGGCTTTGCTTGGTGATGTTGGCACCCAGCACTCAGGATGTGTCATGGGTGGCATATATAGAGCAGACCCATGACCTCAGTTCAGGCCAGTTTTCCCCATACTCAGCTGTTGAGGATCGAGCAATCCATTAGTGGGATAGCATGTAATGGTAATGAAGAATTTGTGTCTAATCAATTAGAACATTACCTAAGGCAAGTAATTTGTTCTTCTAAGGATTGCTTCCTCTCACAGATTCCTCATCTATGAAAGACTCTCAAAGCGGTACAGGAACTGAAGGAGAGAGGAGAGCAAGGCACCATCAACTACACCAGGAAATTCTGGTGCACCAAATGACCAAAGACAGTATCCAGAAATTTAGGCAATAATACTTAATGAACGTGTGCAGGGAAACCCAAATAACTGCCTGGTAGATGTCCAACAAAGGGACTCCCTCTGCGATGCAGTTAGTCACCAGGCATCTCATAGAATTGGCTTCAAGAACTTCAGGCACAACTTTCCCTGTCAGATTGTAGAATTCGAAATGCAAATGATTATCTCTGTAAACAGGGTATGAATAATAACCTAACCTGACAGCCAGAGTAGCAGCAAAACAGACAAATAACAGGCCACCTTTCTTGAAGCCATTTGTCTGAGACAAAGTAGCGGAGAGTCCTCTTGAGGGCCTGGCGATGAAACCTCTACTCCATTTAAGATGATTATGGCTGAGGGTAGAAGTCTGAAAGATGGATCTTAATAAGGAAGGGCTCAGATTCAAAGGTATATTCTCCTTAAAGAAGGAATAAGTTATTTCCCTGTAACTCCAGTTCTCCGGCATTCGTATCTTTCATAGATTCACATGCTGTGAAGATTCCCGGTCAGGCTGGGAATCCTCGGTAACGTAGCAATATAAACTGAAACTTTCAGTCACTTTTGTGCTCTAGTACAACATGTTTGGGTCCTACTGCCCACTGTCAATAGGAACATCTCCCTTAGCTCCTCCCCCCTGTCGGCCATCTTCAGATTGGGAAATCACACGTGTGTGGCAGTAAGAGCCAAAAGATGTGAATCTATGAAAGATACCAATGCTGGAGAACCCGGATTACAAGTAATTTATTCCTTCTCCAGCATTGGAACTTTCATAGATTCACATGCTGTGAACAGATTACAAAGCAGTATTAATAAACAATCCATACAGACGGAGGCAAGTTACCAGCACAACTTTCCACTGGAGACTTACTAACCTCATGCAAAAAGGTTCCTCAGAACAGACTGGCCAACTCTTGATTCTTCTGCTGAATGCCTGGCAACATAGTAGAACTTGGTGAATGTGTGCACCGATCTCTGGAAAGCTGCACAACAGATGTCAGGCTGCGGTATCCCGGAGAGGAAGGCAGTGGTAGCAGCCACCTGGCTCCAAACAAAGGCGGAGTAAGAGGCCCCACCAGCATCCTCGAGCTACGCGATGAGGCGCTGGTGACAATCAAGCAGCGTTTTGTTGCAAAAGGACTGGCCGATATCCCAGGCCTGTATAACGTGATGCTTCTGCCCTAAACACTACACTGAGACTGCTCTCACTTGTGTACTTAATTATCTCCTCACTGCTCGCTACGCTAAGCAATCCTTAATTCTCATTCTCCTTGACCTCTATGCAGCTTTTGGTACCGTTGATCACCCCTTACTTCTCAGCACTCTGTCCTCGTTCTGCTTCAAAGGCTCTGTCCTCTCCTGGCTCTCCTCTTACCTCTCCAATCCATCCTTTACTGTCTCTTGGGGCGGCCGCTCCTCTTCCAACTTCCCCTTGAACTATGGCTTTCCCCAGGCTCTGTACTTGGACCCTTTCTTTTCTCCTTCTATACCTCCCTTCTCGCCCCAGTCATCTCTTCCTTCGGCATCTCCCACCACTTCTATGCTGATGACACCCCACTCTTTCTCTCCTTCTCTTCCTTCACTCCCGATCTCCCATCACACTCTCTCTTCCTTATTGCCATAAAAAACAATGTCATTCCATTTTCTTTCCCTCAACACTGACACGACTGAAGTGATTTTATTCCCTCCTAACACTCTTTCCCCTTCACCCCCTCCTTTCATCCTCTTTCCCCCTTCCAATCTCATCTCCAGCCATGCCCGCAATCTTGGCTTCCACATTGACTCCTCCCTATCCTTCTCCAACCACATCTCTCTAACCTCTAGTGCCTGTCTGCACCACCTCTTCAACATCCGCAAGATCTGCTCCTCTCACAACTTTCACGCTTCAAAACTCTTAATCTCCTCCCTCATTTTCTCCCACCTCTTCTACTGCTCCTCTCTCCTCTTTGGACTCCCTGTCTCACCTGACTCCCCTAAAATCCATCTATCACTCCTCTATCCATACTCTATGTCTCCGTAGCCCTAGAAACTCCATTTCTAGCTCACTCACTAAACTCGGCTGGCTTCCCTTCCTCTCACAACTAAAATTCCAATTACTCTGTCTTGTTTACAAATCTCGCCATGATCTCGCCCCCCCCATCTCTCTTCCCTCCTCTCATTTTACTCTCCTCCCCGCCCTCTCCGCTGATCTCTACCTACTCACTGTTCCCCCAGCCCCATGTGCCTCCTCCCGCATCCGCTCTTTTCAACTCTTGACCTCCCCACTTCACTGGAACTCCCAACCTCTTTCTATCTGCTCCTCCCCTACCTACTCATCCTTCCGTTCCTCCCTGAAAGCCCTTCTTCTGAACTCCCCCCTAACTCTTTCCCTACTTCTCTCCCCCAAATCCCCTGCTCCCCCACTGCCCTTCCCCTCCCTCCATACCCCTCCTCCCGCCGTCCCCAAATCTGACATTGAAACCTCCATACTGTATGGGTGTCCCTTCCAAGGGACGGGACTTGGAACCTTTTTCACCAGAAAAAACCTTCTTCCCCTTTAAATTTGGAGAGGCACGTGGGGTGCGGCCCGAGGAGCATGCGCTGCCCTGACTCCGCCCTTCGGCGCCACACCGCAGTCCCCATTGGCGTGTCGACAATAGATTTAACATTGCCTAATGACACCAGTATTATTAGGAGGGAGGTTGGTGGGACGTATGGAGGAAAGGGGACTATGGACTAAGAGTATGTTAGTCACTACGGTGAGTAACTTATAATTACTCTTATGTCCCGCCCCCTTTCCTCCATACTGTATGGGCAATTACAATGGATTGTAGCCCCAGGGTGGAGAGGAGACCCTCCTTAAGCAAATAAGTTCCTGAGAACCGCCTGTCCGAAGGCCGCATCAGATCTAGAGCCGGCATCCAAACAGTAATGCTTGCAGAAAGCCGAGGGAGAGGCCCAAGTGGCCGCCCTGCTAATGACTTGCCAAGGGACATGGTGCTGGAATGCGATGGCCGTTGCCTTGGCCCTGACTGAGTGGGCATGCATGTTGGCCGGAAACAGCTTGTGCTGGCCCTAATATGCTTCCTTGATGGCAGAGACCATCCAGCGGGATATGGAAGCCTTAGAGGCCTGATAGCCTGGCCATTAGCCTCCGAAAGTGACAAACAGGGCGTCCGATTTGCGGAAGCCCTTGGTCATGTCCAAGTAGAATTTCAGGGCACGCCTGATATCCAGGCAGTGCAGCACTCTATGTGCTTCGTCCTTGGGATCGGGAAAGAACGTAGGAAGGACTATTTCCTCGTTCAAGTGGAAAGCAGAGGGAACCTTGGGCGGAAATGCCGGGTGTGTCCACAGGACTACCTTGTCCTTGTGAAAGGTAGAATACGGTCCTGAGGCGACCAGCGCATGGATTTCTCTGACTCTACGAGCCGAAGTGAGGCCGACCTGTAAGGCTGTCTTAATGGTGACCAGCCTGATGTCCACGGACGCCATTGGCTCGAACTGTTAGTGCGCGAGGGCGCCCAAGACTATGGGCCTCATTACACGGTAGGAGGTAACCATGCCACTATTAGTGGCATCGCTACCCCCTTACCGCATTCCATGTCCAGGAGGACCCGGTAAGTCCCCATGCCAAATACCATTCCCCATTCCCATTTGAGCCCCCATAGGGCCCAATGGGAATGGGGAAAGAGCTAATAACGGTACCGCAAATTGCGGTACCGTTATTAGCTCTGAAGTTCCTTAGCGGGTCCCGTCCTTAACACCTGGTAAAACCAGGCGTTAAGGACGGGAACCTCTAAGGGACTTCTTAGTAGGGCGCTAAGGGATTACGGCACTAGCGACCTTGCCGGTGCTGGTAATCCCTTAGCGCCTACCGTGTAATGAGGCCCTATGTTAAGATCCCACATCGGGTGAGTTCTCTTGACAGGCGGGTAGAACCTTGCCAGGCCCATCAGATGTTTCTTGACTATAGGGTGGGAGGTGGAGAAAATGCCTTCCTCTGAGTTCCTGTAAGCCCCAATGACTGCAACGTATGTGCGACAGGTTTCCACCTGCACGCCTGAGTGGGCGAGGTGCACGGAAAAGGAGAGCACGTCGTCCAGGGTGCACGCCAGGGGGTCGATTCCTTTGAAGTCTGCCCAGTGGCAGAATCTGATCCATTTGCTTTTGTAATGGGCCATTTGCCTTTGTATTGGGCCCTGGTAGCTTTGCTCCTGGCACCCTGTATGATCTCCAGATTGGCCTGTGAGAGGCTAAAGTGCCGAAGCGTTACCTGCTCAGGTGCCACGCTGTGAGGGTAGGTTTCTCTGTCGTGGGGTGGATGACTCTGCCGCCCTGCTGTGCCAGAAGATGTGCTGGGCCCGTCAGGAGGTGAATCGGGGGCACCTCCGAGAGGCTGAGGAGCTCTGAAAACCATGGACTGGCCGGCCACCATGGAGCTATTAGAATGATGAGGAGTTGGCGAGACTCCTTGATCTTGCAAATTACCCTGTGAATCAGGGGGGTGGGCGGAAAAGCGTAGGCTTTTATGCCGGTCCATTGGAGGTGAACTGCGTCGCCCAGAGAGCCCGGTCCCTGACCTTGCCAGGATGCGGACTGGAGACACTTCTTGTTGCGCCAGGTGGTAAAGAGATCCACCTGGGGGTGACCCCACCTGTTGAAAATCTCCTGACTAATGAGGTAGTTTAGCTGCCACTCAATTGTCCGCTCCCAGTCTGTTGAGCCTCTCCGCTTCCAGGTTGTATTCCCTCGGGAGGTGGCCAGCCGTGAGGTAAGGAACAAGTTACTTACCTGTAACTGTTGTTCTCCAGCATGGGTCTGGCATGGATTCACATGCTCATGAATATTCCCCGTCGTCAGGCTGGGAATCCTCGGTAAAGAAAAAACCAGTATCAGTTTCGTTTCTGATCTGTCTTTCGTAGTAATAACCAATCACTGGTCTCTGCGTCATACTGACCACAGCCAATGACTGCCCTCTACCTAAGCACCGCCTCTGGCAGCCATCTTCAGATTTGGAAGCACGTGAAGTGGCAGTATGACCAAGTGAAGAGCCGCAGAGGGGTAGGCGGGAGGGTTCGCATGTGAATCCATGCCAGACCCATGCTGGAGAACAACAGTTACAGGTAAGTAACTTGTTCCTTCTCCAGCATGGGGTCTGGCATGGATTCACATGCTCATGAATAAAGAATACATAGCAGTACACAGATGCACAACCACGGGAGGTGGCAAAGGCTCAACATTAAGCATCACATCAACTCAACATTAAGCATCTTACCTCCTCACCAGGCTCACCTCAGGCGAACAGGTTGCGCAGCACTGCTTGGCCGACCCTGGACTCCTCCCTGGAATCCCGGTCGACGCAGTAGAATTTCGTGAAGGTGTGCGTCGACCTCCACGTAGCAGCCCTGCATATGTCCAGCAGGGGCACACCAGATAGGAACGCCGTGGTAGCTGCGATCGCTCTGGTGGAATGGGCTCTCGGACGGCCAGGCAGCGGTCGGTTTGCCAACCGGTGACAGCACATGATACAGCCGGAGAGCCATCTGGAGATGGAAGCCTTCGAGAGAGCCTTCCCCTGATTGACAGGTCCAAAGTTCACAAAGAGTTGTGACGTCTTCCGAAAACCCTTTGTGCGGTCTACGTAGAACTTCAGCGCTCTAGCTACATCCAGCGAGTGCAAAGTCCTCTCAGCCGGCGACGAAGGCGACGGGAAGAACACAGGTAACACCAAGGGTTCGTTGAGATGGAAGTCCGACGGTACCTTGGGCATGAAGGAGGGGTGCGTCCTGAGCACTACCCTCGTGTCGTGGAAAGTCAAGTACGGGGCCTTGCAGGAAAGGGCCTGGATCTCTCCCACTCGTCGTGCGGAGGTGATGGCCACAAGAAACGCTGTTTTCCACGATAGAAACTTCAACGGGGCCGAGTGCAGAGGCTCGAACGGAGGTCCCATGAGCTTGGTCAGCACCACGTTGAGCTCCCACGCCGGGGCCGGAGCCTTCACCGGCGGGAACGATCTGAACAGTCCCTTCATGAACTCTTTCACCAGACGATGAGACCACAAGGACGTCCGGCCCGTGGTTCTGGTGTATCGGGAGATCGCAGCAAGATGAATCTTGATGGACGCATGTGCCAGACCAGCTTTGGCCAGCGTCAGCAGGTACGGCAGTACTTGGGGAGCCGTAATCCGTAGAGGGTTAATCTTCTGTGCGTGGCACCAGACAGAGAACCTCTTCCATTTGTGTCCGTAGCATTTAAGAGTCGAGGACGCCCTGGCCTTTGCAAGAACCTCTCTGCAATCGGCCGGTATGTCGTATCCTCCAAACTCTAGTGCTGCAGGAGCCAGGCCTGCAAGTTCAGCGACTTCGGGTCGTGGTGGAGGATGGCACCTCCTTCCCTGGAGAGTAGATCCGCGTCCGCCGGCAGCTTGATCGGCGGGGACGCTGACAAGTCCAGAAGGTCCGGGAACCATATCTGCCTCGGCCACGCAGGTGCGACGAGGATCATCCTGCACCGTGACCTCTTGAGCTGGTTGACGAGCCGGATTAGCAGAGGCAAGGGAGGGAACGCGTAGAGGAACAGGCCCTCCCAGGGGAACGAGAAAGCATCGCCCATGCTCCTCGCCTGGGGAAACCTGCTGGCGAACCTCCAGCACTTGGTGTTCGTCGCCGTCGCGAACAGGTCGATCTGGGGTGTGCCCCACCGTCGGAAGAGGCGATCCACCAGATCCTGCCGTAGTTCCCACTCGTGGCACGAGCGCAGCTCCCTGCTGAGTGAGTCGGCGATGGTGTTTTTTATCCCTGCCAGATGAAACGGCACCAGAAAAATCCCTTGGGCGACGGCCCAATGCCACAGGTCCTGCGCCTCCTTGGACAGCGCTGGGGACCTGGTTCCGCCCTGTTTCCTGATGTAAAACATGGTGGTGGTGTTGTCGGTGAAGATCCTCACCACCTTGCCCTTGAGGGACGGAAGGAAGGACCTGAGGGCCCAAAACACTGCACGGAGCTCCAGGACGTTGATATGTAGGGACTTCTCCGTCGGGAGCCAGAGTCCCCTTGCGTGCAGATTTTCGGTGTGCGCTCCCCACCCTTCCAGGGAGGCATCCGTGGTCACAGTCTCCTGGTGGGCTGGGGTCTGGAAGTCCATGCCCGCCGTCAGATGCGCGCGGGTGCCCCACCACCGTATCGCTCGTCGGAAACTCTCGTCGAGCTTGATCCTTTCCTCGAAGCTGCCCGTCGTCTGGATCCAGCGCGCATCCAGGAATTCTTGCAACGGGCGCATTCGGAGCCTGCACATGGGAATGAGGTAGATGCAGGAAGACATCATCCCGAGGAGGGACTTGATGGACCTCACTTTGGCCGCGTCGGCCACCAACATCCGTTGCACCTTGCCCAAGATGGTCCTGGTCCTCTCCTCCGACGGGGAGGCCAGAAGGGACACTGTGTCGAGCCTCGCTCCCAGAAACAGTGCGACTTGCGCGGGCACCAGGTGGGATTTGGCGTAGTTCACGGAGAATCCCAGGTCCGTGAGGAGTTGGACGGTCCTTGCCGTGTGGACCACGGCGAGCTCCCTCGTCTTGGCGCGGATGAGCCAGTCGTCCAGGTAGGGGTAGACGTGGATCCCCTCGCGGCGCAGCGGCGCCGCCACCGGTGCAAGGCACTTGGTGAATACCCTGGGTGCCGACCGTAGTCCGAAGGGAAGGGCTTTGAACTGGTAATGACGCCCTTGGACCACGAATCTGAGGAATTTGCGGTGCCCCTTTAGGATGGGAATGTGGAAGTAGGCATCCTCCAAATCCAACGACGATAGGAAGTCTCCTTCCTCCAGCTGACCCAGGACGTGCTGGAGGGTGACCATCCGGAACTTCTGCGCCTTGATGAACTTGTTCAGACGTCGCAGGTCCAGGATGGGGCGCCATCCTCCCGTCTTCTTCTTCACGAGGAAGTATCTCGAGTAGACTCCGGAGCCCCGAAGCCTCTTTGGGACGAGTTCGATGGCGCCCTTTCTGAGCATCGCCTTTACCTCCAGGAGAAGTTGAGGGACGTGAAGTTCTTTCCTGGCCACGGGGGGGACGCGCGGGCACCTTCTTTGAAATTCGAGCGCGTGGCCCCGGGCCAGGGCGTCCAGCACCCAACGGTCGGTGGAGATGGACTCCCACACGCTGACGAAGCCCGCCAGCCGGCCTCCCACCGGGGTGCTTCGGTGGGGGCCCGACCCCACGGCCGGTTCAATCCTGCTTGGACGCGGCCTTGCCGCCTTGACCTCCTTGGCGACGACGGCGGGGTCCGCTAGACTTGCCTCGTCCTCTGTAGGCCTCTTGCGACGACGAGCGGGCCGCTTGACGGTAGGAAGCGAAACCGCCGCCGGAACCTTTGGAGGCGCCCTTGCCTCCGCCGCTCCGAAAGGGCGTCCGTCGTTGCAGGACTCCAAGGGCCCGGGCCGTCTCAGTATCCGCCTTGATGGCCTGAAGGGAATCGTCCACTGTCTTGCCAAACAGGTTGTTCCCGTCGAAGGGCATGTCCAGGACTCTGGTCTGGACGTCCTGCCGGAAGTCCGTAGCTTTGAGCCATCCACGACGTCGAAGGCAAACACCGTTGCCCAGCTGGCGGAATCCAGTGTCGGCGATGTCCATCGCCACGGTGATGGCGTGGTCCGAGGCCACCTCACCTTCCTGCAGGATCTCAAGGGCCTCCGCCCTCTTGTCATCCGGCAGAAAATCCAGCAGGGGAGCCATCTTGTACCAGAGCTCCCTGTCGTAGCGGGCCACGATAGCCAAGGCGTTGGCCGCTTTAATCGTCGTCGCTGCCGACGAGATGACTCTACGCCCCATAGTATCCAATTTCTTTCCCTCGCCGTCCGGCGGGGAAGTCGATGTGGAGGCCGCACCCCCCCCCGCTTTCTTCCTGGCTGCCGCGGAGACGACGGAGTCCGGGGTAGGCTGCGCCCGGAGGCATAGGGGGGCCGTGTCCGGGACCCGGTACTTTTTCTCGTACCGGTCTCTTCTAGCTGGCGTCGTGGAAGGGTTCTTGAGGAGGGAAAGGCCCTCATCCCAAATGTCGTCCAACAGAGGCACTGCGAGGACCGTCTTCCTCTTGGCCTCGCGCCGCTGATAAAGGAAGCCTTCCTTTTTCTTCTCCTCAGGGCAGAGTTGGAAAAGCTCGGAAGCCCTGGAGATCATGGAGTGGAAAGATCCGATCTCGTCGGGCGGAGAGGCCCTGGTGGGAGGCGACGACGGAAAGTCCTCGTCGTATGCCTCGTCGTCCGTACCCGTCGCTGCCGTGTCAGTCCCCGTATCATCCCCTCGGGTGGACGGGGAGGAGGGCTGGAAGGGGCGCGACGGTTGAAAAGGAGGTGGTGGATGGATCCTTCTTTTCTTGGTAGGGGGAACACCAGAAGGTCCCGGTTCTGGATCCCCCGACGGGAGAGGTTCCTCCGTCGGTAACGGTAGCCTCGTCCTTATCTCGGAGCATAAGGACTGTATGGCCAACAAAATGGCCGCCGAGTTGTCTTGCGGCGCTGGCAGAGGGGAACCCGACGGGAGAGCAGGGGCCCCGTCGGTATCCTCGACGATGTCGTCGTCGTCACCTGCGTCGGGGTCCATTCCGACGGGCTGGCCTTCTTCCACGCCTAGGCCGTGGCTTAAGACCTCGATCAGCTCCTCTTCTGAGGTTGAGGCCGACTCTACGACGACGCCCTGCCCCCCCTTCTTCTTCCCCACGGAGGGTTTCACGGGGGTCCTATCGATGGGCACAAAGGAAGACTCCCTCCGAGGAGGCAGGGAGATTCTGGGCCCTGAGGTCGCCACCACTGGTGCAGCCACCACAGGCTGAGCCAGGGCCGCCGCGACCGTTTCGATAGAGGGCTTGGTCGGATGGATCAAGGCCTTCACCACCTTAGGTGCGCTCACCGCCTTATCCTTGAGGGAGGGGGCACTGCCACGCTCCTCCTCTGCCTTAGAGCTCGACCGGGGCCTCTCCAGGAGCTTCGCCGGGTGCTCGGCCTTCCTCTTACCCGACCCAGAGCGTTGGCTCGTGGTTGATGGTGCCGGGGAGGGTGCGCCCTGCCTGGCGCCCGTAGAGCCCGACCGTTCGGCGCTCCCGGTGCCAGCGGACTCGCGGTGCTTGGCCTTATGTTGGGCCCCCGTCGCCGGGGCGCCCTCAAAGGTCTTAGAAGACCGCTCGGATTTCTTCTTCTTCTCGCCAGACGGGCTCTTACCCTCCAGCCAGTTGGCGAGACGTTGATGGCGGTCCTTCATGGTCCGTTCCGACATGTTGCCGCAAAACGCACAGTCCTTCTCCACGTGCGTCTTGTCCTCATGAAGGCAGTAAAGGCAGAAAGAGTGTTCGTCCTCCTTGAAGACGTTCTGCAGCTGGCATCCAGGGCAGACCCTGAACAGCTTTCCGGGCGTCGAGCTTCCCTTCTCCTGGGCCATCTCCGAGACAGGGCCTGAGAAGCTTCTGGAGTCCTCCGAAGTGTAGCTCGACGAAATCTTCACCCTTGAGGGGCACAGATGAATCCGACACGGGTCCCCGTTGATCGGATGTAGGATCGGTGGAGCTTGAGGCTCTTTTGACCGAAAGAATCGAAGTTTTTGTAAAAAGCGCGAAAAAAATAGCACTAACGCTCGAGAGCAATAGCACGAGGATCCCAACACATGAACGTGCGGTAAAAATCTGAAGATGGCTGCCAGAGGCGGTGCTTAGGTAGAGGGCAGTCATTGGCTGTGGTCAGTATGACGCAGAGACCAGTGATTGGTTATTACTACGAAAGACAGATCAGAAACGAAACTGATACTGGTTTTTTCTTTACCGAGGATTCCCAGCCTGACGACGGGGAATATTCATGAGCATGTGAATCCATGCCAGACCCCATGCTGGAGAAATGCCGTTTTCCAGGGCCCACTCCCACATGCTGATCGCCAGTCTGCACAGGGGAGGGGATCTGGTGCCTCCCGGCTTGTTGACGTAGTACATGCTCATCGCGTTGTCCATCTGGATGAGGACAACCTTGATCCTGAGAAGTGGTAGGAATGCCCTGAGCGCCAGCCAGATGGCATTCAGCTCTAGCCAATTGATGTGATATTCCTGCTTATGTCGGGTCCAGGTGCCGTGGACCGAGTGATCGTCCAGGGTGGCACCCCAGCCCTCGAGCGAGGAATCTGTGGTGATGGTGGCCTGCGGAGAGGGCAGCCGGAAGGGCTTGCCCGTCCGTAGGTTGCAGTCTCCGCACCACCAAGTCAGGTCCGGGTGGAGAGATGGAGGAACGTTGATCATCTCGGATTGAGAGCCCCGCTCCTAGTTCCATGAGGCCGCGAAGTGCAGCTGAATCCTCCTCATCCTTAGTCTTGTGTGCGCAACGGCTAATAGGACCGCTGTCAGTAGACCCAGGAGATGTTGGTACCACCACGCAGAGGTCACATCTCTGTTGAGGAAGTGGGTGGTGGCATTCTTGATGGCCAAGATTGTGTCCTCCTACGGGAAGACCTTCTCGGAGCACGTGTCCCAGACAAGGCCCAAGAATGTCAGAGTCTGCGTAGGCTGCAGCTACGACTATTTGAAATGGAGCGAGAAGCCCAGATCGTGCAGTGTGTTCATGAGGGCATGGGAAGAGTGGTGAACCGCTTCCAGAGATGTAGCCCTGACGAGCCGGTCATCGAGGTATGGGTAGATGTGGAGGCCCTGCACTCTGAGGAGGGTCGCCACAGCATTCATGAGCCTGGTAAAGACCCTGGCGGCCGAGTTGAGGCCAAAAGGAAGTACCTTGTATTGAACATGGTAGCCCATGATCCTGAACCGTAGGAAGGAACGATGGGGCTGCCAAATCGGGACGTGTAGGTACGCGATCTTCAGATCCAGGGAGCACGTCCAGTCTCCCTTGTCCAATGTCTCTGCTATAAAAGCTGGCGTAACCATCTTGAATTTTTGCAGGGCTAAGGAGAGGTTGAGGGTGGAAAGGTCGAGCACAACTCTCAGGCCCGCCTGGTTCTTCTTCTGAATGGCAAAAATCCTGGAGTAAAAGCCTAAGCCTCGCTGGGAGGCTGGGACTTTCTCCACTGCCTGGCTCTCTACGTGCGACCGGATCTCTGCCAAAAGAGTTGCTGTCCCAACCTGTGGGAGTGGAGGGGAGGAGGGAGGATAGGCTGGGATAGGAAGGCGGTACCCCATGGATACTACGGAGAGGATCCAGGGACCCGCGACATTCTGGTGCCAGAAATGTGCATGGAGAGCAAGCCAGCACCCCACCGGAGACAGTGGGACCCGAAGGGGCATGTCATGCCTTCTTTCCCTCGGAGTGATCACTGAGGAGTGTGGCTGAGGGCGGGCCGAAAGCAAGAGGGTATCCCCCTCCATTTGCCTGTACTTGGCATCCAAGCGTCGATTGACCAGCTGGGTTGAGTGCGGTTTGAGCCAGCCCTTGTTGGCCAGGGAGACTACATCGGTCTGCATAGGAATCCCGGATTGGCAGAGCGGCATCATGTGAGGACTTCAGCCAGAACCCCCTCTGCTGGCTGATCGACCTCGTGTTGGGGCAGGCCCAGATACTCCGCCAGACCAGCAAGATGTTTGTGGAAGGCCCTGGCTGAGGATGCCATGACCGGATCCTCCTCCTCATCCGTATAATGCTGATCTGGGGGATCCTGTGGAGGAGGAGGAGGAGTAGTTGGCATCGGAAGCTGGGGTACAGGGACCGTGGCCGGAGGCGGTGGAGGTTGAGGAGTTGGCCATGGGGTGCCGACAGGCGTCTGTGGTGCCGCTAGCATGGTGGGAATGACCCCCCTGATGGCGTCTCTGAGGATAGCGCCCATCCAAGGTGACTTCATGAGGCCAAGGAACCGCTCAAAGAAAACCTCCTCACTGACTGAAACGGTGGCAGGGGGTCCTGATGGGGCAGCGGGTGTCAGGCAGAATCCTGGGCAGTGCCCTTAGCCACTACACAAGATTAAGACTACAGGTGGTAGTACAATTTCACCTTTGGTACAAGCCTGTGCTACACAGTTAGAGTGGTAGCAGTAGCGGAGCATCAAGACTTATCTCAAAAGCAATTGAGCAGTAGTAGAGATTACACAAAAGACTACAATTACTGTGACTCAAGCAAACACTGACTCAAGGTTTTTGGTTAAAAAATAAAAGTACATTTATTTTAAACCATCTGTTCACAAAACACTTCACTTCTATTAAATTAAAACCACACTTCAAATATACTACACACAACCAATTCCCCTTGTGCAGAACAATTCAATGTAAGTACCTTTGGATTTGACAGACCAGTGTTCAGTGTTATGAAACAAAGACGTTACCAGGGGTTATTACGCAATCACTTTTTGACAGTAATGACAGTTCGGTCTTACGAAAGAGAAGCGTACCTGCAATCAGAAATGTTACCGTAGGCAAACACACTTAGCACATGAATTAACACAAGAGAGTTGGGGACAAAAACTCATAGGCAATACTTTTGTCAAGGCAGATAGAATCAAGACACACTTTCTAAAACGTAGATAAAAGTCAATATGCCTGTGGCAGTGTCAATGGGACAGGGGTCCTGTTGTCGAGGTTGACAAGGTTAGAACAGTTCACGATTTGAGATTGCCAGGAGTACTTGGATATTGTCAAAAGGGAAGCAAAAGTTATAAGAGGGAAGGAAGATTAGGACAAGCCTTTGATGAGGAGAAAAGGGTTCACCCTAGTTCCTCGAAGTCGGACACAGTACCTTATTCGTATGAAGAAGAGCTGGTGCCACGGCAGTTGTTCCTGGTAGATCCCGCAGACTCACTGTTCCTGAAGCTTCAGTCATGGGGACAAGAAGGACGACGTCTGGAGCGATCTGCACTACCGAGGGATGAAGACAGCAGCAGCAAAAGCAAAGGTGAATAAAAGCTGCGCTCCTTTAAAAAAGGTGTTAGGGAGAATTCTCATTCAATGGCTAATTTCCCTTAACTAGTGAGTCCCTCAGCAGCTTTGCTGGATTTCTGGAGTTTATTTTTCCAACTAGTAAGAGTGTACCCCTTTTATCCCACACTAACTTGTGTTTTCCCATGTGTATTTCATCTGTTTTTGTGATCGTGGACTCTGGAGTACACCACTTCAGTAGCCCCCTTCTTTTGTGCGTTACACAGCACCTTCAGTGCAGTGACACAGGGTTGTCTTTTAGACTTCCCACTGACTCCATTTCTGAGGTTGACTACTGTCCCCCAGAAAAGGGTAAAGTTGCCATTAACTTTAGTCACTTAACCACAGATCCAGTACACCCCATCTTACATGGAGTACTGGAAAGGGTGAATCCTTAGCCCTTTTTATCTGTACATCCTAGATCATTGTTTCACTCTTAACATTTAGACTTGGCTGGTGGCAGTGGTATCTACTCTAACTTTTCTACCGCGATTATACTATATAAACGTGGTATTGTTTTAGGCTATTATATTAGCCTCGAACTTAAACCTGCTTGACCAAATACTTTTTCTTTTGGCTCCGGTCGGGTTTATTTGCCATTTCTTTTTGTGAAAGTCCTTCTTGTGTTTTACTTTGCGCGGCAAACCAGGTTTGCCTTCTTTGTTCACTGTCTTTTGGCGGGCTTCTGCCAAGAAGCCCTCCTCTAGGCACCTGGGTGTATAGGTGGGCTGAATGTGAGGGAGGGGTGTAGTCACCCCCTGCACAGGGTATCCTAGGAAACCCAAGTCGCACTTTGCCATGATTGGCTGAGGTGGTTGTCCGGGCCGGATAACCCCCCTGCTGCGTGACTGACAGCCAGGATGTGTGAATGGGGGATTTTCGGATAAAAGGCAGGTATCTTGGGCTAGAAGTCAGAGTCGCCACTGGAACTACAAGGAACCGAAGAGAAGCGGAGAAGAAGCCGACTGCTGCACCTATCCCGTCCCGGTGAAGCCCTGCTGCAGTCCTGAGCTATCTACCGTTCGACGACCAGAGAAGATCCAGTCCGGAGTCTTCTTCCCTTGAGCTTGGTGGGGATAACCAGCTCATCTTCTACAGCCCAAAGATCCTCTTCGTGGTCGAAATCGCTGCACACTGCTGTAGTGGTCCGGATAGCCATCTGAAGAGCCTCTACTGTTTTTAAGGAGCGCACCTTTTATTCACTGTTGCTGCTGCCGGCTTCATCCCTGTGTGGTGCAGACCCCTCCAGACGTCCTCCTTCGTATCGAAGCTCCAGGAACCGTGGGTCTGCAGGAAACTACCAGTAACAACTGCCATGGCACCAGCTTCTCCATTGAATAAGGTACTGTGTTCTGCTCGAGGAATTTGGGTGAATCCCTTTTCTTCGCCTCCAGGGCTTGCCCTGGTCTTCCCTCCTTCTTATAACTTTTGCTTCCTCTGTTGACAATATCCAAGTACTCCTGGCTACGTTGAATCGTGAACTATCTGACTGTGTGACCCTCGACAACAGGAACCTGGTTCCACTTGACACTGGCTTCGGCCTATTGACTTTTGAATTTCTGTCTAAGAGTGTTCTTTGGTTCTGTCTGCCTTGACAAAAGTATTGCCTATGATTTTTGCCTACAACTCTCTCTGAGTATCTCAGGTGCTAAGTGTGTTTTTGCCCCATTAACATTTCTTGCCGCTGATACGCGTTTCTTTAGTAAGACCCACTGTCATTACTGTCAAAAAGTGATCGCAAGTGTATTCCCGGTAACGTCTTTTGTTTCACAACACAGGTCCAATAAAACACAAGGTGCTTACCTTTAAGTATACTGTACAAAGTGAATTGGTTAGTTGTGGTGTATTTTACGTGTGGTTTTTGAATGAATAGAAGTGTTGTGTTTATAACAAATGGTTTAAAAATAAATGTACTCCTATTTTTTTACCTGAAACTTTGAGTCAGTGTTTGCTTGAGTCACAGTAATTGTGGTCCCTTTGTGTTTTCTCTGCTACTGCTCATATACTCTTGAGATAAGCCTGGCTGCACCGCTACTGCTACCACTTTAACATAGTAGTACAGGCTTGTACCAAAGGTAAAACTTGTATTGCCACCTGTAGTCTTAATTGTGCGTAGTGGTCCCTAAGGGCACTGCACAGGACTCTGCCTAACACTGGTGTACAGCTGTGAGGATTTGGAAGTAGAGTGATTGCACTTAGGGTGCTGCTATTGCTTGGGTTCAACTAACCACAAGGCTAACACCACTAATTCTATTTAACTAAGAAATCATGTCAAATATGGAAAACTACACACTGAAGAGGGTCTTTTGAACTACACTGCTGAGGTTTTGAGAACCATGTGTAGGGAGAGGAGTCTCTCTGGTAAAGGAAAGAAATCTGAATTGATTGCAAAGGTAATGGGAAAACAAAGTCTGGAGAGTGGGTCAGAAGGGCCTACCCCTCCAGCAAATGTGGATACTGATGTTTCTGATTCTGAGAGTGTTCATTTTGAAGAAGTAGATGAGTCCTTGTTAGGAAACTCTACAACTCCTTTGCCTTCTCAGAAAGCACAACCTCTGTCCACAGGGACCCCACAGGTCCTACACTTACTCCTGAATTTATTGCACTTGAGAAAATGAGACTTGAATTGGAAGTGAAACGTACTGATGCACAAACTGCCATGAAACATCAAGAGTTAAGGCTCAGAGAAATGGAGCTGAATCATGAACTAGAGATGAAGAAATTGTCGATAGAAAATGCTTCTCTCCCAGAGTCTTCTAGGTCTTCCAGCCCTAAGAGTCCCCGTATGCCAAAGGAAATGATTGGTATGTATGAGACTAAACTTGATGTTTTGGATTGGTTAGCAATGTTTGAGTACAATCATGGGATTCAAGGTATCTCAGGGACTCCGCTGATTCCCTGGCTTTTCTCTAGGCTTCCCCCTGTTACACGTGATGCTGTAATGGAGTTGGGGGAAGAGGATAAACAGGATTATGAGTGTGAAGCTAGCATTAATAGCTAGATTTGGGAAGACTCCTTCCCAGTATTTTAAGAGGTTTAGGACCCTCAAAAAGCATGATGGTACCCACTGGACTACCTGGGTGTGTGAATGTTTGAAAAACTTAGATGGTTGGGTTAAGGGTTACAAAGTGAACACTTATGAAGGTTTGAGGAATCTTGTAATGTTGGAGTCTATTTTTGATGTCTGCTCCCCTGAGCTTAGACAGCACTTGGCCGATTCAAAGGAGATAGATCCTAAGAAACTAGCTAAGGCTGCTGACTTGTGGTTTGCCAACAGGGCTACTCACAAGGATTCTGGGGTAACACAGAAAAGGGATGAGGGAAAGCAGCCAAAGAAAGGCAACAAAGAGAATTCCAATAATTCCAATCCAAAAGAGGGCCCCAAACATAACCAGGGTAAGCCACAAGGGAAACCGAATCAGGCTAGTGTACCATCTGGTCCCAAACCGGATGGAGGTCAGAACAAACCCCCATTCCAGAGAGCATTTGGAAAATGCTTTGTTTGTGGGTTACCGGACCATGTGAAAGGAGATCCCAGATGTAAGGGTAAACCTTCAGGGGTCAACACGGTCTCCTTAGCCTTCTCAAAGGTGGATGAAGTATCTATGGCCAGTGGAAAGTTTGAGTTACTAGCTGATGAGCACATGAGAGTCTCAGCTAGAGTTTCTTTAGTATCCTTGGGTCTTTGGGAACAACAGAACTTAGATGTCTATAACTCAATCCGAGATAATACTAAAGAGTATTAGAAAGATAGTGTTTTTGTGAATGGTCAGGAAACCCCTGCCATCCGAGACACTGGAGCCAGCATAACTGTGGTTGATGAATGTTTTTTCAAGGTGAAGGATGTTGCTAACCAGGTTAGCTGGAGGCCCTGTGCAAATGGTTCCCCAGTTACCAGCTCTCATCCAGTGTAATGACATGACTGTCAGAATACCTGTAAGTGTGCAAAATAACGTACCTGAGAGGGTACTGCTGGGTAATGACCTTAAAACTCTTGGAGTTGTGTCTAGTACACCCAGGCCCCCCAGCAGAAGGAAGCAGGAGCTCACAAGGTCTGCAAGGGAGAGAACCTTGAGAGGCTCTCCTGGGGACATGATAGAGGAAACTATCACCCCAAGTCCACAGGACTTACTTACTGCTATTGCAGGTCAGAAAAGAGACAAAGGGGAAACCCAAGTCTGCCAGCAAGAAACCAGCAAGCACTCCTGTGCCCAGAAGGACATCTCCAATGCTGTCCAAGGTCACATCTGTGACTCCTCCACCAGCTGAGGCTGAGTGTGAGGTTCAACCCTGTATGGTTCAGCTAGATAACGAGGAATCAGATCTAGAAGAAGATCTTACTCGGGTAGGAGATCTTGACCCTGTTGACCATCCTGAGCTGTAGTCTTTACTGGCAGAAGGTGGGCCCAACAGAGTAGATTTCAGCAAGGGACAAAGAGAGTGTCCTACCTTGGAAGGTCTTGGTCTACAGGCAGCTTCTCAGCTCAATGGGACTGAGCCTGGGAAGTATAGGTTGCACTGGGAAGATGGCCTCTTCTGCAGTGAAACGACTGAGTCAACCCCTGGAGACTGTAAAAAACTTGTAGTACCTCTAGTGAACCGACTCCAGTTTCTGCAGTTAGCCCACGAGATACCTTTGGCTGGTCACTTAAGTTTTGAGAAGACCAAGGAAAGGCTCTCTCTTTACTTCTACTGTCCTAAAATGGGCTCAGAAGTAGACAAGTTCTACAGAAGCTGCCACACTTGCCAAACCTCTAGCAAGAGTGGAGCCAATAATGTGGCACCCTTGGTGCCTATCCCAGTAGTGGGAGTTCCTTTTGAGAGGGTTGGGATTGACATTGTTGGTCCTCTTGACCCTCCCACATCTTCAGGCAGCAGGTTTATCCTGGTTGTAATGGATCATGCCACTAGATTTCCTGAAGCCATACCTATGAGGACTGTTACGGCTCCAGCTGTGTCTAAGGCCCTACTTGTTATTTTTACAAGAGTAGGTTTTCCCCAAGGAGGCAATATCTGACAGGGGATCAAATGGTATGTCCCACTACATGCAAGCCATGTGGAAAACCTGTAGAGTCCCCTACAAGTTCTCAAGTGCCTACCATCCCCAAACCATTGGGTTGGTGGAGAGGTTTAACAGAACTATGAAGAGCATGATAGGTGTTTAGAAGAACCCCTTGGAAGAAAGTGGGACCTTCTACTGCCATGCCTTCTCTTTACATATAGAGATGTCCCTCAGGAGGGAGTAGGATTCAGTCCCTTCGAACTTCTTCATGGCCATCCAGTCAGAGGCCTTTTAGCCCTGATTAAGGAAGGGTTGGAGAGTGTTGAGATTCTGCATGGACTATAGAGCTCTAAATGCAATCACCAAGACTGATGCCCATCCTTTGCCTGACAGATGAGCTGGTGGACAAACTTGGTGCAGCCAAGTACCTCAGCACATTTGACCTAACGTCAGGCTATTGGAAAATAGCCCTGACAGACCATGCCAAGGAGAAAACTGCATGCTCCACCCCAGCTGGCCTCTACCAATTCAAGGTAATGCCTTTTGGACTAAAGAATGCACCTGCTACATTTCAGAGGATGGTCAATCAAGTTCTGAATGTGATGGAGGACTTATGCATGGCATACTTGGATGTCATTGCAGTGTTCATCCCTACATGGAAAGAACATATTGAACACCTAGCCTATGTATTGCAGGCTCTGGAACAGGCCCATCTGACCCTAAAGGCAAGCAAATGTCAAATTGGTCAGAGTACAGTGGTCTACCTTGGACATGAGGTAGGAGGAGGTGAAATAAGGCCATTGCCTAGCAAAGTACAAGCTGTACAAAACTGGGCAACCCCTACTACTCAAACCCAAGTGAGAGCATTCTTAGGTCTCATGGGTATTACAGGAACTTCATAGAGAACTATGGGACCATAGCTTCTACCTTGAATGTCATCTCCTCTCCCAAATTCCCTAAAAAGGTCAGGTGGAATGAGGAGTGCAATCAAGCCTTTGAAGGTCTAAAGAGAGCCCTTTGTCAAGCTCCAGTCCAAAGAGCTCCTGACTATCACCAGCCCTTCATTGTACAAAATGATGCTTCCAATGTAGGCATAGGTGCAGTCCTTAGTCAACTGGATGAGAAAGGTAGGGAACACCCCACATGATTCATCAGCAGGAAGTTAAAGGATCCTGAGACAAGGTGGGCAACAATAGAACGTGAATGTTTTGCTATTGTGTTGTCACTGAAGAAGTTTAAACCATACTTGTATGGATCTACCTTCATCATTCAGACTGACCACCAGCCCTTGAGATGGCTGATGCAAATTAAAGGGGAAAACCCAAAGTTACTCAGATGGTCAATCTGCCTGCAAGGATTTGATTTTTCTATTGAACACAGAGCAGGAAGTCACCACCAAAATGCTGATGGTCTCTCTAGGATGTTTGTAACCGACTAGAGGTATGGGAACCATCCAGGAGTGGATTAAATCCTCCTGTCCCTTAGTCTGGGAGGTGGGGGGGGCGAGTTTTAGGGAGAATTCTCATTCAATGGCCAATTTCCCTTACCTAGTGAGTCCCTCGGCAGCTTTGCTGGATTTCTGGATTTCATTTTTTTCCTTTTGGTAAGAGTGTGAGCTTTTCCCCCACTCTTACCCATGTTTTGCCATGTGTATTTCATCTGTTTTGTAATTGTGGGCTCTGGATTACACCACTTCTGTAGCCCCCTTCTTTTGTGTGTTACACAGCACCTTCAGTGCAGAGACACAGGGTTGTCTGTTAAGACTTCTCACAGACTCCATTTCTGAGGCTGACTACTGTCCCCCAGAAAAGGGTAAAGTTGCCATTAACTTTACTTAGTCACTTAACCACAGATCCAATACACCCCATCTTACATGGAGTACTAGAAAGGGTTAATCCTTAGCCCTTTTTATCTGTACATCCTAGAGCATTGTTTCGCTCTTTTAACATTTAGATTTGGCTGGTGACAGTGGTATCTACCCTAACTTTTCTACCGCGATTATACTATATAAATGTGGTACTGTTTCAGGCTATTATATTAGCCTCAAACTTAAACCCGCTTGACCAAATACTTTTTCTTTTGGCTCCGGTCAGGTTTATTCGCCATTTCTTTTTGTTAAAATCCTTCTTGTGTTTTACTTTGCGCGGCAAACCAGGTTTGCCTCCTTTGTTCACTGTCTTTTGGCGGGCTTCTGCCAAGAAGTCCTCCTCTAGGCGCCTGGGTGTCTAGGTGGGCTGAATGTGAGGGAGGGGTGTAGTCACCCCCTGCACAGGGTATCCTAGGAAACCCAAGTCGCACTTTGCCATGATTGGCTGAGGTGGTTGTCCGGGTCGGACAACCCCCCTGCTGCGTGATTGACAGCCAGGCTGCGTGAATGGGGGATTTTCGCATAAAAGGCAGGACTCTTGGGTTAGACGTCAGAGTCGCCACTGGAACTACAAGGAACCGAAGAAGTCGGATGCTGCAACTATCCCGTCCCGGTGAAGCCCTGCTGCAGTCTTAAGCTATCGACCCTTCAACGACCAGAGAAGCTCCAGTCCTGGGGATAATCAGCTCATCTTCTATAGGCAGAGGATCCTCTTCGTGGTTGAAATCGCTGCACACTGCTGTAGTGGTCTGAAGAAGCCTCTCCTGTTTTTAAGGAGTGTACCTTTTATTCACCGTCGCTGCTGCCGGTTTCAGCCCAGTGTGGTGCAGACCCCTCCAGAAGTCCCCCTTCTTGCCGAAGCTCCAGGGACTGTGGGTCTGCAGGAAACTACCAGGAACAACTGCCGTGGCACCAGCTTCTTCATTGAATAAGGTACTGTGTTCTGCTTTAGGAAATCGGGTGAATCCCTTTTTCTCCTCCTACAAGGCTTGCTCTTATCTTCCCTCCTTCTTATAACTTTTGCTTCCTCCATTGACAATATCCAAGTACTCCTGGCTACGTTGAATCGTGAACTGTCCGACTGTGTGATCCTCGACAACAGGAACCCGGTTCCACTTGACACTGGCTCCGGCCTATTGACTCTTGAATTTCTGTCCATGAGTGTTCTCTGATTCTGTCGGCCTTGACAAAAGTATTTCCTATGATTTTTTGCCCCCAACTCTCTCTGGGTATCTCAGGTGCTAAAAATAAATGTACTCATATTTTTTTACCTGAAACCTTGAGTCAGTGTTTGCTTGAATCACAGTAATTGTGGTTCCTTTGTTTCATCTCTGCTACTGCTCATATACTCTTGAGATAAGCCTGGCTGCTCCGCTACTGCTAACACTTTAACATAGTAGTACAGGCTTGTACCAAAGGTAAAACTTGTATTACCACTTGTGGTCTTAATGGTGTGCAGTGGTCCCTAAGGGCACAGCACGGGATTCAGCCTAACACCCCCCATCTTTTAGCACCTTGAGGGGTCTCCGCCAGGGTCAACGGCGAATGCTCTTTTCCGGCATCTTCGCCACCGCTCCAGCCGAAGCCTCCTGCCTTGGGTTAGGGACACCCTGGGCGTAGTCCGGGCTACCTTCACTACCTTCACAGGGTCAGCCCCTTTGGCCTTCGAGAGAGCGGCGCTACCATCTCAATCATCGACGACGACTATTTGTCCTGTGCCGCCTGGGCCTTCTTGGGCAGGTCGGCCGTCTTTTCTTCCACCCTAGGCTTCTCAGGCTTCTCCCGCAGCTTAGCCGAGTTGGTCGACTTCGTTTTTGAGGATGAGCTCGATCGATGGCTGGAGATGGAGGCAGATGGTGAGGTTGATCGCGCCCTGCCCACCGCGGGACCCGCTTGCGCAGTGACGCCGACGGAAACAGACTCGCAGTGCTTGGCCTTGTTTTGAGCCCCCACAGATGGATCACCCTCAAAGGACTTAGAAGCCAGCTCCTCGGATCTGCCGATCCTGGGTGAGGCATGACCCTGCTTCGCGTACAGGTCAGAGACCTTGGCACTTAGCCACGCCGTCAGTCTACTGTGATGATCCTTCATCTTTCTCTTGGAAAACCCGATGAAGATCTTGCAATCCCCTTCTTTGTGGTCTGTGTGAAGACAGTAGATGCGTTGAAGGTGTTTGTTCTCCACGAACACATTCCGCAGTCCGCATCTGGAGCAGAGCTTGAAGAGGGAATCTCCCCCCTCCTCCTCCGCCATGGTCGGAGGTGTTGAGTAGGCCGATGGCCTTTTGGAAATTTTGAAGAAAACTCGATGATCTTTGCCCTCGAGGGGTGCCGAAATACACCGACAAATGGATTCCTGCTTGTCGGCCGATGGAGAGAAGAGGACACAGCCTCTGCTTTGACAAAAATAGGCCAGACCCCATGCCGGGAAAAAAACAATTTAACTTTCACTTAAAAACTGTATTTGTCCTCTAAACCAATCACTGCCCCCTGGGTCATACTGCCCCCATCCAATGGCAGTCCTCTGCCTAAGCCCCTCCTCTGGCAGCCATCTTCATATTTGGTAAGCATGTAAAGTGGCATTATGACCAAGACGAGCCACAGAGGGGATGGTGGGAGGGTTCGCATGTGAATCCACGCCAGACCCATGCTGGACAGCAATAGTTACAGGTAACTTAAACCTTCTCCAGCATGGTTTCTGGCATGGATTCACATGCTCATGAATAACGAATACATAGCAGTACAATATTACACAACCAAGGGAGGTGGCAAGGCTCAACAGAAGCAATCAATTCTTACCTCCGGAACAGGCTCACATCAAGCAAACAGGTTGCGTAGCACTGCTTGGCAGACTCTGGACTTCTCCCTGCAATCCCTGACGATGCAGTAGAAAATCGTGAAGGGTTGCGTGGACTTCCGCGTAGCAGCTCTGCAGATGTCCAGGAGGGAGACACCAGAGAGGAACGCTGTTGTCACAGCGATCGCTCTGGTGCAGTGGGCTCTCGGACGGCCAGGCAATGGTTGGTTCGCCAACCGATGACAGTGTGTGATGCAGCCGGAGAGCCACCTCGAAATGGAAGCCTTGGACAAGGCCCTCCCATGGTTCACAGGACCAAAGTTCACAAAAAGTTGTGAAGTCTTCCGAAAACTCTTTGTGCGTGCCACGTAGACTTCAGGGCACAAGCAACATCCTGCGAGTGCAAGGCCCTTTCTGCCAGGGACGAAGGTTTCAGGAGAAAAACAGGCAACACCAAAGGCTTCAGTTGGAATTCCGACGGAACCTTCGGAATTAAAGAGGGGTGTGAACGCAGCACCATCCTCGATTTGTGGAAAGTCAGGTACGGTTGCTTGCAGGATAGGGCCTGGATATCAACAACCCTTCTGGCAGAGTTGATACCCACAAGGAAAGCCGATTTCAACGAGAGAAACTTGAGTGGGGCCTGATACTTAGGCTAAAAGGGGCCCCCTATGAGCCTTGTCAGACCTACGTTGAGTTCCCATGCCGGGGCAGGAGCCTTCACTGGCGGGAAAGTTCGAAACAGTCCATTGAGAAATTCCTTGATTAGGTGGTGGGACCAAAGTGACAATCTTCCTGGAGACTTGGTGTAGCGGGATATAGCCGCCAGATATACCATGATTGAAGCATGCGCCATTCTGGCCCTGGCCAAGGATAGCAAGTATGGAAGGACCTGTGGAGCCATGACCCTCTGAGGGATAATCTTGTGAGACCTGCACCACGTAGCGAAACGCTTCCACTTGTGACCGTAGCACTTCAAGGTCAATAACGCCCTGGCCTTGGCGAGGACCTCCCTGGAGTCCGCAGGCAAATCATAGCCTCCCAACTATAGGGCTGCAAGAGCCAAGCCCTCAGGGTCAGCGATCCTGGGTCATGATGAAGGATTGCGCCTCCTCTGGTGAGAAGACCCGAAACCACTGGTAGCTTGACCAGAGGCGACGCTGACAGGCTGAGAAGGTCCAGATACCAAATCTGCCTTGGCCACGCCGAGGCGATGAGTATCATCTTGCATGAACACTGTCTGAGTGAGTTGATGACTCGTAGCAGGAGCGGGAATGGAGGAAACGCCTACAGAAACAGTCCATCCCACAGGAAGGAGAATGCGCTCCAAGGCTCCTCGGCTGGTGGAATGTGCTGGCAAACTTCGGGCACTTGGAAGTCGCTGCCGTTGCAAACAAATCTATCTAGTGCCTGCTCCATTTGACGGATAGGCAGGCAGGAGCGCAGTTCCCTGCTGAGGGAGTCTTCAATGGTGTTTTGGACTCCCGCCAGGTGGAGCGGAGCGAGGAACAACCCATGTCCAAGGGCACAGCGCCACAAGTCCTGCGCTTCTTTGGAGAGCTCCGGGGATCGAGTGGCCCCATGTATAACATGGTGGTGGTATTGTCTGTGAAGATCCTCACCACTTTGCCTTTCAGAGATGGTAGGAACGATTTAAGGGCCCAGAACACTGCCCGTAGTTCCAGGATGTTGATATGAAGATCCTTCTACTGCGGCAGCCACAGCCCTCTGATGTGCAGATGTCTGGTGTGCGCTCCCCATCCTTCCAGGGAGGCGTCCGTGGTGACTGTCTCTTGGTATGGGGGGGTTTTGAAATCCTGTGCCATGGGCGATGTTGGAGGGGACGCCCAACCATGCTATCGCCTGAAGGAACTTGTCGTTGAGAGATCTTGTCCGTGAAGCTTCCCGACACCTGTATCCAGCGGGTGTCCATGAACTCCTGAAGAGATCGCAGTTGGTAGATGCAGGATGTCAACATGCCCAGCAACGACTTGATGGCCCGTACAATGGCCGTCTTCGCCGACAGTCGCTGCATCTTTCCTTGAATGGCTCCTATCCTCTCCTCCGAGGACGACGCCAGGCAAGACCCTGTATTGAGTCTGGTGCCTAGGAACAGCGCGTTCTGCAATGGCGTTAAGCAAGACTTTGGATAGTTGATGGAGAATCCCAGATCTGTCAGTAGTTGGACGGTCGTCTGTGTGCCCATCAACCGGCTCCCGCGAGCGGGTGCGAATCAGCCAGTCGTCCAGGTACGGGTATACGTGTATGCCCTGTAGAAGACATGGGCCGCAACTGGCGCCAGGCATTTTGTGACCACTATAGGGAACGGCTTCAAGACGAAAGTTAGTGCCTTGAACTGGTTGTGCTGTCGCTGCCCAACGAAACGTAGGAACTTCCAATGTTTCTTGTGCATGCAGACGTGGAAGTAGGCGTCCTCCAGTTCCAACAACGTGAAGATGTCTCCTTCCTCCAGTTGTCCGATCACGTGTTGCAACATGACCATCCTGAACTTTTAGTACTTTAGGTATTTGTTCAGACTGCATAGGTGTAGGATGGGCCATCAGTCCCCTGTCTTCTTTCTGACCAGAAAGTATCTGGAATAGACTTCAGACCCCCGGAGCCGTTGAGGAACTAGCTCCATCGCCCCTTTTTGCAGCCGTGGCCCGTACCTCTTCCAGGAGCTGAGGGATGTGCTGCTCCTGACGGGTAACCAGAGATATCTGCAGACACCTGTGTTGAAACTCCAGAGTGTGTACTTGGGCGAGAGCGTTTAGCACCCATCTGTAGGTGGTGATCTTGTTCCACTCGCTGACGAACTTTGTCAGCCAGCCTCCCACCGGGGTGCAGGAGTAGGGGCCCGACATCCCAGCCGGTTCAGGCTTGCTTTGGCAAAAAATGCAGAGCATCCGTTGGAGCAGAGGGGTGGGTGGGAACTCAACACTAGTGGTCATGCCAACAGATCTACAAGGATCTCCCAGAGACCTCCGACTCTGTCCAGTCCATGAAGCAAACTGGGAGCACATGGAATTCCGAGGGGATACAAACAAATCCAGGTCCACGAACCCCCAATGCTGGAACAGGGGAAACAAGGAGGAGTTGTGCAACTCCCACTCGTAGGTGTTGAACATCAAGCGGCTCAGCTGGTCTGCTTCTGCGTTTCTGTTCCTCTGGAGGTGCACTGCTGAAATCCAAATCCCCTCAGACAGGGCACAATCCCAGATCGATACAGCCCCCATGCCGAGGGGCGTGGGGGAAACGGGTGCCACCCTGCTTGTTCAGATAAAACATTGTGGTAGAATTGTCCGTCCTGACCAGAACTGACCTGTCCCTGATGAGGAGCAAAAACACAGTGAAGGCCAAGCCCTTATATGCAGGAGTGCTTCCGTGGACCATGCTCCATGAATCGCATTGCCCTTCAGAGTTGCCCCCCAGCCCGAAAGGGAGGAGTCCGTCCTCACCAACAGGGAAGGCTCCGGTCAGGTGAAGGGGCTCCCACTGAAATGTTATCATCCATCAGCCACCAGTGAAGATCGGGCAGTAGGAGCAGTGGTATTGGAAACCTGTCCAACTGAGACCCTGTCTCCTGATCCCAGCTGGCCACCAGGTGGAGCTAGAGCTGCTTCATCTTAAGGCGAGCATAGCATGCATTCATGCCCAGAATGTGCTGAAACCATCATGCCGAGGTGGTTGTGTTGGCCAGAAAGTGTCCCACCGCCTTATGGAGGGATAAAAGCCTCTTGGGCGTAGGGAACACCAGCTGAATGCTGGTGCTCCAACACACCCCTAAGAAGACCATTTCCTGAGATGGGCACAACTGTGACTTCCTCTGGTTGAGGAAGAACACCAGCTGATGAAGGATATTTGCCACCCTCACCAGCCAGTCGCCCAAGTAAGGGTGCAGGTGATGGCCCTACAAGTGGAGAAGGCCCGCCACTGAGTTCATCAAATTCATCAAGACAGGAGGGCCCGGGTTCAGGCCTAAGGGCAGAACTCTGTACTGAAAGTGGTATGACAATCGTGAACCGCAGACACTTCCGATGTGGCTGTTAGATGCGAACATGCAGGTACGCATCTTTGATGTCCAGGGAACACATCCAGTCTCTTGAACACAGAGACTTGGCTATGTGAGCGGGAGTAATCCTCTTGAAGCGTTCCAGCGGTAAAGACAGATTTAGAAATGACAGGTCTAGGACAACCCACAGGCCAGCCTGGTTGTTCTTGGTTACTGCAAAATCCTTGAATAGTAACCGCAGCCCCAGTCTACAACAGGAACCGGTTCTATCAACTGCATCTCCAAGAGCGAAAGGACCACCCGTAAAAGAACCGGAGACCCGATACGACGAAGAAGAGAGGATGGTAGAGGCAAAGGAAGAGGAAGACGGAAATCCGTGGAGACTACGAATGGGATCCACAGGTTGCTGAAAATACACTTCCAGGTGTTCTGGAACAGAGCCAAATGGCACCCCCACAGGTGCGCTGTGTACCCAGACGTCACTGCTTCTTGGCATCAGAGGCGGGGCAGAGGAGGGGGAGCGTAAAAACCCACACAATGTTCTCTGCTTCCTCCTGTTGTCTCCTGTTGTCGCTGGGCGGCCTGTCAGGCCTACATCACCCCCCACCCCTTTTCAGAGACAGAGGGGAATCAAGCCCTTGGGCACAGGTCCCAGCAGGGTCCCCCTTAATTCTGGAGCCGCCGACAGGTCTAACGGCTGTTGAGGATGAGGTGTTGGTGGCACAGCAGGAGGTGGAGGGGGCAGAACAACCAATAGGATAGGGCCTGAAGAGGAGGGACCAGCACTGGAATCAGTAGTGCCGGAGGAACACCCAGAGAAGAGGGCCAGGGCGGCGCCACCTCTGGGATGACCTTCACAATTCCCTTTAGGAGAACCTTCATTGAGGGGAACGCATGAGGAAGAAAAAACGCTGAAAGAAGCAGTCCCCGCAAGCCGCCGGGTCCCTGTCTTCCGAGCGCCTGGTACGTATTGCCGTAAGGCTGTGATGGGTAGATGTATCCCCGAGGAGATCAGAAACCTGCACCATAGGATCTGCTGCCTCTTCCACAGGGAAGGGGGCTGGGATCATCTTGCAAAGCCCATTCGATGGGCAAAAGCACTGGCAAGGCCTGAGCTGGGTCCGAGATGGTTGCCAGCCTGGCAGGCTCTGCCACATGCCGCTATGTCATTTTTAAGCCTTGCGCCAAGCCCTGTTGGGGGGGCGCAGAAGCCCTAAGCCAAGAGAGGCCTCAGACACGGGAGGATACAGCTTGGGTCTTGCACCCAAAGCATTGCCATCAACCTCAGAGATCACTCTGGTAGGCGCTGAGCCCTCAGCCGCACGGCCGGTAGTCGTAACGCCCTGACTCACGACCTCAGAGAGAGCTCCAGTAGGCTGGATGCCCTCAGCACCTGTGACGGTAGCCGTGCTGGATCGTGCCGAGGACAGACACTTGGAGGTGGCATTTGACGATTCCTTACCTCCTAGGGCAGAAGAAGAGGACAAACTTGGCTGCCCTTCCGAGGATAGCATGTAGGGCCCCTTGGCTTGGGCGCCGGTAGCCTTACAGTCCGCAGGACGGCCAGAACCTGAATTCAAGGAACCCTAATCCGTGCAAACCCCTGAGGAAGGATTTGCCGCACTGTGGAGCCGTGCTGAACAGAGGGCCTACCTTGTCTTGATGAGAGTTCCTGGATACGAAGTCCTTGATCTTCTTCCAACGTGACAACCAATTCTTCAATGCCGTTTGACAGAGCGTTGCAAGCCGAACGCGCGTCCCAGCGCTGGTCGGGCCTCAAACACTCAAGATAGGGTGCATGAGGGTCCAAGGCTGGGAACGAGCGGCCACATGAGGCACATCTCGTGAATCCTCCTGCGGCTGACAAGCACGTAGGCACCGAAGGGAAGTTAAGTAAGATTGAAAAAACAAAACGGGAATAAGCAGAAAGCTAAATAAATTCTCTGCGCTGCCTGCCAGATCCGACACAGTCCATGGCGAAAAAGGGACTGAGGTGAGGTGCCGGAGAGCGGGGCCTCAGCAGGGTGTCTGCATGCCCGAGGCCACGCTGTTGCGCACTATACTAAATTTAAAGGGGAAGCTAAATATTTCACTGCCAAATGTTCCGGTATCGTCCTCATGTTGGGGGGCACCCACAAGGATGGTGGAAAGGAGACGAGACGTATGAGTAAGAGGAGCTATGCTATTGTAGGTCCAAGTACAAGAGCATTACCTGTGAGAAAAAGGAGGAAAGCCAGAAGTTTGAATGGAAAAAACGCTTAGATGCGGCTTCTAGGAATGACGTTAAGTCATTCTGGGCTTTGGTTGCCGGCAGATAGAGGAACAAGAACAGGATTCACTGTCTTATCCCCCCTGAGGATTGCTTTCACCATTTCCGTGGGTTATATGAAGATATAGCCGGGGAAGAAGGAGCAAGTTACTTACCTGTAACTGTTGTTCTCCAGCATGGGTCTGGCATGGATTCACATGCTCATTCCCCGTCGTCAGGCCGGGAATCCTCGGTATAGAAAAAAAAAAATCAGTATCAGTTTCATTTCTGATCTGTCTTTCTTAGTAGTAACCAATCACTGGTCTCTAGGTCATACTGCCCCCAGCCAATGACTGCCCTCTCCCTAAGCCCCGCCTCCGGCAGCCATCCTCAGATTTGGTAGCACGTAAAGTGGCAGTATGACCAAGTGAAGAGCCGCAGAGGGGTAGGCGGGAGGGTTCGCATGTGAATCCATGCCAGACCCATGCTGGAGAACAACAGTTACAGGTAAGTAACTTGTTCCTTCTCCAGCCTGGGGTCTGGCATGGATTCCCATACTCATGAATAAGAGAATACATAGTAGTACACACATGCACAACCACGGGAGGTGGCAACAGGCTCAACATTAAGCAATACAACAACTCAGCATTAAGCAACTCTCACCTCCTCACCAGGCTCAACTTAGGCGAACAGGTTGCGCAGCACTGCTTGGCCGACCCTGGACTCCTCCGTGGAGTCCCGATCGACGCAGCAGAATCTTGTGAAGGTGTGCGTCGACCTCCACGTCGCAGCCCTGCAGATGTCCAGCAGGGACACACCAGACAGGAACGCTGTGGTAGCAGCGATCGCTCTGGTCGAATGGGCTCTCGGACGGCCGGGCAGCTGTCGGTTTGCCAACCGTTGACAATGCATGATGCAACCGGAGAGCCATCTGGAAATGGAAGTCTTCGAGAGAGCCTTCCCTTGATTCACAGTCCCAAAGTTCACAAACAGTTGTGACATCTTCCGAAAACTCTTTGTGCGGTCCACGTAACTTCAGCGCTCTAGCTACATCCAGCGAGTGCAAAGTCCTCTCAGCCGGCAACGAAGGCGACGGGAAGAAAACTGGCAACACCAAGGGCTCGTTGAGGTGGAAGTCCGACGGCACCTTGGGCATAAAGGATGGGTGTGTCCTCAGCACCACCCTCGTGTCATGAAAAGTCAAGTATGGAGGCTTGCAAGATAGGGCCTGGATCTCTCCCACTCGTCGTGCGGAGGTGATGGCCATGAGGAAAGCTGTCTTCTATGACAGGAACTTCAAAGGCGCCAAATGCATAGGCTCGAATGGGGCCCCCATGAGCTTGGTCAGCACAACATTAAGCTCCCACGCCGGTGCAGGAGCCTTCAGCCTTCACCGGTGGGAATGATCGGAATAGTCCCTTCATTAATTCTTTCACCAGGCGATGAGCACACAAGGACGCCTGTCCCGTCGTCCTGGTATATCGGGAGATTGCAGCCAGATGTATTTTGATGGAGGCGTGAGCCAGTCCAGCTTTGGCCAGCGACAGTAGGTACGGCAGTACTTGAGGGGCCGTAATCCGCAGAGGGTTAATCTTCTGTGCACGGCACCAGACAGAGAACCTCTTCCATTTATGTCCGTAGCACTTGAGGGTAGAGGACGCCCTGGCCTTTGCAAGAATCTCTCTGCAGTCGGCCAGGATGTCGTACCCTCCAAACTCTAGTGCTGCAGGAGCCAGGCCTGCAAGTTCAGCGACTCCGGGTCGTGGTGAAGAATGGCGCCTCCTTCTCTGGAGAGAAGGTCTGCGTCCGTCGGCAGCTTGACTGGTGGGGACGTTGACAAATCCAGAAGGTCCGGGAACCAGATCTGCCTCGGCCACACCGGTGCGACGAGGATCATCCTGTACCGGGACCTCTTGAGCTGGTTGATGAGCCGGAGCAGAAACGTCAGCGGAGGGAACGCATAAAGAAATGGGCCATCCCAGGGGAATGAGAAAGCATCACCCATGCTCCCCGGCTGGGGGAACCTGCTGGCGAACTTCCGGCACTTGGAATTCGTCGCCGTCGCGAAGAGATCGATTTGGGGTTCGCCCCATCGTCAGAAGAGTCGATCCACTTGATCCTGGTGTAGTTCCCACTCGTGGCACGAGCGCAGTTCCCTGCTGAGTGAGTCGGCGATCATGTTTTTTATTCCTGCCAGATGAAGAGGCACCAGAAACATCCCTTGGGCGACGGCCCAATGCCACAGATCCTGGGCTTCCTTGGACAGGGCCGGGGACCTGTTTCCGCCCTGCTTCCGGATGTAGAACATCGTGGATGTGGAGAGACTTCTCCTTCGGGAGTCAAAGGCCTCTCGCGTGCAGATCTCCGGAGTGTGCTCCCCAACCTTCCAGGGAGGCGTCCGTCGTCACCGTCACCTGGTGAGCTGGGGTCTGAAAGTCCGTGCCCACCGACAGATGGGAGTGGGTACCCCACCACCGGATCGCCTGACGGGACGTCTCGTTGAGAGGTATCCTGTCCTCGAAGCTGCCCGTCGACTGGATCCAGCGGGCGTCGAGGAACTCCTGTAAGGGTCTCATCCGAAGCCTGCAAAGGCGCACCAGATAAATGCAGGAGGACATCATCCCGAGGAGGGACTTGATCGATCTTACCCTGGCCATGTCCGTGGCCAGCAGACGCTGCACCTTCCCCAGAATGGTCCTGGTCCTTTCCTCCGACGGTGAGGCCAGCCGCGCCACTGTGTCGAGCTTGGATCACAGAAACAGGGCGACTTGCGACGGAACTAGGTGGGATTTTGGAAAGTTGATGGAGAATCCCAGGTCCATGAGCAGGTGGACGGTCTTCGCCGTGTGCTCCACGGCGAGCTCCCTTGTCCTTGCCCGGATGAGCCAGTTATCCAGGTAGGGGTAGACTTGGATCCCCTGTAGGCGCAGCCGCGCCACCACCGGTGCGAGGCACTAGGTGAACACCCTGGGTGCCGACTTCAATCCGAACGGGAGGGCCTTGAACTGGTAGTACAGCCCTTGGACCACGAACCTGAGGTACTTTCGGTGTCTTTTTAGAATGGGGATGTGGAAGTACGCATCCTCCAAGTCCAACGACGACAGGAAATCGCACTCCTCCAGCTGTCCCAGCACATGCTGGAGGGTGACCATACAGAACTTCTGTGCCTTGATGTACTTGTTCAGTCGTCGTAGGTCCAGGATGGGGCGCCATCCTCCTGTCTTCTTTTTTACGAGGAAGTACCTTGAATAAACTCCGGAGCCCTGAAGCCTCTTTGGGACGAGATCGATGGCACCCTTCTTGAGCATCGCCCTTACTTCCAACAGTAGTTGAGGGACGTGATTTTTCCTTCCTGGCCACGGGTGGAACGCGAGGGCACTTCTTCTGAAACTCGAGGGCGTGCCCTTGGGCCAGGGCGTCCAGCACCCAACGGTTGGTGGAGATGGACTCCCACACGCTGACGAACCTCGCCAGCCGGCCTCCCACCGGGGTGCTTCGGCGGGGGCCCGACCCCACGGTCGGTTCAATCTTGTTTGGAGGCCGCCTTGCCTCCTTGTCGACGACGACGGGCACCACCTGACTTGCAACGTCCGCTGTAGGCTTCCTGGGACAAAGATTTTGCCACTTGGCGGTAAGTGGAGGAGCCACTGCCGGATCCTTTGGAGGCACCTTGTCTGCCTCCGGAGCTCCGAAAGGATGGCCGTCGTTGTTGGAGCACTCCCAGTGCCCGGGCAGTCTTTGTGTCTGTCTTGATGGCCTGAAGGGACTCATCAACCGCCTTCCCAAACAGGTTGTTCCCGTCGAAGGGCATGTCCAAAACTCTGGTTTGTACATCCTGGCGGAAATCCGTGGCCTTGAGCCATCCTCGTCGTCTCAAGCAAACGCTGTTGCCCAACTGACGGAAACCGGTGTCGGCGATGTCCATTGCCACCGTGATGGCGTGGTCCGAAGCAATCTCCCCCTCCTGTAGGATTTCAAGGGCCTCAGCCCTTTTGGCGTCCGGAAGGAAGTCTAACAGAGGGGCCATTTTGAACCACAACTCCCTGTCGTAGCGGGCTACGATAGCCAGGGCATTGGCCGCCTTGATAGTCGTCGCTGCGGATGAGATGATCCGTCGTCCCATCTCGTCCAACTTCCTGCCCTCGCCGTCCGGCGGGGCAGTTGATGTCGAGGCCGATGCCCCCCCAGCTTTCTTCTTTGCCGCCGCCGAGACGACCGAATCCGGGGTAGGTTGTGCCCGAAGGCACAAGGAGGCAGCGTCGGAGACCCGGTACTTCTTCTCGTACCGGTCCCTCTTTGCCGGCGCCGTGGCAGGGTTCTTGAGGAGGGCGAGCCCGTCATCCCAGATGTCATCAAGAAGCGGTACGGCGAGGACCGTCTTCCTTTTAGCCTCGCGCCGTTGGTAAAGGAACCCTTCTTTCTTCTTTTCTTCTGGGCAGAGCTGAAAAAGATCGGATGCCCTGGAAATCATGGCATGAAAAGATCCAATCTCGTTGGGCGGGGATGCCCAAGCAGGGGGCGACGGGGGACACGTCCAGTCGTCGCCTCCGTCGTCATCTGTACCTGTCGTAGCCGTGTCCGTGCCTGTATCACCCCCGTGGGTAGTAGACCGGGGGGAAGGCAGAGCAGGCCGCAGAGGCGGGAGAGGTGACGTAGGATGCGTCCTCCTCCTCTTATGCGGTGGACTCTCTGAAGGTCCTGGCTCCGGTTCCCCCATCGGGTCTAGCTCAGGTACCTTCGTCGGGGGAAGGGGCAACCTTGTCCTTATCTCCGAGCATAAGGACTGAATCGCTGACAAAAT
Organism: Ambystoma mexicanum; assembly: GCF_040938575.1. Classification (NCBI taxonomy): domain Eukaryota; kingdom Metazoa; phylum Chordata; class Amphibia; order Caudata; family Ambystomatidae; genus Ambystoma; species Ambystoma mexicanum. The sequence continues at coordinate 942,528,586 of NC_090925.1, read as the reverse complement.
GGCCGCCGAGGTGGGCTGCGGCGCCGGAAACGACGGGAGCGAGGTCTCTTGAGGAGCCTTCTCGGCGACACCGTCAGTCTCGTCGTCGCCGTCGTCGGGATCCCTCTCGATGGGCTGGGCCTCTTCCACGACTTCGATGAGCTCTTCTTCGGAGGTTGTGTCCGTATCCACGATGGCCACCAGCCCCTCCCCCACCTTTTCCAACGCTGACTTCGTGGGGGTCTTCTCAATGGGCCTGAAAGACGACTCCCTCCGCGGTGGCAGGGAGACTCTGGGTCCTGAGGGCGCCTCCACTGGTGTAGCCTCCACAGGCTGAGCCAGGGCCGCGGCGACATCCTCAATCGAGGTCTTAGCAGGGTGAATTAAGGCCATCGTCACCTTCTGGACGCCTGGGGCCTTCACCTTGGGGGGAGGGTCCATGCCTCGCTCCCCCTCTGCCGGAATCTTCGAGATCGACCGGGCCTTTCCAGAAGCTTCGCCGGGTTCTCAGACTTCCTCTTACCCGAGCCAGAATGTTGGCTCGTGGTTGATGGCGCCGGGGAGGATGCGCCCTGCCTGGCAGCCAAGGAGCCCGACCGTTCGACGCTCCCGGTGCCCGCGGTGCTTAGCCTTTTGTTGGGCCCCCGTTGCCGGGGCACCCTCACAGGACTTAGAAGACCGCTCAGACTTCTTTTTCTTCTCGCCTGACAGGCTCTTCCCTTCCAGCCAGTTGGCGAGACGGAGGTGGCGATCCTTCATGGTCCGCTCCGACATGTTCCCACAAAACGCACAGTCCTTCTCCTTGTGCGTCTTGTCCTCATGGAGACAGTAGAGGCATAACGAATGCTCGTCCTCCTTGAAAACATTCTGAAGCTGGCATCCAGGGCAGGTCCTGAACAGCTTCCCGGGCGTCGAGCTTCCTTTCTCCTGGGCCATGTCCGGGGTAGGCCTTGGAACTTCAGGAATCCTCCAAAAGCGTAACTCGACGAAATCTTCACCCTTGAGGGGCGTAGAAAACTCTGAAACGGATCCCCGTTGATCGGATGTAGAAACGGTGGAGCTTGAGGCTCTATTTAACCGAAAAATGAGAAAAATCTCCTGAAAAAGCGTGAAAACGCAGCAAAAGCTCGAGAGCTACAGCACGAGGACTCCCAACACTTGAACGTGCGGTAAAAATCTGAGGATGTCTGCCGGAGGCGGGGCTTAGGGAGAGGGCAGTCATTGGCTGGGGGCAGTATGACCCAGAGACCAGTGATTGGTTACTACTAAGAAAGACAGATCAGAAACGAAACTGATACTGATTTTTTTTTCTATACCAAAGTTCCCGGCCTGACAACGGGGAATGAGCATGTGAATCCATGCCAGACCCCATGCTGGAGAATGTGTGTATTCCAATGGTCCTTCGTCGTTTGGATGTAGCAATCCTCCAATGATTATCATGCGGTTAGAATTCAGAAGTGCAATTCTTAACTTTAAATGGCAGAAAGCGCCAGGTCCAAACAGGATCCCTGTTGATTGGCTAAAGGACATGTTTGTGGTCACTTGTTTTAACAAAAATGTTTCAATGAGTGGCTCAACTTAATAAAGTTGCTGATTCATGGAGAACGCCAAAATAGTTAAGGTATATAAAAAAGGGAGCATGGAGAAGTCTGGTAATTACAGGCCAATCTCCCTGCTTGATGCTATCAGGATAATTTTTGCTAAAGTTGTCCAAAAGCAGCTGCAGGACAGTGTGACCTTAGGGAAACTCATCTCATCTTCAGGCAGGGTTTCAGAACAGGGACAGTACTACTGACCAATGTTTCTGTTTGTCCCTAATTTTATATAAATATGCATTTTTGCCCAAAGATCAACTGTTGCGGGTTATATCTGAGCAGGGGGGTTCCCGTTAAACTGATAAGAATAATGGCAGAACTGTATTCAAGTAACACTGTGTGGTAAGATGGGGTCCTGGAGGTGAAACCACAAGCCAGTGCAGTGTGGACAGGGGTATGCGGCAGGGCTGTGTCCTTGCCCCGCTCCTGTTAATGAGATAATCAGAGTTGTTGAATAGATGCCAAGTGGATAGGTTTGATCCTCCGAAGTTGGGTTGTGATGTGTTTCCGGCATTATTCTTCACTGATGATGCTCTTTTGTTAGCTACATATCTCATGGAGATCAGGCTTTGTCTGGAGCATTTTGTTAACCAATGCACAGCACTGGAACTGACTCAAGAGTAAGATAAAGGTTCTGGTTTTTGGGCCAAGGAGATTCACGTATTGTGCAATCTCTGTGAAGGTTGATGGGTGACCCCTCGAACAGGTTTGTCATTACGATTATCTCAGTTGTCAGATTTTGTGACACTGGAAAATGGTCTGCACAGCCGGATAAAGCACAGTTATCTAGGGAAAGAACAGTGGTGGGTTAAGGAAGTTTTTCTTGGACCATGGCGAAAGGGTAGTGTCCCCTGTGATCAGCATTTATAATATGGTATCAGCTTCTGCAGCTATTTATGGTGCTAACCTATGGGGACACGTGAATTGCCAGAAATTCGGTATCGCATAGACCAAGCTTTTAAAATTGTTTTTGAGGCTCCTGCGAGGCTTTCCCAATGCCCCCTTGATGTTGGAACGTGGCCTTGAGCCAATAGTTTCTCGGAAATGCTGGAAACCAGTGTTTTACTGGATCTGGCTATAGGGAATGCCAGAGCTTGTAGAATTTTGCGAGGCCTTCCTTAATCTACTAAATCATGCTGGAGGCCCTGGGTAAAACACATAAAGGGGCAGTTAGAAGTGCTAGATTTCGACAGTATGTGGCAAAGTCCTGTCAATCTATATGTCAGTAGCAAGGAGAAGGTAAAATGTGATGTTAAACAGTTCTGTACTGTTAGGCAGAATCCTGTGCAGTGCCCTTAGGGACCACTACACACAATTAAGACTACAAGTGGTACAACAAGTTCACCTTTGGTACAAGCCTGTACTACTATGTTAAAGTGGTAGCAGTAGTGGAGCAGCCAGGCCTATCTCAAGAGGATATGAGCAGTAGCAGAGATTACACAAAGGGACCAAAATTACTGTGACTCAAGCAAACACTCACTCAAGGTTTCAGGTAAAAAATATAAGTACATTTATTTTTAAAACATCTGTTATAAAACACTTCACTTCTATAAATTCAAAACCACACGTAAAATACACTACACACAACCAATTCCAATTGTGCCAGTAAATTCAAGGTAAGTACATTAGTATTTGACAGACCGGTGTTGCGATACGAACGTGTAACGGTGGATAGAAATGCTCACGAAGTTAAAACACACTGTGTACTTAAGAATTTCAAATAAGGGAAAAGTGAATAAAAATCAAAGGCAATAATTTTGCAAGGCATGGAGACTCAAGGACTTGTTCAAAGATACAGATTAAAGTCAATAGGCCTGCGCCAGTGTCAATGGCGCAGATGCTCAGTTGCTGAGGATCACACGTTGAACAGTTCGAGATTCGAGATGCCAAGAGTTCGCAAGATTGTCAAATGGAAGGAAAAGTTATAAGAAGGAGAGAAGAAAGAATAAATCTTCATGAAGGAAAAGGGTTCACCCCGATTCTGGCTGGTCAGACGGAGAGAATGACCAAGTGTGCACAGTACATTACTCCGTTGGAGAAAAGCTGGTGCCACGGCAGTTGTTCCTGGTAGTTCCTGCAGACTCACGGTTCCTGCGGCTTCAGTCGTGGGGACAAGAAGGACGACGTCTGGAGCGATCTGCACTACCCAGTGATGAGGCCAGCAGCAGCGAAAATAACAACGATGAATAAAAAGGTGTGCTCCTTTAAATCAGCAGAGGGCTCTTCTGATGGCTATCCGGACCACTACAGCACAGCAGTGATTTCGACACAAGAGAGGATTCTCTGACTGAAGAAAAGACGAGCTGGTTGATCCCACCACGCTCAAGGGAAGAAGACTCCGGACTGGATCTTCTCTTGTCGTTGAAGGGTAGATCGCTCAGGACTGCAGCAGGGCTTCACTGGGACTCGGGTTTGCAGCAGCTGTCCTCTTCTCCGCTTCTCTTCAGTTCCTTGCAGTTCCAGTGGCGACGGACTTCTAGCCCAGGAGTCCTGCCTTTATGCCAAAATCCCCCATTCGCACAGCCTGGCTGTCAATCAATCAGCAGGGGGTTGTCCAGCCCGGACAACCACCTCAGCCAATCAACACAAAGTGCGACTCAGGTCTCCAAGGAGACCCTGTGCAGGGCGTGACTACACCCCTCCCTCACATTCAGCCCACCTAGACACCCAAACGACAGAGGAGGGCTTCTGGTCAGAAGCCTGCCAAAGGTCGGCGAACAAAGGAGGCAAACCTGGTTTGTCACGCAAAGAAAGACCCAAGACGGATGTTAACAAAAAGAAATGGCGATTAAACCCAACCGGAGGCGAAATAAAAAGTATTTGGGCTAGCGGGTTTAAAGTTCGAGGCTACTAAAATAGCCCAAAACAATACCACGTTACGTAATATAATCGCAGTAGGAAAATTAGGGTAGATACCATTGCCACCAGCCAAGTCTTAATGTTAAGGGAGCGAAACAATGCTCCAGAAGGTACAGATAAAAAGGGCTTAGAATTAACCCTTCCCAATACTCCATGTAAAATGGGGTGTAATGGATCTGTGGTTAAATGACTATGTAAAGTTAATGGCAACTTTACCCTTTTCTGGGGGACAGTAGTCAGGCCCAGAAATGGAGTCGGTGGGAAGTCTAAAAGACAACCCTGTGTCACTGCACTGAAGGTGCTGTGTAACACAAAAAAGAGTGGGACTACTGAAGTGGTGTACTCCAGAGTCCACCATCACAAAAACAGATGAAATACACATGGCAAAAGACAGGTAAGAGTGGGGGGAAAAACTCACACTCGTACCAAGTGGAAAAAATAAACTTCAGAAATCCAGCAAAGCTGCTGGGGGACTCACTAGGTGAGAGAAATTAGCCATAGAAAGAGAATTCTCCGAATTCTCCCCAACATGTACTTGTCACTTATAGGTAACTGTCTAAGGTCAAAAACGGGCCTGACTTTTTGCATATAAAAGTAGTTCAAGGAGCAGAAGAGTACCTGAAATTGATTTTACCAGCATGTGCGCACGCTCTTTTTATGGAGTTCAGAACCGGCACTTTTAAGACGGCAAAGTTCACATCTGGTTGGAAATATGGCAATTCTTAATCATGTCTGCTTTGCGGTGCACGAACTGAGAGTGTGATCCACATTTTGTATTTCTGTTAAGCATATAAGGATCGGAGGAGAGCATTCCTACTTCCACTCTTTAAAAAAGCTGGTGTTACCCATGTTATAGATGCTGTAGTGTTGTGTAAATCGACTGTATTGGTTAACGATGTATATTTTGTGGCAAAAAGTATCATTGAGCCTGGTTATGCAGGAACCTTTTCATCAAGTAATTGTACACTGTTTGATCTGTTTAGGTTTTCTTCAATCCAATTTTTACTTTTTATCATTTTGTGTGTTGGTCTTTAATCATACATATTGGAAGTCTTGTATTGTATTTTTGACTGACTAGTACTGCAGTACCGTTCCCAGTCGTGTGTGCTGGCAGAGCCCTTCTGTATTCTTGGGACCGCCTGTCCAATAAAGAGCCACCATTAATATGTCCAGCACAGATCCACTCAACCTTCATGTACACGTGCGACTGACTGCTACCAATTGCATACCAATACTATTTGGGAAACGTTCTTTTATCGTGACGGCTGTTTTCATGTATACGTGAAACAAACTGCAATGCATATATTTACATAACCCTGTATGTATAAACAAATGCGCACACATTTAGAGCCAGTTCAATACATACAGAAACAGGTGCACCGAGCCGGTATGCTAAAAAAAAAAAACGCGTGTGCCTATCTATTTGCAGGCACCAAAGCTATACTGTTATGTACAAAGGTGTGTGCTAACGGTAAACGTACGTAAATATCACGTTTACATATCAATACACAGTAGTAAACATAGACACTTAAGAAGCAACCATGCACACCTTTCGGATACATGAGTATTTACGTGTATAGAAGCAGACATATATACAACACAATCATATAAATACATCGTTGTGTAACAATGCACATCAGTTGAAAGGAACATTTCTGCACACTTATATTGGGGTATGTGCGTGCATCTTTATTTATTGGTACATTGGGAGTGCTCGTCGCAGTCATGCCTGTGTGCCATGGTTGGCCAAGAATACCGCGGAAAAAGAGCACCCCCAATTCCCACCACACAATATCTTCACCAAACCTGATCTGCAAATCCCCCCAACATGCCGAATCTCAACAACAAGGCTTTTTTTTGGCAATGTTTGATATACATGAAAAAGCTGAATTTTTAACTGCACAGTTGATATCAGCCGCACACATGTGATTTACATTATACACCTACGAAGTTTGAGCAACAAGCGTGTTAGTGTAACTATGCATAATTATGAGTACATATTCTAAAATGCACTTTTTTCGATACATTTTAATGTAATGGTGTATGCACACACATTGATTTATTGCTGTGTTAATAAATGCACATGTGTGATGACAAACAACGCTTCCGATGAATTAATTTATGCGTAACCTTGCGATCGCGCCCCCCTCCACACCTCTCCCAACCCATGCACCGTAAAAGGTGAAGAAAGAAAATATATGAAAAGGGATGCGCAAAGCTTCCAACGTCTGGTGTGTGCTAGTTTCAGCTGGTTTGATAAATTGAATGCGATTTCCATCATAGAAGACTCTGGTGCTTGCGTTTAATGGTGGCACAACAGAGCAGGGCTCTTTACCTTTGTAGTTCTCGCCTTGTTCCAATTCTCTCCATGGACAAGGCTCCAGGGTAGCCAGTGGACCTGTGCCAGCGCGTCATGAGAACATGTGTGCCCCCCCCCCCCCATGCCTTCTAGAGCTCTGTAACCTTTTGTGGTTACTAAGCAACCACTGAAAGTTATAGAACTCTTGAAGTCTCTTTTTCTGTGGTGCGAGGTTCCTGCTGCTCTTCCTCGCTCGGCGGAGAGCCACATGCACCTACGCTTCTCCTCTCCTCATTCGGATTCACCTTCACGCTGCCTACCGCGGCATGTTCTACCCTTGCCTGGTAATCAGCGTTATTGCGGATTGCGCTGCAGTTCAGCGCCCGCAGCTTTCCTCTCTCATTCTCGCCGTCAGGTGTGGCCAGGCCATATTTTACTTTCATAATCTTCATTGCTGATCTTCCTCGAGTCAGTGATCATAGGATCATTTCCTAAATGATCTTGAGGGTGTGGATACCAAACTTTTGGGAAGTAATCCTCACTACTCCCTGCCTCTTCCTTGACCCAGTTGTCCATACGCTCTCTCTCATAGGAATGTGGGGAGTAACAAAAGCAGGCTTACATAAACCCACATTAACCCTGGGGAGAAGTGCAACAGTATGCAACCACGGCACGGGGCATAGGAGAAACATCCCTGGGAGGGAAGGGGGGAATGTGACTTTCCCCATTGCGGTCACATGTTCTCCCCGAGAGTCACCTCCACTCAGGTGGTCCTCCCTCATACAGCCGACCCCAGGGTCAGGATCAGGTAGCGGCTGCCGTCCTCTGGCCACATTGGGGGAGGCTATCTCAGGGAAAGGAGTGGTGACACCCCCTTAGATTCATCACCATACACTTGAAGAGGGAAAATCGAGATCACACCCATGCCCCCTCACCCCAGGAGCATATACAGAAGAACAGCAGGAAGAACAAGGAGCGCACTTATCATTTGAACCAGGCCCCAGCGCACCCATGGGTGACAAATATGCTGAAACACACCCACTTCACCAACAGTGCAACTTCCATGCTACATTAGAATCAATGCTGCAATATCAGAATCTACAAACACAAAAATCCCTGTTTAAAGGCTTGCAAATGCCTATATGAATTAACATGGTCTAATTGCACAGTGTAAAGCCATGTTTCAGGAAAATTACAGCCAAGTTCATTTCTCTCACTGAACACTGGCTGCAGAAGCCTTCAGCAATGCTCCTCGCAAAACCCATGAGCAGCCAAGGTCGCGCATTCAAGATAAGATTGCTTTCTGCAGACAAACATTTTTAATTCTCCACAAATGCGAGTAAGCCACGGCAACCCAGTGTGTTTTTTTCTTTTCTTTCTGGGAAAGAAAGACATTTTCGCAAAGACTCGCACAACATTTGAAACATAATTGTAACAAGAATGGCTCAGCCCAGCCAACGAGCGCTCAGAGCTCAGGTGCGACATGCTTGCTTCAGCTAAACAGTTATGGGAACAAAGTCATAATGCAACAAGTTAGAATTAGGTAATGGGGGGCTGGCACAGCTAAACCAACCCACTGACGCAAAAGGCTAACATCCAATTGTCAGGCTCTCTATAAGGGCTACATAGGTAACCTATCACTTAGCAGCCAATAGCAGGAGGAGATAGGTTTCTGGGAGCTGATCCAATTCTGTGAGGTCAGCCTTCAGTGTGATTACAAAGCTGGCTTGCAAGCCAGCCCCGGGGGAGACGGCGCCAGAACTCTCGATGTGCACGATGCTCTGCGTGTTTTTTTTCTTTTTTGCTGCCCAGGAATAAACGCAGTTTGGAACATGTGGCTGCCTGATGGGGTCTCTGTTGCATTTCTGGGGGCCATATGGGAGGTGTTGGGGTCTCCCATAGATGGTGAGGGTATGGCTGCTTGCCCCCCACTGCCCTGGTGGGGGTCCAGCTTCTCCCCCAACACACTGATGAGAAGCCTGTTGTGCTTAACTTTTGCAGAACACCTTCTTAAATAATTCATATCAGCACTTAAAAATGAACAAAACGGTCTGGGAGACCCTCTACCGAGGACGGACATGGCCAAATAACCTGTTCTATGGGAAGGTGCCCACTCGGAAGGGTCTACAAATACGTTTCAGCTCACTGTACCTTTCACACAGGAGAAATATCCATTTGCATATCAGTCTTTGCCCCACCCACAAGGGCAGTCCAACACCGGAATGCTAGGCAATTCTTCTCCGAACAAGAGTACCAACAGCAACCCTAGACACATGTTTCAGCCTGGACGGGCCTCAACAATGAGGTGAAGCTGTGCCCCGCTAAGCACAGTGAGCAAGGGGTCCATGCCTGGATTACCCAGGGTAATTTAGGGTGGAACCCAAAGTTCCTAAAAAGGCACAAAACGGTCTGGGAGCCCTTCTACCGAGGAGCAACACTGACAAATAACATGTGTTATCAGCACTTACCTGACACTTTAATTCAAATTAGCATAATAAATAACTTTGGACAGCTTCAACCTGACTCATGTCTTGTGTCAACTCAGTGCTCAGGTGGCAATGGGTAAAGTTAGAAAGACTGCTACATTTACTAACAGTAGGTCTGGCTTGCAGATGCATGGGGTCATCAATAACACAGTGCAGTGAAGCTGCATGCATCTTTCATGGTCAATGAATGAGATTAGGAAATTACAAGTTACTCACCGGAGTGACTAACGTACTCCTAGTCTATGGCCCCTTTTCCTCCATCCTGTATTGGCGTCCCTCACTAGGGAAGGGAACGCAACCTTTTTCACCAGACAAAATGTTTTTTCCCTTTAAATTTAATTGCACGCAGGACCGTGACTCCAGGTGCCACCCTTCGGTCCCCTTTGACGGGTTGGCTGTACTAAACCGCCTATGGTTGCTATTTGTTTAGGGGGAAGGATGGTGGGACATATGGAGGAAAGGGGACTATGCACTAGGAGTACGTTAGTCACGCCAGTGAATAACTTGTAATTACTCCTACGTCCTGTCCCCTTTCCTCCATCCTGTATGGGCGATTACCACAGAATGAAGCCCTAGGGAGGAGTGTTGTTGTCAAGTTTATGCAAACAGATCACCCAGATCTCGCAGCACAGCCCGCACACTGGCATTCAGGCAGTAATTCTTGCAGAAGGCTGGTGGGGTGGCCCATGTGGCTCTGGCTGCCCTGCTAATTGCTCGCCATGGTGCGTGTATTTGGAAAGCTATCGCTGTTGCCGTGGCCCTGATGGCATGAGCGTGTATCTTTTTTTGGAAACTCTTTATGCGGCACCTTATATGCTTTGTGAATGGCCAAGACCATCCATCTAGCTAATGAAGCATTGGGCGCTTGTCTGCCTGGTTTCGACCTGCCAAAGATGACAAACAGGGTGTCTGATTTGCGGAAATCCTTGCTCCTATCCATGTAGAATTTCAATGCTCTCCTGATGTCAAGACAGTGAAGCACTTTCTCCCCCTCATCGTGGGATTAGTAAAGAAAGTGGGAAGTACGATTTTCTCGTTGAGGTGGAATGATGAGACCACATTTGTGAGAAAGGAAGGATGAGTGCAAAGAACCACATTCGATTGAATGTAGTGGATGGCTCTGTAGCCACTAGAGCATGAATCTCGATGATTTTGTGTGCCGAGGTGAGACCCACCAGGAGTGCTGTCTTTATTGTAACTAATTTGATATCTATCGCTGCCATGGGCTCGAAAGGTTTATGTGCAAGGTCGCTGAGGAATACATTGAGGTCCCACCCTGGGTGCGGGCGCCTGACAGGTGGGTTCATCCTTGTTAAACCCACCATATGTCTTTTCACCACTGGGTTTGAAGTAGAGAATGAATTCCTGTCTGAGTTTCTGTAGGCAGGGGTGTCCAGTTAAAGCATCAAAATCAAAAGGATCGACTACAATAGTTGAGATACAATAGGTTCGAATAGTCATTTTTGAGAATTATTTTCAATCAATTTCGAACAATACATGTATTAATAATAATGACTTACTCTATTTTGTATTATTAATGATTTTAATAATGTTTGTATATGTTTTACATGTGTTTCTAAATACTTACATACAGTAAAATATATTTTATAACATTTTACAAATATTTTAAGTAATTTAAACGTTAATATTGCATTTGTTAAATATATAAATATATTGAAATTGTGCATTTTTGAAATAAATAATTATATTGAACGTTTGTAAACTTTGTTAAAAATGTTTTACTTTTGTAACAGTAGATGGCGTTGTTGGATTACTTTTTGTATTTCCAAGTTTTGCATATTTATTCTACAGCGTCTAACGTATGACGTCCCATGTTACGTAAACTTGCGTGGTTGCCATTTTATGAGTTCCTTTTTCCTGGACTGGTCGCTTTCTGTACGCGCTCCCTTTTTTTAATGGATTTGCTTATTTTTTTCAATGGAGAGTTTTTTGGATTTTTTTTTTCCTGAATGGATTATTTCTACGCTGGATTGATGTTTTGGATCGGAGCCTTTCTTCCTGGATTTTACTTTCATATGTTTTTTATTTTCCCTGGATTGCTGTTTTCTTTACTTTCCCATGGAGTTTGGAATCTGATTTTCGTTTGTTTTCGTATGGTTTTTTTCCCCATGGATTAGTGTTTTTTTAAACTTTTCTATGGATTTCCGACTTGGATTATCGTTTGTACCTGTTTCGGATGTTTGTTTTATCGGTTTCCTGTTTTTGGTGACATCATTTGGACTACAGATTTGGCGATTTTTGGTGAGTTTCTCTTTATTTATTGTAGCATTTTAAGTTGTATGAAATGGCTTCTAAGTACTGCATTGCTTCCACTGATTCAAAACTGTTGACTATGCTGGTTATTCCTTCCTCGTAATCTCTGTATTTTTTTTGTGTTTAGGGGTGTTTTCCAGTGAAACTGTTTGTGCTATTTTTATTTCTTGCGTGGTTTGTTCTGTTTTAAGATGATTTATGAAATGCCATAAATTTGGATTGTTTACATTTCCTTGTTTATTTTGCTATGCCATCCTTCCTGGATGTCGTTTGTCCTTGGCCAGTTTTCTTTTACTGATTTGTGACAGTTCCAAATTTTTATTGGGTATTTTGCTCTTGTTCTTGTGCCTTGTCGTGTTAGTTGGCCTATTCATGCATTTTCCAAATAATCCATTAAATCAGATAATTCTTCCTCATGATTGGTGAAATACTGTGTTGTAATCAATGTCTCATAATACGTTATTACACTGTCCTCTTGCACAAATGCCAATGCATATATTTTCTTGATTTGATGCCCCCTCACCCCCAACCAAACAATGCCCCATGGCCCCCTCACCCCCAACCAAACACAATGCCCCATGGCCCCCTCACCCCAACCAAACACAATGCCCCATGGCCCCCTCACCCCAACCAAACCCCCCCACCCCCCAACTCAGCACACACACAAACATGCTCCCATATAGACCCGAACCCCCCAAATCAGCACTCTCAAACAAGCACCCATACAGACCCGAACCCCCACCCCCCAACTCAGCACACACACAAACATGCACTCATAAAGACCTGAACCCCCCACCCCCCCAACTCCAAACCCCCCACCCCCCAACTCAGCACACACACTCTCAAGCATGCACCCATACAGACCTGAACCCCCAACTCAGCACATACACAAACATGCACCCATACAGACCCGAACCCCCCACACCCCCAAATCAGCACACTCTCAAACAAGCACCCATACAGACCCGAACCCCAGCACACACCCAAACATGCACCCATAAAGACCCGAACCCCCCACCCCCAACTCCAAACCCCCCAGCCCCCAACTCAGCACACACACACTCTCAAGCATGCACCCATACAGACCCGCACCCCCCACGCCCCCAAATCAGCACACTCTCAAACAAGCACCCATACAGACCCGAACCCCAACCCCCCAACTCAGCACACACACAAACATGCACCCATACAGACCCGAACCCCCCAACCCCCCAAATCAGCACACTCTCAAACAAGCACCCATACAGACCCGAACCCCCACCCCCAACTCAGCACACACTCTCAAGCATGCACCCATACAGACCCGAACCCCCACCCCCCAACTCAGCACACAAAAAACATTCAAATCAAAACATTCATACACATCCGACACCCCCCCGACCCCTGCATCTCAACATACACACAAAATACATTCAAATCCAAACATTCATACACATCCGACACACCTCCCACCCCCGCATCTCAACATACACACAAAATACATTCAAATCCAAACATTCATACACATCCGACACACACCCTCCCACCCCCGCATCTCAACATACACACAAAATACATTCAAATCCAAACATTCATACACATCCGACACACCCCCCCAACCCCGCATCTCAACATACACACAAAATACATTCAAATCCAAACATTCATACACATCCGACACACCCCCTCACCCCCACATCTCAACATACACACAAAATACATTCAAATCCAAACATTCATACACATCCGACACACCCCCCCACCCCCGCATCTCAACATACACACAAAATACATTCAAATCCAAACATTCATACACATCCGACACACCCCCCCATCCCCATCCCTATCGCAACATACACACACAAACATAAAGCAAAACAAACCCGACACACAAACAGACCACTTACCGGAGACGTGCTGGAAGGCAGGCAGGTAAGCGGCAGGTAAGCTGGAATCGTACTAAGGCTGGCGTGGTCCAAGGCTGAAATGCCTTCCGGCATCAAGCCTTATGGACTACGCCAGCTGTAGTGCTGGCCCTCCATTGGTGCAGCACACACACGCATTACGTGGCTCGTAGGAGCGACGTGGTGCGTGTGTGTGCTGAGCCAATGAGGGCCAGTGTTTTGTCCGGCCCGAAAGACAACAAAGACTTTCCTAATGGAGGGCGGCCGCGGGCCGCCCTCCATTAGGAAAGTCTTTGTGCCTCGCGGGCCGGACAAAAGAGCATGGCGGGCCGCAACTGGCCCGCAGGCCGTATGTTGTGCCCCCATGCTTTAGGTATATGATGGGTAAATGTACCTCTGCGGGGACTAACACCTCGCATCGTAGGATCTGCTGCCGCTTCCAGAAGGAAGAGTGCTGGAATCATCCTGCAAGGCCCACTCGATGGGCGAAAGCACTGGCGGGCCCTGAGCCGGATCCAGGATGGCCGCCTGCCTGGCAGGTTCTGCCACGTGCCGGTCTGCCATTTTGAAGCCTTGATCCACTCCCTCAGTGGGAGGGCGCGAAGGCCCTGAGCCAAGAGAGGCCTTGACACAAGAGGATACAGCTTGGATCTTGCACCCGAAGCAGAGACGTCGACCTCCAAGAGCCCTCCGGTAGGCGCTGAGCCCTAAGCCGGATGGCCGGTAGTTGAAACGCCCTGGATGACGACCTCAGAGCGAGCTCCAGTAGGCTAGGATCCCTCGGCACCTGTACCGGTAGCCGTGCTGGATCTAGCAGAGGAACGACTCTTGGAGGTGGCACTCGATGATCCCTTACCACCTGGGGTAGAAGAAGAGGATAAGCCCTTATCTGTCTGAGGACAACCTGCTAGGGTTCCTGGACCCCTCATATTAGGTGCCGGAAGCCTCAAAGGCCTTGGGTCTGTCCCCTGAATGGAGCCCCCTCGGCTAGGGAGCCGGTAGCCTTACAGACCTAGGGCCTGCCAGAACCTGAATGCGAGGAACCCCAATCCGTGGGAACCGCTGGGAAGGAGTCTCCGCACTGTGGAGCTGTGCTGAACAGAGGACCTCCCTTGTCTTGACGAGAGATCCCGGAGACGAAGTAGTTAAGGTGGAGAGGGGGATACGTGTGGAAAATAGCACTCCACCGCGACAATCGATTCTTCAATGCCCTGTGACCGAGAAGGCTGCAGGCCGCACATGAGTCCCAGCGGTGGTCGGGCCACAAACATTCAAGACAGAGTGCATGGGTGTCCGAGGCCAGGAACGAGCAGTCGCAAGAGGCCCACTTTGTGAATCTTCCTGCGACCGACAAGCATCGGGGAGGTGAGGCACCGAAGGGAAGTGAAATCAGACTTAAAAAAAAAAAAACAAACGGGGAGCAAGCAGTAAGCTAAAAAAGTTCTCTGGTCTGACTGACAGGTGCAACACTGTCCATGCGGAAAAAGGGACTGAGGTGAGGTGCCAGAGGGTGGCGTTCCCACGCCTGAGGCCGAGCCCCGCGTGCTATACTAAATATAAAGGGGAAGCTCATTTTTTAACTGCCAAAGCTTCCGGTACTGTCCCCATGTTGGGGGACGCCTCCCAAGGATGGAGCAAAGGGTACAGGACGTGGGAGTATGGAAGCTACAGCAATTATTAGCCTGGTAAACACCTGAGGGGCTGAATTCAAACAGAACGGGAGTACCCTGTACTGGAAATGGCGGCCCATCACTCTGAACCTGAGGTAAGCTCGAAGGGGCTGCCAAATCAGGACGTGGAGATAGGCATCCTTGAGGTAGGTCCAGAGAGCATGTCCATTCTCCTCCACACCGAGACTCTGCAATCAATGGTGGCGTGAGTATCTTGAATTTTTGAAGGGGTAAGTATAGGTTAGGAAAGGATAGATCGAGAACCACTCTCAGGCCCGCCAGGTTCTTCTTCTGAATTGTGAAAATTTGCGAATAGAAGCCCGATCCTCACTGAGAGAGTGTGACCTCCTCCACCGCGCTGTTGATGAGTCACGATTTCCGCAGGAGTGGGGCTCCCAATCTGTAGGAAGGGTGGGGAGTGTGGAGGGACAGAGGGAAGCAGGGGCTGGAACCTATTGGCGACCACCAAAATGATCCACGGGTCCATAAAGTTTGAACACCAGGACTGAATGAGAAGAGCAAGCCTGCCAAACCTTCCCCTCCCACCCCCTTCCTCCACCCACTGGAGAGCTGTGGACCCGGATTCCCTCACAATTGCTTTTTGCCATCTGTTCTGTGCTCTTGATAGTCCCTGAATACTCTGAAATATCTCCCTCTGTCCGACCCTGCTTGTGCTTGCCCAAATGACTGTGGCAGGCTTGGCAAGGATAGCCAGTGATTTGGCCATTTGTAAGCTGATTTCCTTTTTGTTTAGCTCGTCATCTGACAAGGAGTGGAATAAGTCCCCTACCTCGAACGGAAAGGTCCAGAAGGTGTTCCTGAACAACCAGGTTGAACTTGGTGGTCCTCATCCAAGCAGAGCGCTACATATAGCCGTTATAGCCAAGTCTATACGTACCACTGCTGACTCTATGATATCGTGCGCGAACAGCTTGGCTTCTGCCAGGCCTGATTTGAAGGACGCGGGTTTGTGCGAAGGCAGGTCCATCAGGAATTCAGTCATTTTTTTTCATTTTATTTATTGGGTATTTATAATGCACCTATGAACAATGTGTTTCAAGGCGCATCAAAACAAAGGGGGGGGCACGGATGACAAAAACAAAAACGGCCCTACTAGGTCTTGTGACATTCGGATCATGCAAATGCAATAACAAGAAGTGCATGGAGAAGGGAGGGGAAAGTGCCGGTCAGGGCAGAGGGCACGTGGGATAAGCGAGTGATTGGGGAGAACCAGGGGAATGCAGAGTGCAGGGGAAGTAAGGTCTGTGTGCTCAGTGCAAGGTACCAAGCTGGAAGGGCTCAAGGGGTGCAGGCCCAGCCAGGCAAGTGCAGTGAAGGGGTGGGTCAGGGGGGACCAAGTGCAGGGGTAGACTGGATGAGGAGGGCCTGGTGCCCTGTAAGAATCTGAAGAAACCAGGCAGCCAGTCAAGAGGTAGACGTGGACATTAGCAGAGAAGGGGGAGAGGGAAGGAGGAAGAGAAAAGGAAGGTCTTGAGATGCTTTTGGAATTTAAGGAGCTCCGGCTCAAGTCTGAGAGGGGCAGGGAGGCCATTCCAGATGGAGGCACCTGCAGAGGAAAGATCTACCCCCCACACTCTGCAGAGTTGGAGCCAGAAGACCAAAGAGCTCTAGCAAGAAGGTATTTAGGGAGAGAGAGTTGGATGTAGCGGTGTCCTAGGCCCCAGAAAGCCTTGTGGATGATGAAGAGGGTCTCTTGAACTTGATCCTCACAGCAACCAGGAACCAGTGGAGACATTTTAGGGCTGGAGCGATGCAGTTTCTGGGCTTGAGGCCAAGGAAAAGTCTTGCAGTCCTATTCTGGATTAGTTGTAGGGGGCAAAGGGAGGAGAGGACCAGTAGTCCAACCTGGAGAGGACCAGAGCTCTGGAGACATTGCGTTTCTGGGGGAAGGTGACGAAAGGGAAAATGCCTGAGGAGGTGCAGCTGAAAGTGGGCCTTCTAGGCAAGGCCTGTCAGTTGAACCTGGGAAGGTTTGTCAGAGATGTAAGGAATTCATGGTGGCAACAGTAAAGACAGACCAAAATGATCACAGTTCAAGGGTGTTTATTGAACTTTATAATGGGTGAGATAACGCCTAATCTAAACCTAATTCTAAGATGGGAGCAAGCTAGGACTATCAAATAATAATGCAGCGCTAGTAGCGTCTTGTCAAATAAAAAGGGCCTATACTAAATAAAAACTATTGCCAAGTCTTTACTACCAAATTACATAATATTGTGGGATAATGTTGACCAGAAAAGAAAGAAGTGTTCACAAATTATAAGTCAGGATGGTATGGCTGGATCTCCCTTTCCCACGTTTGAAGCACAGGACAAGGCGAGACACTCGAGCACAGCACACTTCTTGGCCTCGTCAGTACGATGTTCACAGTTCAGTTCAATGATATCAAGAACCTTCTTAAGCAAAGCCTCCCTCTTACAAAAGTCTCCCATCCTAGAAGGCTAGCTGATTCAAAGAAAAGAAACCGATATCTCCTTCTTGTAAAAAGTCTCTTGCCTTAGAAGGCTGGCTAATTCAAAGAAACAAACAGAGAAACAAAAAGTTACTTTGGTACTCTTGTACCATGGGCGAAGGCTCTTCGTCCTTTCCGATCTCCCTCTGCCGGGCTCGGATGCCTCTTGCAACTTGGCCCTACCTCTGTCTGGTTCCATGCAGCCTTTTAAATGTTGCTTATATGAGTCAAATGTCCTTTTAAACAATTCCCCACTGCAGACAACCCTTGAATGTGTTTACTCTTGTCAGCACAATGTTCACGGATGTCTGACTCATAATGCAAAAATAATCAAATAAACCAAAGTTCTCTCTGTGATCTTGCACCTTGGGCAGTTACCTCTCGCCCCTAGGATCGCTCATTGCCGGGCTCAGATCCTCTTTGCCTTTTCCGCTAGGATCTCCCTCTGTCGGGCTTGGATCCTCCTCGAAGGTTGGGCCTCCCTCCATCGGGTTCACTACGGCCTCTCTTTGTTAGGCAGAATCCTGTGCAGTGCCCTTAGGGACCACTACACACAATTAAGACTACAAGTGGTAATACAAGTTCACCTTTGGTACAAGCCTGTACTACACTGTTAAAGTGGTAGCAGTAGCAGAGCTGCCAGACTTATTGCAAGAGCAAATGAGCTGTAGTAGAGATTACACAAAGGACTACAATTACTGTGACTCAAGCAAACACTGACTCAAGGTTTCTGGTTAAAAAGTAAAAGTACATTTATTTCTCGACCATCTGTTCACAAAACACTTCACTTCTATTAATTTAAAATCACACGTAAAATACACCACACACAACCAATTCACTTTGGGCAGCACAATTCAAGGTAAGTACCTTTGGTTTTGACAGACCAGTGTTGTGAAACAAAGACGTTACTGGGGGTACAGATGCGCATACTTTTTGACAGTAATGACAGTTCGGTCTTACTAAAGATACGCGTATCCGCGGGGAGAAATGTTACCAGAGTTAAAACACACTTCGCACTTGAATCAACACAAGAGAGTTGGGCATAAAAATCATAGGCAATACTTTTGTCAAGGCAGACAGAATCAGAGGACACTTTCCTACAAGTGAATAAAAGTCAATAGGCCTGCGCCAGTGTCAAGTGGAACAGAGTTCCTGTTGCCGAGGATCACACGGTTAGTACAGTTCACGATTCGAGATTGCCAGGAGTACTTGGATATTGTCAAAAGAGGAAGCAAAAGTTATAAGAGGGAAGGAAGATAAGGACAAGCCTTTTTGTGAGGAGAAAGGGGTTCACCCCCAGTTCCTCGAGGTTGGACACAGTACCTTATTCAAAGTGAAGAAGAGCTGGTGCTATGGCAGTTGTTCCTGGTAGATCCTGCATACTCACGGTTCCTGTGGCTTCAGTTGTGGAGACAAGGGAGCGATCTGCACTACCCAGGGATGAAGCCAGCAGCAGCAAAAGCAACAGTGAATAAAAGGTGCGCTCCTTTAAAACAGGAGAGGCTCTTCAGGTGGCTATCCGGACCACTACAGCTGTGTGCAGCGATTTCAACCAAGAAGAGAATACTCTGCCTGTGGAAGATGAGCTGGTTGATGCCACCAGGCTCAAGGGAAGAAGACTCCGGACTGGATCTTCTCTTGTTGTTGAAGGGTAGATAGCTCAGAACTGCAGCAGGGCATCACAGGGACTCAGTAGTTGCAGCAGCTGTCTTCTGCTCTGCTTCTCTTCGGTTCCTCGCAGTTCCAGTGGCGACTGACTTCCAGCCCAAGAGTCCTGCCTTTTATGTGAAAATCCCCCATTCACACAGCCTGGCTGTCAATACCACAGCATGGGGGTTGTCCGGCTCGGACAACCACCTCAGCCAATCACGACAAAGTGCGACTTGGGTTTCCAAGGATACCCTGTGCAGGGGGTGACTACACCCCTCCCTCACATACAGCCCACCTAGACACTCAAGTGCCAAGAAGAGGGCTTCTACGCAGAAGCCCGCCAAAAGACGGTGAACAAAGAAGGCAAACATGCTTTGCCGCGCAAAGTAAAACACAAGAAGGACTTAAACAAAAAGAAATGGTGAATAAACCCGACCGGAGCCAAAAGAAAGAGTATTTGGTCAAGCGGGTTTATGTTCGAGGCTAATATAATAGCCTGGAACAGTACCTCGTTTATATAGTATAATCGCGGTAGAAAAGTTAGGGTAGATACCACTGCAACCAGCCAAGTCTAAATGTTAAAAGAGCAAAACAAAGTTCAGAGAGGCACAGACAAAAAGGGTTAGGACTTAACCATTTCCAGTACTCCATGTAAATGGGGTGTACTGGGTCTGTAGTTTTAAATGGCTACATAAAGTAAATGGCAACTTTACCTGTTTCTGGGGGACAGTAGTCATCCCCAGAAAAATGGAGTCAGTGGGAAGTCTCAAAGACAACCCTGTGTCACTGCACCGAAGGTGCTGTGTAACACACAAAAAAGTGGGGCTCCTGGAGTGGTGTACTCCAGAGCCCATGATAACACAAACAGAAGAAATACACATGGCAAAACATATGTAAGAGTGGGAAAAAGGCTCACACTCTTACCAAGTGGAAAAAATAAATTCCAGAAACCCAGCAAAGCTGCTGGGGGACTCACTAGGTGAGGGAAATTAGCCACAGAATGAGAATTCTTCCTAACGCTCTATAACACAGATCATGCATTGCTCATTTCATCAGAAAGTAAGGTTTTCACATCTCCTAGCTTTCTCTCAGCATCCCTTTGTCAGGTTCATACTTGCCACAACTCACATTTCACAACCTTGTTAGAAAACAGGGTTCCCTTCCCCTAGCTTTCCTCTGGCCACAGGTCACAGACTTTTGATTGTATAAGGGATTTGCTTTAACCCTTATAAGGGATTTGCTTTAACCCTTATGGGACCACTCCGACGCCTCACTCCACCCTTTCCCAGGGCTTCTGGTTCTTGCAGTTTCAAAGAATAAATCCCGGCTAGAGTTTTTCGAATGAGCACCCACGTGGTGCTGGGACCCTTCTGCACCTCGACCTCAGTGGGCTCTCTTTAAAGGTCATTCACATACACAAGTTCTTTGTCTTTCAGATTCCGTGTGATCAAAAATGGTGCAACTTGCAACCTTGGGCTCAACACAGCGCGGTTTACTATCAGCTTCCTACGACTCACCAGCTGTGCTGAACCCGCTGGCTTCTTTGTTCTCTGGAGTCAAGGCTAGTACCACGCTAGCCAGCTTGCCTCTCTGCCTACATCAAAACAGGAGAACCCTGTGTACCATTGACATCTGCTGCTTTGCACGCCAGCTGCAGTTCCCGGTCTTATAACTTTCCTTTCGGAGGCTTTGCGGGTCTGAGGTGAAAAGGGCAAGGATAACTCCCCCTTCGTCGTCCTTCCAGGTCTCACTGCTTTCCTTCTCTGTTTGAACTGCTGGTTTGGTGAAGCTGTCTCCTTGTGCATTCAGCCTTGCTCCAAGTGTGCTTTTGGGCTCTGCCTTTTAACCCTGTGGGGAAGGGAAAGGGCCATCAGGTGTGCGTGATTATTGTCAGTTGCCTGACTCTGCCTGTCCAGTGTGTTGGGACATATGTCAGGGAAGCGGTTCTAGTGTCAGTCTGTGGTCTGTTACAATGTAAGAAAGTGTTTGTGTAGAAAAAGGTGGGGAGGGTGGGGGTTGGAGCTTCTAAATATCCTACACGGTAGGGTTTGTGAAACAAACGGGAATGACCGGGATTATCAACTGGAAATTAACAAGGGGGATTGTGAGAACGGTAATATTTGGGAGGGTACGAGTAAACAACAGGACGGCAGGGATTCTAGGAGATGTAGTTTCCCACTGTTGCAGGGTTTGGACATTTAACAGGTTTACCAAATTAGGAGGGGTTGCTGGATTTAGGGAAGGGAGATTCATTGTTTTCTTCCCGTGTCATACTGTGTCCCACCTGGGTTGTCTTCCCGAGCACAACCCCGGGTTCCCCCACCCAGGTGAGCCTCCCCCATTGGTCCACCCCAGGAACTGGTTCCAACAGCGATGGCTATGTCCTGGCCACCTGAATAAGGGATTCCTGGGTCCTACTCAGGAGAGCATCCTCAGGATCCTCTCAGAGAGGAAGGTGGTCAACCAATCGAGAGTCAGGTCTGTGATGGCAAGGGATTTATAAGGGTGGCACGACTGACCGTATCAAAGGCAGAGGAAAGGTCAAGAAGAATGAGAACGGAAAAAGAGTTGGAATCGAGATCAGAGAGCAAGTCTTCACGGGTGTTCAGGAGTGCAGTTTTCATGCCTCTGGCAGCTCTGAAGCCAGGCTGGTGGTTGTGGAGACAACCAACAGATTCAGTGTGGCAGATAAGTTGGGAGATGACCAGCTTCTCCAAGAGTTTGCCCAGGAAGAAGGTAATAGAGATAGGGCAGTAGTTTGCCAGACAGGAAGGGTCGACAGAAGGCTTTTTTGAGAGGAGGGTGCAAAAGGGAGTGCTTGAGAAGTGAGGCGAAGGATCCAATAGCAAAGGAGTGATTGAAGAAACCAGCCAAGGCTGGAGGAAGGGAGACAATGCTGTCCTTGATAGTTCTGGAGGAGCAGGGAAGCACCTGTTTGGATGAGACTTTCATAGAGCGGACTTGTCAAGTAACCACATCAGGTGATATGGTAGAGAAAGAGGAGAGTAGTAGGGAAGAGGGAGGAGAGGGCCAAGGGAGGCCCAAAATATCTCTCTCCATAACCTCTGGTTGGCCGCTGCGAGCATGGCATCTGCATTAGCCTGTCTAAGGTGTAGCCGACATTTACGAAGATCTTTTTGCCGTAAGTTTCCAGTGTCCGGTCAGCCTTGCTCACCAATGCCAAGGTTGTGGTTGATGAGGCAAAGACCTGCGGCTTGGAATACATAGAGGCCACCGCTATTACCGAGAAGTTGGGCAGTGGGTGTACTGACAACAGGAGGGTGTCCCCTTCCGCCAGCCTGTATTTGGCATCAAGCCACTTATTAGTAGGCTGAGTGGTATGAGGATTGGGCCAGCCCTTTTTGAGTTAAGCCTTAACGTCTTTCTGTAGAGGTATAAACAACCTGGTGGTGGCTGTGAGAGTTAGGACCTCAGGCAGGACCCCTGCGTCCATTTGCTCTTGCTGGGGCTTAGAGATACCCAGATATTCTGCTATCACGGTCAGCCTGTCATGTAAGGCCCGGGCTAATGTGGAGTCCTCTGCATCCTCCTCATCAGTATCTGTAGGGTCTGTAACCACCCGATCCCTGGACTAGGTCTCTGTACCATCTTTGGAAAATGAAGCCTGACCCGCAATGTCGCCAGGAGGGACCTATGGGACCTGCTGAGAGACTGAGGCAGCACTGGGAGAAGTGCTGGAGGCGGCTGCGCCTGTACCATTGCCTGAGGTTGTGTTCGGGCAGGAGGTACAGGAGACATCACCTCCTTAATGAGGTCATGTAGAAGTCCTTCCATCAGCTGGGACTTCTTTAAGCACATTAACTTGTCAAAAACACTACTTGCATACTGGCGTGGAGCGGTCCGGAGCCGCCAGATTGGTGGGCTGAGCCCGACCGGACCCCGGTCTGGATTGTGTGCAGCTTGCCTCGGTGTAAAGTACTGATATTGATGGCACTGGGTAGACCCGAACACCATGGCATCTGCAGCGTTGGCATGGTCGACCATTCCATCCTCGGTGTGAATTCTTGGCTAGGTGCTAAGGGTGTACTGCCCTGTGGGATCTCAGGTTGGGTTGAGTGCGTTTATTGTTGAGGTGCACTTTTTCGCTTGGAGCAGACATTTTGTGTGGCTGAGCAGAAAAGCGTTTGTCCGCCAACATACATGCACAAGCACGCACCTGTTTGCCCTGGAGTGTATGCTTAGTGCTCATCTGTACCTCAGGCGTGGACCTGGGTGGCGTGTTGCCCTCGGTGACGCACCCGGTAGTGCTTTGGCATGAAGGTACCCCCCCTCAGGCTCAGATCTGGTGATAGAGCAATGCCCTTCAAGTTTTCCCAGTACAAGAACATTGAGGTCCCTCAGCCCGGGGCCCGGAAGGATCCTTTTGCCCCTTGGGCAGAAAGACCGGTAGTTCAAGGAGCCTTGGGCCTGTGACTGGTACGAGGATCCGTACTATCCCTCCCACTTGGGGTCTTCCCTGGAAAGGAATCGTCCTTGCGGGGTGTTTTGCTGAATAAAGTCTTTACCTTGGGCCTCGACTTCCTGCGTACGTATACCTTCAAGTGTTCCGCAGGAGATCTGGAGAAGAGCACACTACACCTGGAGAGACGGTTATTTAATGACGGTGGGGTGAGCACGTTGCACACGGAACAACCTTCCCAGTCGTGATTCTCACTGAGACACTGGAGACCGAGTGCATGCGGATCCAACGCTTGGAATGAGCCGTTGCAGGAAAAAATATGAAACTAAAGATCCTAGGGGAAAAGCAGGCACGTGGCATTACAAGGGAAAAGGCCTCAACAACGGTGAAGCAGGTCCACTCCCGTCGCCATGAAAAAGAGAACTGGGGTATGGAGGTGAAGAGCAGAGTCAATAGAGCGTACTCTCCTGGTACCACGCCGCCACACACATCTAAACATAAAGGGGAAAGGTTTTTCTGTGCGAAAAAGGGTTCTGTTCCAGTCACTAGGGAGGGACGCCCATGCAGTATGGAGGATAGGGCAGGGGACATAGGAGTAATGATATAATAGGTTATTTATAACGCGCTTAATACCCAGAGGTTCATAAGCGCGGACCTGGGATCGAACCCATGTTGCTCCGTGTCATCTTGCTTCCAAGGCGAGCATGGTGCATGGTGCCCCTGAGCTATCCTCCCGAGACAGAGAGTAAAAGCTGCAACCTCTTTCTTGATGAGGGACATCCTTGATCGCATTGATTGCCAAAAGGTTGGCAATTTCTTGAAGGAGAGGGGCCGATCCTACTTGAATTAGGGGGGAGGTTTAGGAGGACAGGAGGGGATGGGTAATCTGCAGCCTCTCCTGACCATTGAGGATTTTTCCAGATAGACTTGGCTTCAGCGAACACATCCCTTTGTAAATGAATTCTGGATCTGCCAGACTTCGTGACAGTACAACAGAAAGAACCCTGGGCCTTGAATCAGACTTTTCTGGCAGAGGGAACCCTAAAATGTCCTGAACCCCTCCCATCCTATTATGATGTCCATTTGTGTGTTAGGGTCTCTGAGTGATTCCTGTAACCCTGTAACCTATAACACTGCAAGGGTGTAGGCTGTGATGGATCTGAATCCATGGCCACTGAATGCACAGCAATTGGAGGGCCCATGGAAAGAGGCAGGACCATAAGTGTTACTGGAGCGGCCAGAGGCTGATGTGTTGGTATAGTTTGAGGGACAGCTTCCTTCATTAAGTTTCTGAAATAACCCTTCATTGGATCAGAGTGCATGATCCTTTAAAACTTTTCAAAAGACGTATCTTCCGAGGATGTCCAAGTTGCTGGAGCCGAGGGAATCCAAGATGAGGAGGCAGATGGAGACCAAGATGACGGTGGCCTAGGGTACCAAGTTAGTTGCCTGACCGGTGGAGGTGACCCCACATCTGAGGGACGAAGAAGGTAGGGGAAAAGAGTTTGACCAGGTTGACATAGGAGACCATTCTACTCTTAAAAAATCCTCCCTGCTAATAGTTGGAGGAAGAGGGATCTGGGAAGTTCTTGAGGGAACCGAAGCTCTAGACTCTGGTGATGATATTTCTGAAATGTCCTCCGCTGATCGGGAAACGATAATAAAGGAATACGTATGTCTGGCCTGGTCCAGGGAAGTCTTTTCTTTAAGGGTAGTCGGTGGCTGACCCTGCAATGCTGTCCTCTCCTTGGAAGGAAGTGACATTTTTTCACATGTTGTAATTGTTTTGGAACCTTTATCTGAAGACAGGATGGAGACGCATTGAGTCTTGCTCAATGCGGAGCTCGGCTTCTTGTATGGTCCTGTAGTTTTTAAAGAAAGAAAAACCTCAGGGTATGTCGATGACCCGCAGGATTCTGTTTAGGCCCAATAGATTTTCAATGCTGAGGCACCACCTTGGGTCTCGATGACCCAGTACTAAACCTCAAAAGGTCCTCGGGATTTGCACTGGTACGAGCCACAAAGGCCTCAAGACCACTTCGGTAAAAGCCCCCGAATGGACCTCAGCGCTCCTGTCACAGGTAGACGGCAACTTGGCCTCAAAGCGCATTCCGGTAATGTGGTGGGTAACCGCTACAGAACACGTGTCCCTCCCGCTTGTGAGGGGTGCCTGACTTACCTAATGTCTCAACAAATGTGAAGAAACAAACTCCCTTATTTCACCTGGAGATTCCGCGTCGAATACTTCCCTCTACCATGACAATCTTCGCCAAAGAGCCCTCGGTGAAAGCGCACGACAAGTGAAACAGGCCACCCACCTGTGTCCAGGGCCTAGTCACTCTAGTCAGCATGTGTGGGAATCGGCCACTGCGAAATGCCTGCCGCATGAAGTGCAGGCTGTAAAACCTTTGAAGCCAGTCATTAAAAGATTGACTGGAATTGCAAGGGGGTGAAGTGAAAGCCCCCAACCCGCAAAAAATGGCCTAGGGAATCCGTTGCGCAGTACAAATGGTGCACTATGCAGGGTGTCCAGTCACGTTGGTACAGAAAAAGGGCTGAAGGGTGTGGCTGGTAGGCGGGGCTGGCCCGCCCTCTCCTCCACAGGAGCAACACAAACATTTTTAAAAGGGAAATTAATTTTGCGCTATGCCAAAAGTGTACCGGTCACGTCCATAAAATGGACACTCCATAAGTATGGAGGAAAAGGGAGGGGGTGGGACGTAAGAGTATGAAAAGTCCCCATTGGTGTCTTTGGAGTAAGGGCCTTATGTACCTGTCGTAACCTGGCTCTCTGCAATAAAAGAAAGGAAGGCAACATGCATAATTCTTCATCAAAAACTCCCCTCCAAATGATATAAGGCCAGACTTTAGAATTCGACTTTTCGTTTTGTACAAATGTCGCCCAGTCACAATTGCTCCGATTATTAGCAAGCATGGTGTGGCTGTTATATGCAATGACCAACTTCTCGGTCTAAACAAATTGTAATATGAAGTTACAGAACATAATTCTTGCCTTACTGCAGTCTGATTTCATACTGCTGTACCTTCTACACCTGAATATAAATGGATGTTTTGAAACTTTCAATCCTATCATGTAGGATACACAAAAATATCTCATTTCATTGATGCTCAATGGGATCCTCATACACTGCATATTTGCATTACCATCCCTTCCCTTAAATTGCTCACAGTCAGCAGAGGAATGATGGAGTGAAAAGAGAAAATGCAGATATATGCCATCCTTGGGCAATGGCATTAGAGATGGTGTGCACTCAGCACCTGGCCTGAAGCTTCTGGGGACAAGATTCAGCTGAAACTTGGCCTTTCAGTGTATCTGAAACTCGGAGCGTTGCTCCTATGATAAATCCGACTCCATGAGACCTTGAGGGGACACAGGATGGTGGGCCATGGTGTTGCTAGGGCCAAATTTGGGTATGGGGCGAAGGGTGCCTGACTGGCAGAGCGTCATTGATTCTGTCCCATGTTGGTCCCTGTTTTTAATTCTGAAGAGCAACAGTGATGCAGCGCATAGATTCCTAGTTGGTACTGGATTTGTGAAACTTGCTCCTTCCTCTCCGACCCGAGATATTCTTATGTGATCCCTCTGGGGAGGGCAATTGTTGCTAGGTGGGACCTGGCAGTGTCTGCAATGATTTTGGTCCCCGCCATTGTCTTCATTTACTTTTAGTGACCCAATGACAAATTGCTTTGATGCATTCTGACAGTATTGTATGTATGGTTTTGGCAGCTGGATGGGCAGCCCTTACTTTCTTTTATAACTGGAAATATACACTACATGATCTGATGGACTTCAGCACCCTACTGGATTAGAGTCAACTGTTCTGTGATTGTCCTTGGACTGACTTCCACTCTTTTGGTTGGACGATTTGCATTGGTCCAGATGGGCACTCTTACTTTTGCTCTTCTTTTAATAGTGTTTATTCTCTGTCTTTACTTGCCTCCCTGATTACAGTCTCTTGTTTTGTCTCCAAAGAGCCAACAGAACCACAGGTTAATTTGCACTCTCAATTTGATAAAACCAAACGATCTGTCCCCTTGGGTTTCATCTGGCAGTGCTTGTAAACAAGTGTCTTGGTTGGCCAGATGGCAGGCAATACTGTCGAAGAGTCTGCCCATCTTCTTTTGGCATCTTTACATGAAAGGGCATGATATTTTAAAGCAGATGAGCCTAAGAAAAACAGCTATTAACCCTATGCACCTACTCTGGGAGGGTTTCACTAGGCTGTTTCAGAGGTTACTGAAAAAACAAACTTTTGCTTTACATCTTTCCTTGACAGAAGGGAAAAAAATTATGATCGCTCACTGGCATTGTTGTAGGGTGCACAGCCAACTGATCTTAGAACACACATGTAAAAACACCAAACACTGGAGGAATTTTGCTACAAAACATTTCTTTAAAAAAAAAAAAGAAAATAAAAAACCCTTTGAACATGCCTTCTATCATTTACAAAAAAATGAACTAAGACAAAAATAAAAAATGACTAAGCTTATAGTCGCTTACCATCATCATGTTGTATTTTGCTCTCCAATGGTTTCCGGTGAGATTTCTTTGTATGGTTGTCTTTGCTTTTATCTCGCACCAGAGGACGGGGAGTGTTCAAAGTACTTCTGGAAGGTACTGAGTGTCTCCTCTTTTCATTTCGTTTCTCGGATTTAACATCTGCAGGTGAACTTCTCAGTTCTAAGTGTAGCGTTGTATCTAGAGAGAACAAAATCAAATCAAAACACATTTTATTTAAAAAAGGATGAGCATTTTTTGGAGGTTGATTTTCGCAATATGAGTTTCTAAAGTTGCTTTTATTTATTTAACGTAGGATAAGTTTAAGACTTGCACATCTCCGCTGGTACCAGCCTTCTAACTCGCTTTGTAATTGCTTTTGTCTCCCTAGTTGACTTCAGACTGTATCCACACTTGAGATGGCTATGCCAGAGTATAGAGAAATCAGAGCTAACTCCATATACATCCGCACTATGCAAAATCAATTCATTCCGATTTATTTATGCTTAAAATTGCCACTATTTACTAGACCCTTTGCCAACACTGCTATTACTGCTAGCCTTGCTAGAAAAGGAAGAAACTAAAACTTGAATTGTGTACTTCCGCCCTCGTAATATACTGAAATAACTGTTAGTGATTACACAAGCAGGGTGTTCTTAGTGATTTAAAGAACGTAAGACATTTCCGACACAATTAAAAGGATAAGAGTTCCTCTACTACCACCTCAGTTTTTAAATCATTGATGTATATGCTTTTGAAAAGATTTGTCCAGAGGAAAGTATGGTCTGTAATTGAGCCATTCCACCGAAACATGTGCACCAACTATGAGCACATATTGAAAGCAGAAAGCTCTTCGGTTAAACAGTTTTTCAGCTGCACAAATCTATATGTAATGTATTTATAATCTTACTATTATAAATGGTAGCTTATATTTCTACGTTGATGCTGACCTTTTTTTGTGTTTTATTAGCCTTTTCCACAAATAATGTATCAAATACTTTCACTATTTATTACTCTGGAATAGAGATTACATTTTTAAGAAGCATTTTTCTTGTTTGTGTACAAATCTATATTTATGTATATTGACAAGTTGCATCTTTCTGTTAATTTAGCTGTTTATGTTATTCCTTGACCGACTGCAGGTAAAATGCTTTGATCGAGCTTGGTACCCTATATTGAAGACCAGGGGATTCTTTTATATGTTAACGAAAATGTCCTATAGTTATCTCAAAGGTTAAAGCAATAGTGCGCTCAAAAATGTCATTGTCTTAAAAGATGGGCAATAATAAAAAACATATATTAAACACCTTTTTAAAGAAAGTTCCCATGTACAATTTTGCACAAATAATGTTCAACCCCTTTAATTTCAACCACTAGGTGGCATCCATTTTGTGAAATGGATGAGCCTCCTGTGCTTGTGTTAATCTCTGCCCTCGCAGCACTAATGAAGCAAAAGCCACCTGCTGGTAGCTTTTATTACAGCGGCTTTTGCTTCATTAGACTTTCTTTAAAAATATGTTTAATATATTTTTTTATTATTGCCCATCTTTTAAGACAATAACATTTTTGAGTGCACTATTCCTTTAACAAGAACTTGATAATATTTAGAGGAAAGAGGAAATGTATTGATAATGAAAGAGAGCCTAAGGTCGAAGATCAAATATATTTTCCTTGCTCTTATTTTTGGCACTAGATCGTTCCCATCTTGTGATAACAGATTCAAAAACAAATCCCGAGAGGACACTGCACAGGCAGAACTTAAAGCTTCAAGTACCCATAATAAAAATGTCAGCTTTGCCAATATGGGCATCATCGTGGAAAGAAGACTTCTGAAAGTAATTTGTACCTAATGCTTGATTACAAGTCAATGTGGTCATCATACATATTTCCGACTTAGCCATGCCTTTGACAAATATATGCCTTAACTACCCCTTACATTGCATAACTGCATGAGTCAAAGACTAATATGATTTAGCTCAACATGCTATTTCAGAAGCTTATCTACCTGTCACATGTTCCAACATATGTGAATAGATCATATCTCATGTACTTTGTGCTGTTGTTATTACACTAACAATTGTATAAAATTAAGAGGGCATGAACAAGAAACTTTGGGCCTCATCACGAGTTGGGCGGTAGGCCTTAAATGCAGCGGAAACGCTATTACCGCCACATTTAAGGGCTGGTCCTATTATCGGGCTGAAAGTTTGGAGTTTAACCTGCAGCTTTTTGCTGGAGGTAAAAATCCTGCTTTACCCCATTTGTGGCGCTATTACTACCAGCGATAAAAGCGCTGCACAACCCCATTGGGTACAATGGGAATTGGGCAATAACCGCCCAACCGCTACTAGTGCCGGACCGAGTAACAGTACCGCTATTTGCACTGGCGGTATCCCGGCGGTATTACCGCCAGGATACCGGCAGACTCATGATGAGGCCCTTTAGGAGTTACTTAATGAAAGAAATAGATGAGCAGACCTTGCAGCAAAACCTAGCCATGTGGCAAAACATTCTCCAGTAAGGGGATGGAGGACATCTGTTCAGAAAGGAAAATCAAGAGCTTGAGGCAGTGTCAGACAGAGGAGCTATAGAATAAATTGTGGGGATGGCGTCTGATGGACTGAATCTTAAGGAGCTTAATTCTAAGTTGTATTCTGTTAACATATGTAAGGAACTAATGGTGACAACAGTAAAGACAGACAAGTGATCACAGTTCAAGGGTGTTTATTGAACTATAAATGCAGGGTGGAAAAACACCTAAACTATACCTAAATCTAAGATGGGCGCAAGCGTCGACGATCTAATGAAACTAAGGCAGTACTAGTGGCGCTGTCTCAAAATACAAGAGCCTATTCTAAGAAAAACCTATTGCCAATTCCTTACAACTTATTACAGAAAGAGTGTGGGATAGGGTATCAAAATAAAGAAAGAAGGCTTCCCAGCACGAACTAACAGTTCCGTATCGGGTATTAAGTTCTCCGATGGTTAAGTCTCTTTATAATGAAAACGTTTCTTGCCTTCGAGGTGTGATATTCTCTACAAACACAAAGATCTGTTCTACGAACACTTTGGGTGATGGCTTCACCCCTGGGTACCCCTCTTCTGGGAGCTGACGCCTCAGAAGACGTATTCAACAAATTAATAAGACAGTTTTTTCGCAGAAAACTTTGGGTGGTAACTTTCCACCCCTGGATCTCCCTTTGCCGGGCTTGAAACCTAGAAAACAAGGAGGACACTTCACTTGCCATTGTTTCACAAAGTTTCTCACTTTTACAAATTTCAATGTCTTTTTAAACAGGTTTTCGGCCTTTGCCCCTGGTTGTCGGCTTCCCTCTGCCAGGGTTCACTCTCTTCAACTTTTGTAACACACTGTTCATGTACCTATTTTCAACATGCAGGATTTACTTCCCTCAGTTTTCATAGTTCTCAGTCGGTCAAAGAATTCCGACGGTACAGAGGATTTTTTACGAGACCCCTGTATGACCACTTTGACCCTTCTTCACCTCTTCCCAAGGCCTTCTTGTTACGGTAGTCTTTTTGCTGTTGGGTAATCGGCCAAAGTTTACTGTGTAAACACCCACGTGGTGTCGGACTCCTCTGTGTCTGGGTTCCCCCCTCTTTCTCAATAGTACCCTCTTGCTTTGAAAGTTCAATTTATCCTTTGGCTACTTTTCATTCGACACAGTTTGGTTTCTTATCGACACTACCCTCGACTAACCGTCTGTGATGAATTGCTTTGCTTTCTGATGTCTTGGAGTCAAGGTTTGTACGACTGAGACCAGAGTTCTCCCCGACTAGGTAATCAGCGGAGGAGGGTCTCGCGTACCAGGAATATCTGTTGCAATCCATGTTGGCTATTGTTTGCAGACTTATTGTTCCCTCTGTGGAGGTTCCACAAGCCTTGGTCGGGAAGGGCAAGGTTGACTCTACATCGGAACTACATAATCGTATTGCCAATCAAAAAAGTTGTTAAGGATTTAGCTAGAAATATGGCTCCGGTGGAGTACAGGCCCGTTATCTTCCCCCACCTTGCAAGTACATGCCCTTATGGTACAGTGCTTGGCCTGTGAAGACAGGACCCCAATAGGCCGTGGCCATAGTCTCACGCCTTTGCGGTTCACGGTTGGCGGGCTTCTGTCCTGGGCAGCATATTGTCTGTGTGCACCGCCATTTTGTCCGTGCCTTCCGCACGTGGGGCCGTGGACGATGTAGGCCTGGGCTCGGCCTGCAAGTCTGAGGCCATCGGCTCTGCCGCACCCTGCATCTCAGGAGTGGGCCTGGTAGGCAGTTGGCCCTCAGCCATGGGGCCAGTAGTGCTTTCCGCGTTGCGTGTAGGCCCCCCGTCAGACGTGTGTCCCGTAACAGAGCTGAGCCCCTCTGGGTCACGGTACCAGAGCCTGTAGGATCCTTGGCGTTGGAACTGGTAGGGCCCTTAGACCCCTCGGCCGTTAAGCCAGTAGCTACAAGAGCCTCTGTGTCTTTGCTGCCGGTGCGAGGGTCCAACTGACGCCTCCCGTCAGCAGGCTTCTCCGGGAATGTGTTGCCCCTGCGGGGTGCTTTTGAGAAGAGTATGCTTACCTTCTTGGTCTTCCTGTGTACGTATTCCTTAATTCTCTCCGGAGGAGTCCTGGAGAACAATCCTCTCCACTGCGCAAGCCTGTTTCTGAAGTATCGGGGCGTGAGTGCGTTGCATGCTGAGCAGCCTTCCCATCCAGTGTCTTCCCCAGGGCACTGTAGGCAGAGCGCGTGCGTATCCGAGGTGGGAAAGAAACAGTTCCACTACGGGCATAGGCTGAAGCCAGCCGTGGTCGACATGTGCCGGGGACAGACTAGGGCACCGGTGAACGGTGTTCTTAAAACCTGAAAATTAGAAAACAACTCAGGGAAAGTGTATGGAATTACGAGGCTTGGGGCCTCACCCAGGCGCACTGGTGAAAGCGGTCCGCTCCCGTCGATGCAGGAAAAGAGGACTGAGGTGTGGTGCTGTCGGGTGGGGTTAGGGGAGCACATGCTCCCAGGTCAGCGCCCCTGCGTGCGTATACATTTAAAGGAAAAGTGTTCTTTTTCTGGTGAAAAAGGTTTAATTCCCGTCCCTAGCGAGGGACGCGCCATTCAGGATGGAGGAAAGGGGATGGGATGTGGGAGTAAGGGTACATATGATGACCCCCCCCCCCAAGCGGAGAAGGCCGCCACTACGTTCATCAACTTCGTGAAGACACGAGGGGCCGAGTTCAGGCCGAATGGCAGCACCTTGTACTGGAAGTGGTACGACCTAATCGTGAACTGCAGAAACTTCCAATGCGGATGGTAGATGGGTAAATGCAGGTACGCATCGTTGATGTCCAGGGAACACATCCAGTCCCCTGCACACAGAGACTTGGCTATGTGCGTAGGAGTAATCATCTTGAAGCGTTGCAGCGGTAAAGACAGATTTAGAAATGACAGGTACAGGATAACCCTCTGGCCAGCCTGTTTTTTATTGGGTATTACAAAAATCCTGGAATAGTACCTAAAGGCCCCGTCTGAAAGAGGAACCGGTTCGATTGCCTGCATCTCCAAGCGTGAAAGGACCTCCTGGAAAAAGAGCCAGGACCCGATCTGACGTAGAGGAGGAGAGGATGGTAGAGCCAAAGGAAGAGGAAGACTGAAGATCATGAAAACTATGGATAGGATCCACGGGTTGCTGTAAAGACACTTCCAGGTATCCTGGAAAAGAGCCAAAACAACCTCCCACAGGCAAGCTGTGCTCCCTGACCTTGATGTCACTGCTTCTTGGCGTCAGAAGCGGGGGCAGAGGAGAGGGATCATAAAAACTTGCACAAAGTCCGCTGCAGCTTCCTCCAGTTGTCGCTGGGAGATCCGTCAAGCCTCCATGCACCACAGTCCCAAAACCCCTTGAAGCCAGAGAAAGCACAGGGTCAACTCGTGGTTGACTAATGAAAAAAGATCCATGACCTCAAAGGGCAGATCCAGGATCAGATCCTGCACGTCAGATGAAAACTAGTGGTGTGTATCAACGCCATCCTTCTCATCTCGACACCAAGGCACAACCCTCAGCTGGCTGTGTTGACGTGAGAGACTCAACACTCCATGAGGTCCTGCGCAATGGCCTGGGCATCTGCTAGACCGGCCTTGAAGGAGGCTTGCTTGTCCGAAGGGAGGTCGGACAGAAATACCCTGAGCTCCCGCCACAGCTTCCGGTTAGCAGTAGCCATGAGGGTGTCTGCGTTGGATTGCTGCAGATGCAGTCCTGAGATGGAATAACTGTGCTTTCCCAAAGACTTGAGGACCTTGTCCTCCTTGGAAAGTCAACTGGAGATGGCTGCCGTGGAGGAAGACGACGAAGACGATGGTTTAGAATATAATGAGGCCGCAGTCAACACTCCAGAATGCAGCTGCAGGCGGGAGGCCAGGAGTACTGGCTCCCCGTCTGTCAGCCTGAACCTGCTTTCTAATGTCTTGTTCATCTGGGCGTTGGCACTGGGCTTCTCCCAGACTGTTTGCGCAACCTGCAGGACATCCTTCTTGAGAGGGATGCCAGACCGGATCGCGATGCGCTTACCCAAGACCTCTGCTAGCACTCCTGACTCGAGTGCTTACTCAGGCAGAGGGACCCCCAAGAACTCTCCGCCCTGAAGGCGGTTATGAAAGGTCTTAACGGATGCAAAGAGTTCATTGTCCTGGGCGTCATTGTCACCCCCTCCCACCTCCTTTTTTACAGACTGAGGGGAGTCAACGAGTCCGGAGGAGGCGTTGGTGGTACAGTAGGAGGTGGAGGTGTCTGAACAACCGATAGAGCCTGGACTCTAGGAGGGACCGGCACTGGAACCGGCAGCACTGGAGGAACGGGGGCGGGGGGTAAGGCTGCGATGGGTAGATGCATCCCTGAGAAGACCAGTTGCCTGTGCCGTACAATCCGCTGCCGCTTCCAGAGGGAAGGGGACTGGGATCATCTTGCAAAGCCCATTCAATCGGAGAAAGCACGGGCGTGCCCGAGTTGGATCCAAAATGGCTGCGGGCCTAGCAGACTCCCCATGTGCTACTCTGCCATTTTGAAGACTTGTGCCAGGCCCTGGGCGGGAGGGCCCTGAGCCACGAGAGGCCTCAGACACGGGAGGATACAGCTCGGGTCTTGCACTCGAAGTGGAAGCGTCGACCTCAGAGATCCCTCTGGTAGTCGTAATGCCCTGACTCACGACCTCAGAGCGAGCTCCGGATCTAGATCGAGCCGAGGACAGACTCTTGGAGGTGGTACTAGACGATCCCTTACCCCTTGGGGTTGAAAAAAAGGACGAACTAGATCGCCTTTCCGCAGACAGCCTGGTAGGGCACCTGGAGCCCTCAGCTTAGGAGCTGGTAGCATGGACGGCCTCAGGTCTGCCCCTGGAAAACCCAGGAGAGTGCCGGGCCCCTTGGCTGGGTAGCAGTAGCAATGCTGTTGGGGTCAAGACTGGATTTAGAAACTTCTGTGTTCAGAATGTTGAGTAAAGGAAAATGATCACTCATCTCTAGCGATCATGCTCCTATCCAATACAAAAGGGAGGATGAGTAGATTTACAAAAACAATTGATGCACTCTTCTTGCACATCCTTGCGAATCATCCTCAAGAGTCAACTTGGCAAAGGCCATTCAATATGACAAAGTTATGTTGATATATAAGGTTGGCCCAAGTATTACCCTTTCGGCATATTTATGATCGATGTGAAGTCAAAGTTGATAATCTCTACATAAGGAGCGATCTTACCTTTAAAGTCACCACACACAACTATAGGTACACGCTTAACGTGTTTCCTCAGAAGTAGACAGTTTTCAAATGGTAATATTCTCTTTTTCCAATCTCCTCAATAAAAATCACACCAGCTGGTAGATCTTTTCATGGCACTGGATCATGCAGTCAAATGCCCTGACTGAAATCTTTGTATTGGCTACTTCCCTTTATGCAGCTGCCCTATAGATGGCCTCAATGCACCGGATTAATCCTGATTAGGGACTGGAAGTCAATATGTGGTAGTTTGCCATTCAAGCCCACTGGTGAAGAGGGTCTGAGAGAATTGAAGCAGCGGTTGTTGCAGCTCTAAGGTGGGTGGCAGCCCTACAGATAAGGTGCGTATCTTGCCTTTATACGCATGTAATTATAGCCATTACGGAGCATTTAATTTTCTTCTGCGTACCGTTTACGCTGTATTTATTTTCATTAAAAAGCATACTTTCCTCCACTAGACGGCAGTAGAGGGCAATAATCTGCATATCTGAGTATTACACAACTTCTTTTATTAAATCACTGAAAGTACAGTGGGGTTAACTAGATTTTTGGGACTTCTAGTTTACCATTCAGGCTTAACTTGTTATGTCCGAGATACAGATTCTTGGCTATCTAGGAGGAAACCTATCAGGCAATCAAGACTGCTCTCCTAGGATGGAGGTAGAAGATGGGGGAAGGTACAGACAAGTCTTTACTACTCGAGGAGTTCATGTGAAGTTATATGAAACAAGCAACAAGGAGTAAGCCAAGAGACAAACTTTGTCATGCACATTAAATAATGGTCACTACTATTAATGCTACAGGTCAAACAGTGGAACAGAGGCCAGTCAGGCTTTTTTTAGTACTAACTAGTTGGAAATAAATCACTTGTAGTAGCAATTTCTATTTTTGCTAAAAAGGCACAGTGGCAAAAGTATTTGTCCAGGATCACACACTTTAGTGTTGAAGTAGGGCTTTGGGACCAGTCTTCAATCTATGCACTTGCCTGCATTTCTTCCTAACTGTAATTGCCAGGATTATGGTTTTTGGCTTTGTACACAAACAATAAACCAGTAAAACTATAAATATGCCTACCATAATACAATTCAGCTTGCATGCACTTTTTGGTTATTTGAAGTGATATTGTTAACTAGTGTCTGGCGATCCACATTAATTTCCTGCACCAGACAGCGGTAAAGGTAGATTAGCAGTTTGTGACTTTTGCTAAGATTATGTGTGCGAATTCCTTTAAGAAAATCATATGCCAACTATTGCTTACCCACACTCCCTCTGCAGGCAATACATCAGTCTCAATCTATAGTAGTTCTTAACAGAGTTTCTAGGCTCTAGAATTTGAAAATGAAGCTGTGTAAGTACCAGGTACTTGTAAGTTATTTTATGGCAGAATATTTTCCACAAGTGTAATAAAATGGTTAAAGCCAAGCCACACAACTTTGATCTACAACTCTTTTGGGCTACGGGTCTGATTTTACGTATGCATTGGGTGTATGTTGGATACGTTTTACTCTCTTGCAGAGGAGGAAACTCATTTTTACTCTCTTGAAATTGCATTTACGCTCTAATTTGAAAAATCATGTGTAAAATACTCCCACCTCAAAATCTTATCTGGAGCACTGGGTGGGTGTGTACTGACAATCAAGCAGGCTGCCTGCTTGGGGGTCTGCCTGGTTCTCTTTTCTATAACAATCGATTACAGAGGAGAGATAACCGAGAACTGTTAGTAGTTAGCACAAAAAAGTATCTATATGGCCTAGACAAGTTACGGTACAATAAAGCACTTACATGGCACTCGTCCGCATGTCAAAATACCCCATATCAAACCCCCAATATCCAAACTGCTATTTGCTGGATGAAGTTTTATACTACATACTCCAGACCTGCATGGGATTAATTCTACTTTGTAAATGTGTCTTGTTACAGCATCATTAAGTCATCAAAATGAGAGATTATCTATTTGTGTATATTTTGAGTTTATAAGCTTGAACCCAACAGTGTGGGCAGGGCTAGCACAAAAAAATCTCGTCTTGTTGAAAGGGAAGCATTTCAAGGAGTTTCGAAAATAAACATGCTTTACATAGCTCGGTTGCTTAATGACCTTATGGTGGGGCATGGATCTGGGAAAGTGCAAATGTCAGCTAGTGGTGGGAAAAGATCTGTCCATGGAGGCTGAAGGATTGCTTGACCCTGCCGCCAGCAGCATTCAAGGTGGCACCCGACAAATCCCGAGCACCTTATTGCTCAAGTTCAGCAGCAAGCACCGAAATAACCACAACAGTTTCATTGAGGGGAGCAAGAAATTAGAGTAGATGCTTACTAGGCTTCCATTGCAAGTACTGCGCTACAGAAAGAAATACAAAATCTGAGGTCGTTGTAAGGACATTGCAACATCGACAAACTTTGGATTTTTGTATTTACATTCTTGACAAGACAGAATACAAATAAGAAGCTGTAAAGGATGGCCAGCTGCACTGGTATCCCTTGCTGGTGTCGCCAAAATACACCAAGCCCTTTGTGAGGGGTCAGCGATGTGGAGCAGACAACTTTTGGATACTGGTTCAAAATATGCCATTTTATTAAACTATATATGTTAACGTCTCACTATCCCTACTCTGACGAGGATTTCCCTGCCTATCAAAACTAAAGGGAAACATTCTTGTCTGGTCCTCACACTTTTAAACATCAGATACACAAGGTTTCAAGGCAAACTTGGCTTCAATGTTCAAAAAAAGAAACAAGGAAAACCATGTATCGGATACAGTCTCAGTTCAGTTCTTGATATCTTTAATGTCAGAGTAAAGGTTCATTAACCAAAGTTCCAATAACAGATACGTTTCTTCTCTTGGTGATAAGACTTTCCACTTCACCAAACCAGCATCAATGTTATTCCCAGCCACAATGCTTTGCCACAACTTCCAGTTGTTCAAGAAGAATTAACACAATTCAAAGGAAAGACAACTTCTGTAAATGTTAGTGAAACACAGTTCTTGGTTAACACTTAATATGTCTCTTTTTACAAGATTAGGAGTCAAAGTAGGTATATTTGTCAGGATGACCTCAAAGCACTTCGACTTCCACTTCTACAAAAGTTTACCATGAGTATCTACTTCTTTTTCTCATAGTATTCCACCTTCATTTGTGCTACTGAAGTCTTGCATCTACTCGCAACCAAATACACCACAACAGCTTCAGTACTTCATGACTTTTAAACAGGTTTGTATTACGACAAGATTCACTGTTGGGTACTTCAACAGCTACAAGTAGGCAAGGCACTCTTCCTGTGAACCTTGCTTTCAGAGGAGCAGCCTCTTAGCCTTTCTTGTCTGTCTGCAATCAACAACAACCTAGAATTGCCTCTGGAATACACTCCTCTCTTCCGTCTAGTCTTTGGCAATGTAGGTTGTATCAATTTCAAAGAAAAATGTAAGTAGCAAGTTTCCCTTCTCCAACCTTGCCTTTATCCCTCTGCCACCTGTTAGCCAGAATAATTATGCAGCTTTGTTGCCACTCTCTTGGCTTGAGGTAATGCTTGCACACTTGTATCTTAGGCAATGCTGACGTTCTATTTGGCTCACAGTGCTGTTTAATTGTCAGGCTTTGGGAAAGGCTGGTTTCAGTGTCAATTGGTGAATACCTCGTTCACTCTTAGCTTTGGCAATGCTTGCTCTCTCCAACTTCAAACAAACAAGATATTAACACTTGACTTCTCTTGATGAGCAATTGTTGTCTGCGTGAATAATGATTTAGAGGTCACTAGTCCTCTAAGAAGCGTAATTCGGCGCATACAACCACTTCCTCATGAATTTTACAAAGTTTAAAGTTTACTTGCTTTGTATAGCATTTGCTCTTCACATGAGTGAAAGAGAAAATACTCGATCACATGCCAGTGCTACATTGCAAGTGTCCCATTGTTAAATATAGCCCCTAGTTACGCCTGGCGGGAGATGTCTACCCCGACTATAAGACTTCAAGCGGAAGTGTCTAAATGATGGGATGTGGCCTCCAGTAGATCCTGCGCCAGAACTGTGGCATCAGATAAGCGGCCCTTAAAGTCTTCGAGCCTATCAGGAGGAATACATTACTGGAACTCTGCAAGCTCCTTCCCCAGTTTGACATCAGAGGCTGTCAGGATAAGCTTGGTATTAGCCTAACGCAGCTGAAGAGATGAATTGGAAAATACCCTTTTCCCAATGGAGTCAAGAAGCTTACCCTTCTTGGAAAGGATCTGGGATAATGCAGTGGAGGATGTAAAGGCCAGCTTTGACTGGAGCATAGCAGCTGCCACCACCATCGATGAGGAGAGTGGACATGTAGACAAGGATATGTGTTCAGACGCATGTAGCTTGTAGTGAGCGTCAATTTTCTTGTTTAGTTGTTGCCCGGAACGAGGTTTTTCGCAGATCTTGCAGGCTTCGGCCAGGGAACTCCTGTGTCGACAGAGTAAAGGCTCCAGAAAGTACCCTTTCTTGTGGCACTAGATGAGGTATTGGGATGCCTAGCAACGCCATCATATCCACAACCCGGTCGTGGAAGGCTTGAATAGAGCAGGGCGGGTTGTCACTGTCCTGGCCCGCTTGATCCTCATCCAGTGAGGCAGGAGCAGAAATTGATTCACCCCACGTGGCACCTCATAAGGGAAAGTGGAGGCAGAAGAGGTAGTGGAGGTGGAGGCCCCACAGGGAGTGGTGAAGAGGTGGTACAACTGGAACCTGTTAGGTAAGATTTCCACAGAGCTGGTAAATCTTCCTTTCCTGGTTCAACCCCAGAACTTTTTGCTTTTCTAGTGGGATATTTTTCATTAATACCTCAGTGAGTGGGAACCTTTTTCCACACTCACCTAATCTTTAACTCTTTTTATGGGTGTCATTTTTAAGACTCTCCATAGTGTCTTTTTAAAGTTATAATGTCTAACAACTTATT
Organism: Ambystoma mexicanum; assembly: GCF_040938575.1. Taxonomy (NCBI): domain Eukaryota; kingdom Metazoa; phylum Chordata; class Amphibia; order Caudata; family Ambystomatidae; genus Ambystoma; species Ambystoma mexicanum. The sequence continues at coordinate 942,487,800 of NC_090925.1, read as the reverse complement.
GGCAATAAGTGCCTGTTGTTGCTGGGTTGCCCTAGGGGCTCCCCATTTAACTTTCTTGTCCTAACCTTGAGTGAACTACAGTTCCCAAGGGTAGAAAGGATCTTTGGATCCCTTTTACATTTTATTCTGTGAAACCAGCACACCCCACCTTATGTGGAGTGCTGGGGAGATACAATGTATCCCCTTTCACATTTAAACTGTAACAATTCTGTTACAGTGACAAGCTTACCTTTAATGGCTGGTGGCAGTGATACCTTTTACAAATTTGGTGCACCTTTACCGCGGGCTGTAATTACAGCTGCAGTAAAGGCACCTAAGGGTGCTCATTTTAAAAAAATGGCCCCCATCTTCTTTTTCTGCCATTTTAGTGTTACTTATCGTTTCTTGTTCCTTCCCCTGACATCCAGGGCAGGAAATTCCTTTGTTTGAGTTTTGTCTTTTGTTAGGGAGAATTCTCTGTTTAGGCTGAATTTCCTAACCTAGTGAGTCCCCCAGCAGCTTTGCTGGATTTCTGGAGTTTGTTTTTTTCTCCTGCCAAGAGTGAGTCTCTTTTCCTCACACTCTTGGACCTGATTTGAGGGGTTCCTTTGACTGTTAATGTGTTTTATGGGCTATGGGGTCTTTTACTCCATAGGGTCTCATGTGTTTTTACTATGTGTGTTACACAGCACCCTCAGTGCAGTGACACAGGGATGTCATAGTGACACCCCACCATAGACTCCATACCCTGGGGCTGACTACTGTCTCCCAAGGCATGTAAAGTCACCATTGGCTTTACTAGTCCCAAATTATTAACAGAAACCAGTACAAACCATCATATTGTGGACGTACTGGTCGGGGCAATCCGATTGCCCCGGGGTCTGTTATTCGAGGGGGCACGTCTCCGTCCCCCCTGATCGAGTTTTGGCTGGTGGCAGTGGATACTACTTTTTATATTCAACCGCGAATATATCTCTATGGATTTTCCCATTGTTCAAGGCTACCAGCTTTAATTATTTAATTCCCATAGCTTCTAACATACCGCCGGGTTATTTATTTAATATTAATTCATCGGTTGGTATTTTTTGCCAGAACTCGATTCTAAAATGACGTTTGTGTTCTCTTCTGTGACTCCAACCCAAGTCGAGCCCTTTGTTCCACTTTTTGGCGGGCTTCTCCAAAGAAGCCTCCAAAAGTGGTGCCACTCTGTCTGGGTACCACAGGGGGTGTGGGAGGGGGTTTAGGCACCCTGGACTGAGTTGCCTTGGCAACTCAAGTCGCACTCTTGTGTGATTGGCCCAAGTGGTGAGCCGGCCGGCTCACCACTTAGCATGTTTGATTGACAGCTAGGCTGAATGAATGGGGGTTTCTTGCATAAAAGCAGGGCTTTTGGGACTGGAACTTCAGAAGTTGCCAAAGGACCTGAGAATCCGAAGAGGGAGAAGCTGAGTCGACCTGCAACGACGACACCACCGGTGGAGCCCTGCTGAACCGTCTCATCACTTCCTGACGACAGAGGAGATCTTCTTGCCGGAGAGTCTCTTCCCCTTGAGCTGGTGGGGACAACCAGTTCGCTTTCCTTTTCGCCTATCAGAACGTCTAGTGGTCGAATTGACCGTGCCAAGCACCCCGGCGGCCGGATAGCCACTCACCACTGAACCGCGAATCACCGGACCGCCCCTTGTACCTGAGAAACTCTGCGGCTGGTTTCTTCCCTGGCAGTGCAACGGACTCCTGTCTTCCTCCACAACGAGATCCACTCTTCCCCCGGACAAAGCACCGACTTGCACCCGCTGCCAGGAACAAATGCCACCGCTGGAGTGTTCTCACTACTTTAAGGTACCATGTCTGCCAGGCCTCCCTTTCTAAAGATTGCTACAAGGTAATAATAACTCCTTAACCTTCTGGACTGGGATGGCCGCCTTGACCCTCTAACTGGTCCCTTTCTGTGGTCCAACTCCTTTTTGAACCTTTACAAGACTTTTGTGCACTGCAACCGTGTGACCTTGGACACATTTCGTTTGGATCCTCTGAAAGTGGATCCGGCCTCTTGAACTCTAACTTCACAGTTTTACTTTGCCTTCCCCCCTTGTTGTGTTCTTGAAAAAGTGTTGGGATCTGTTTCAATTTGTTCTCTGCTTTTCTCTCCCTTTTTAAAACGAACTATTAGAGTGCCATCTACGTTAAGCGCTCACCGCTGTCTGAAAATAAGTGGGGCTTTACTTAAGACTTGTCTAATATTCTTTTAAGGGAGTGTATATACTTTAGTAACTGTGTTTTTGAACTTGCTTGAGATTAGTGCCAGTGTGTTTTCTTAGATGTGTTTTTAAATAAATAATTATATATCTTTTACACCAAAGCTCTGGTCAGTGTTTGCTTGTTCTACTGTGTGTACCTGCCCTATTGTGTATGCTCTGTATACTGCCTAACTCTTCTTGAGAGAAGTCTGACTGCTCAGCCACAGCTTCCAGGTAAATCTGGGTGGTGCAGACTGCTACCAATTGGGTTTACTGCTAACTCCTGTAGTCTTAAACTTTTTGCAGCGGTCCCTAAGGGAACTGCACAGGTTTCTGCCTAACATCTTTGGCGGGAGTCCCCTGGACACCCCGCCCAGGCTCCAGTCAGTCTGTAAGCACAGGAAGTGGGGGAGGAGTCCAAAACTTCCCCCTCCTTTGTCTCATGCCTTTCTTCAACTGGGCCGAATCCCAGTGGGGGGTTGGTTGTCCTGATTGGACAGCCAGACGCCCCTTTCTTGTAAAATGCGGGGAGAGAATGCAGAGGTTGTGTTGCAGTTCCTGATAAATACTGGAAACCTGGAAGCTGAAGTCATGTCGACCACTGGAACCGGAAACCGAAGAGGATGATGAAGGAAAAGCGGCGGGAATGATTTCCAGCGACCGGAGAGCCTCCTGTGTAACCGGAGCCTGCTGCAGCCCTTCCTTCCGATCGACCTGGGGTCTCCGAAAACGACGACCCGAATCCAGAGCCTGGTGAGACCGACTAGACTCAAGAAGACCTGCATTTTGAGCCATTCCACGGGTTGCTGCGACCTTGCATTCTTGCAATACCCCAATACCTTGGGACCTCCAGCCACTGTGCAGTGCACGGTCTTCGGAATTCCGAATCTTGCTGAAACTTCGTGGGCATCCTTGTCTATCTCCAGAGACACAAATTGAGTCCAGAAAGTCCCCTCACAACAGTGCTGGAACTTTTAAACGACGAGAATTAAACCGCGATTTTGTGTCTTCTTCTGTGCTCCTTGAAAAGGCGCCAAACCCGCAGAACCGCATTCAGCCGCGAGAGAAATCTTGCCTAGAGCCTTCTTCATCGATCCCTGCTGCAAAGTCCCTTCTGAGGTCTTGTGTTCAGTCTCCAGGACAAGGAATCCACTGACCGGGTATTTGGCTGCAGTCCCTGAAGTTCTCCTGCTGCAATCTCTTCTTCATTGCTGAGGTACTGTGTTGGCTTGGGTATATACTTACCTTAAGCCTGTTGGGATTTCTGTGTAGTCGTGGGGTGTTTTCTGTGATTAAGGGTCCCTCGTCCAGTACACCCAGTCCCACTGCTAGAATCCTGCTGGGGTGTCTTCTGTGAAGCTCCTGGACCCTCTTCTAACCCTAGAAGTAAAGTACTCACTTGTTTGCCAGTTTTCCCAAGGAAACTCTGACTTTTGCTACTAAATAACTTATTCTAACACTGCCTGTTGGTCACTAGTCCTAGTGACCCCCCCTACTGCTACTGAGAACACTCATGCTCTAAGGGAAAGACTTTGAAGGGATTGGGACTTCTGCCTAGAAAAGAAATCAAGTGTTGTACTTACTTGTAAAGAGTTGGTTGGTTGGTAACTAATTCTAAGAGTGAACAGTTACAAAAGTTCTTCATGATCTTGAATGTGTGATGCACTATTCTTAAAAGTATGCTTAACAGCTTTTCTTCCTTAGCCACTGTTTTACCAGTCTAACGAAAAGTAGATGTGAAGGTATTTTACTCTCCTGTGATTAGGTTGTGCCTCTTTACAAAAGTAATGTGTTGGTTCCACCAGATTATTCCTGTAGGGTAATTGTATGAGTGTCCTCCAACTGTTGGTATCACCAGGTTAGTCCTGTTAGGATAACTGTATGAGTGTCCCCCAACTGGGTCTGGCTTCCCCTGACTTGCTGCTATGCTAGCCTGTCCTTAATAAGTCTAGATTAGGTTGTTACCTACCTAGAATAACTATTCAGTAAAGTGTGACATTGGGTTTTACTTCCCCCTTCATTGTGAAGTTAAAGTAAGTGGGTTTTTACTTACCTTGTGTTAGCTGTGTGCCATCCAAAACAAGTTACCAGAGTTATTGCTTACCTCAATCTGGGGTTCCCTGATTTCCAAAGCATCTTGTACATTACCTCTTTAGGTTTTACTCACCTGATATAACTGTGTGTTATGACAAAAGTAGTTATGGGTTTTTACTGCACCTAGAATAAGTGTTTTACTTATCACCAAAAGTATATTGTCCGGTTTACTGTTTATGTGATTGGTTCCAAAAGTCACTGTACAACTGGAAGGGCCTACTGTCCTTGTATTACCAAAAGTAATCTAAAAGTAACCATTGGTCTTTTACTCCCAAAGAATAGGCTTCACCTATACTAAATGTGTGTAACAAGGTTTTGACTTACCTAGAACTACTGTTAGGTGTTCCAAATAAGGTCTATACTTGGGTCTGTGTACTTTCAAGTATAGTGTTGTGTTTTATATTGTGATTTTATATAATGTGTTAGTACTTACTTAACCCCTAGATTTATCTGGGCCTACTTGTATTTAAATAAATCCTTTATTTTTACAATACATAGTGTTTCAGTGTTTCTTTGGATCATTTGTATTATAATGTTCACTTGTACTGTATCTACTGCCCTCTCTCCCTCCTAAAATAAGCCTGGCTGCTCTGCCTACGCTACCATGTACTCAGGTGGTACAGTCTTATACTAAGAGTGGAGTCTTGTACTGCCTCAGTTGAATGGTTTTGAAGAAGTGGGTAGTACTTCAGAAAAACTGTCCTAACAGAACCTGCATAGGGCTTGCCGCAGCAGGGATGTTTCAGGCAATTTAGGATACATTTCCCTAAATAAATCCCCAAAGTCTGCTTTCATGGAATCAGAATGCATATGTGTCTGAAACTTACCAAAAACCACATCCTTCAACGAAGGTCTAGGCACTGGAGGGGCAGAGGCCGCTCGGGAGGGGCATACCCCAAGGAATGCAAGGAGGATGGCTGCAAGGATGTTCCTCCACCAAATGGATTCACGTAGATCAAAGGCGTGGACGGAGGAGGAAGCGAGACTGAGTCTGAGCACTCCAATCCATTGGAGGGCAGAACGGGTTCTTATTATCCGCAAAGCATGGAAAAGGCTGCTCTGCCCCAAAAACAGGCCCCTCAGCACCAGCCGTGGTGAACTTTGGTGTAAGAGAGGTAGTCAAAATGGCCGCTGTGGACTACAGGGGTTGGGCCGCCATTTTGTCAACACCCGAGGCGAACTGCGTCACAGGTGTAAGTGAGGCCGTGGTCACCCCAGGGG